>NC_136915.1:128210601-128633702 GCF_949752795.1 Hyperoodon ampullatus | reverse complement strand
TTATCTATTTTACATAAGAATACACATTCTTTTCAAGTGTACATGGAACATTCTTCAGGATAGAGAAGGACAAATACTGTACAATTTCACTTACATGCGGAATTAAAAAACTCAACAAATGAACAAATATAACTAAATAGAAACTGAATCATAGATACAGAGAAAAAACATGTGGTTTCCAGAGGGGAGGGCTGTGAGGGGAGGTGAGAAATAGGTGAGGGAGATGAAGAGATACAAAATTCCAGTTATGAAATAAGTGAACCACAGGTATGAATTATACAGTGTGGGGAATATAGTCATAATTATATAATATCCTTGTATGGTGGCAGATGACAAATAGATTATCACGGTTTATTGTTTTGAAATGTGTAGAAACACTGAATTTCTATGTTGTGTACCAGGAACTAACATAGTGTTGTAGGTCATTTATACTTCAAAAAAAAAAAAAACAGAACTCATAGAAAAAGATATCAGATTTGTGTTTACTGAGGTGCGGGGTGGGAGTAGGGAGAATTGGCTGAAAGTGGTCAAAGGATACAAACTTCCAGTTATAAGATGAAGAAGTATTAGGGATGTAATGTACAACACGATAAATATAATTAACACTGCTGTAGGTTACATATGAAAGTTGTTAAGAGAGTAAACCCTAAGAGTTCTTGTCACAAGGAAAAATATTTTTTCTACTTTAATTTTATATCCATGAGATGATGGATGCTCACTAAACATATTTAGGTCATAATTCCATGATGCATGTAAGTCAAATCATTATGCTGTACACCTTAAACTTATACAGTGCTGTATATCAATTATATCTCTAAAACTGGAAGAAAAAAATTAATAGAATTACAATAAAACTGATTTTTGGAATTAATACAGCTAAATAATACATAGCCCAGCACACCAGTAGTTGAATTTCAATACAACCTTGTATTTTTGATAATCTTATAAATATTTTAGGCTGCTTATGTTAACTGAAAAACTCTAACAAACTTCTGGTGAGCAATAACAAAACCTTGGACACCTGTAGACGAGCATGAAGATTCTACTGTGGAGTATGTTTCTGAAGCATGTTCTTTTTTGCAAGAAATGAAAAGTAAAAGTATGTCTTTTACTTAGATCTATACTTGATTATGACATCGAAAGAGAAAATATGAAAGCAAAATATATATGAAAACATCTAAATTAGGTCATGATAGACATGAAAAGGGGTTACTGGGGTACAAGTTCCATATGTCAAAGAGAATGAATTCTGATTGCTGAGCTTATGAGGTTTTTTTTTTCCTTTTTCTCTTCTTTCTTTCTCCCTCCCTTTTTTACTCCCTCCCTCCCTCCCTCCCTCCCTTCCTTCCTTCCTTCCTTCCTTCCATGGTTTGTGTGCTTGAATTTCTAATGCAATAGTTTCAGACCGCTAAGAATGCAAAAATGAGTGTATAACAAATAATTCATGTCAATATCAATAATTTATGTCTTTCAGGAAGTTACATAAGTCTGTTTATATTATATTACACACTTAGATTCAGGAAATCAATGCTCTAAAAATGTCCCATAATGACAACAAATGAGACACAGTATAGTTCCTTTTTACATGGAATTCTACATCAGCTGAAAATTTGGCCTCTGTGTATTTTGTATGGATATCTGTTTCGAGGAAAGATAATTATGTTACAAATTTTTGTTGTTATTGTAAATAAATAAAGCACTTTCTTGTCCTTGCAGAAAAACAAAACAAAACCCCCCAAAAAACAAAAACAACAACAAAAAAACCTAAATTCAGACTTTTCATTGTGTAGATGAGGAAACTGAGCCTCAGTCTCCCCCTCACCCATTCCTTCTTTTTCTCCATCTCTTTCCCTTTTCAGCTAGAACATAATGATCATCTTACTTTTTTTTCAGAAACCTACATGAATGTTCTCATTTAATCTTCACAACAGCCCCATGATGTAGATTATGGAGGATAATATTATTGCAATAATAAAGAGGAAGAAAATGAAGCACAGAAAGGTTAACTGACTTGTCTAAAGCCACACAAAAAAATTGGTTTCGGTCTTGGAGTTGAGATTTTCTCCCTCTCTATATAGCAATTGCAAATTACACTATCCTGTTACATCCCTTGGGTTCCTATAAATTATATGCAAGTTTTAGAAAAATTTGTGACCAGCCTCTGGCACACTGTATTTATATGAAGAATAACTTTGAAAAAATGGTGCAGGAAGTTTCTTTTTTTATTTTTCTGTCATTTTCCTCACAAACTATCTGTGCCAGTGCTCCTAAGAGGCATTTCTATTTCAAGCCATGTGACCTAGCCTTTCTGGGCTTCAGATCTGTCATCCATAAAATGGAAATTCAATGCTGGAAGACTAATTTCATTTCGGTAGGAAATGAAATTAGTCTTTTTTATCAGCCAGTCAATCTTTTTTTTTTAAATTAGTTTCTGCTTTATAACAAAGTGAATCAGTCATACATATACATCTGTTCCCACATCCCTTCCCTCCTGTGTCTCCCTCCCTCCCACCCTCCCCAAGCCAGTCAATCTTATCAGGTAATACAAACTAGGTTTATTCTTTTGAAGTCTGGCACAAACATACAAACCTGATTGTGGATATAAATCTCCTTGTTGTAGCAATGACACAAAAAGGTATACTTTCTTTTCCTAGGTTTTAGATGCAAATGTACTTGAAAAAACTGATATTTATAGAATAATGAAACCTTAGAACTCAACTAAAGTATCATCTGAACCTGCCCCTTTAATTTATAGTGAGAGAAATTAGATGTAAAGAGATCTAAAGAAATGTGATTGTCTTAAATTTGTAAAGCCAGTCAGTAGAAGATTCTGGTATTGATACAATCTTCTTATCCTACAATAGTGTGTCAGTCTAAATTTCTAGTGGGCAATTCATAAACATGTTCCTTCCAGGAGCACACCCAGTTGATTCAAAGAAGAGCCATATAGCACCATCTGGGATGCCTATAACTGTGTTCCCCCAAAGTGAATTTAAAATGAACTACTATAAATCTGAAACTATTTGCTGACTTCAAAAATGTGAAAAGAATGCTCCAGGATAGGTTAAAAAATGAGTTGCCTACTGATTTTTATTTTCCTCTGCTTTTTATTTTCTCCAAATATTCTACATTGAACATGTGTTCCTTATGTAATCCTAAAAAAAAAAAAAAAGTGTAGCTAAAAAGATGGATTACTTAATGCATGGAGCAAGCCCTTTAAATAACAGAGTTAAAAGAAAATTAATACTCTAAAGCATCATTAATAGTCATAAAATACTCTAAGCATGTCACAATTACTAGACTGAAATTTAAACTACTAGACTGAAATTTGAGATCCATGAGGCTATAGCCCATCACAAGAAAGGAGATATTGTCTCCTCTTTAAAAGCATTATTTGAAACATTTCCTTTCAAAATGTAATAACTTTAGCTGTCTCTTCAGAAGGAGTTTATCTGGTATAAAGTCTCTTAAATTTTTCCTCAATAAATTTTAGTAATTTGATGTTTTTATTGTTCTTTGGAAATTGTTTATGGTAAGCATTGTAGTATTGTGTCGCTTATAAGCTTAAAAATAGCAAAATGTATGATTTCCATAAGAGCAGATGTTGTACAGGATGGCACCTATCATAGATGTGACTGTAAACCACATGTATGACAGATTGCACGGCTGATGTGCCATCTGGGAAGGCAGCAAAGGTGCCCAGTGGACAGTTTTGAACTTGCAAAGAGGACATTAACACAGAAATATTAATTCCCTTTGTCATTTCACATTATTATCTGAAAATGCTTTCACACTATTATCTGAGGTTAAATTGGCTGCTAATATTGGTGTTTTTGTTGTATTTTGCACAAATAACTTACTGTACTGAAATGCATTTATAAAAGGAGGATGTGATAGGCAGAATGCAAAAAAGGTGTCCCCCACCTCAGCTACCCGCCCCAAGATTCCTGTCCCCAGTTTATCCAATCAAATGTCAAAGTAATTTAGGTACTGCTGTGAAGGGACTTTGCAGATGCAATTAAGATGACTAATTAATTACCTTAAGATAAGGAGATTGTCCTGGATTATCTGGGTGGGCCCAATGTAATCACATAAGTCCTTAAAAAGGGAAGAAGGCAGAAGAAGATTCTAAATGTGGAGAATTTAAGTACCATTGCTTGTGCTGAGATGCAGGGGCCCATGTAGTAGGACTGAAGAGAGGCCTCTAAAAGGTAAGGGCAGCCCCATCTGACAGCCAGCAAGGAAATGAGGACCTCGGGCCAAACACATGAATGAGCTTAGAAGCAGACTCTACCCCAAGCCTTCAGTAAAGAATGCATCTCTATTGACATCTTGATTTTGCCACGTGAGACCCATGTTGGACTTCTAACCCGTGGAACTATGAGCTAATACATGAGTGTTGTTTTAACACACTTTGTTTGTAGTAATTTGCTTCCACATCAATAGGAAACTAATACAGAGGGGAGACTCTCAAAGATCAGAAAGAGTGTGTCTGTTGTTACAACCAGCAAAAAGCAAAATGTAGCTACAAGAGGAATCCAAACTTAACAGCAATGGAAGGAGGTTGCAATATTGGGAGTAGGAAGCTGGAGAAGAGAAAAGCAAGAAAAGGACTAAGGACTATGATCTATAATTATAATTACCTTTGGAAGGTTTGCTGTATTTTTTTTTTTAAGAAGATGTTTGGGGTAGGAGTTTATTAATTAATTAATTTATTTATTTATTTTTGCTGTGTTGGGTCTTTGTTTCTGTGCAAGGGCTTTCTCTAGTTGTGGCAAGCGGGGGCCACTCTTCATCGCAGTGCGCAGGCCTCTCACTATTGCGGCCTCTCTTGTTGCGGAGCACAGGCTCCAGACGCACAGGCTCAGTAGTTGTGGCTCACGGGCCTAGTTGCTCCATGGCATGTGGGATCCCCCCAGACCAGGGCTCGAACCCGTGTCCCCTGCATTAGCAGGCAGATTCTCAACCACTGCGCCACCAGGGAAGCCCCTGTATTTTTGTTTTTAAGATGGGAGAGATTCCAGCATGCTGAAAACAAGGCAGTAGAAAGGGAGAGATAGAAGATACTGAGGGAAAAAAAGAGCCAAGCTCTGAAGATGAAAGGGGACGAGTTGCAAAGAGTACGTGGAGGGATGAGTCTAGGAAAGGAGAAACACATCTTCCTTTAAAAGGGAGAAGAGAAGAAAGAAGGAATCCAAAACCAGGTTAATTTTTGAAGAGGGTGGCAGGAAATGCTAAGAAAGCTCTTGTCTGGAGACTTCTACTATCATCTGAAGTAGGAAATGAAGCCAGCTGCTAAGAGTAACAGTGAGCACAGGTTTGGTAAGACTGGAGAAGGTTTGACATTGCTTTTGTGGACAATGTAATACAAGATCACCCAGGGAAGCATGGGATGATGGCTGGGCGGCACTGAAGCCCCAGGAGGCTGGAGCTCATGAATGATTCATAGCCCCATCCATAGGGCTGGGAGACTTTTTCTGTGGGTGATCAGCCACAGTAATTGGGGTGCAAGGAGCACAAGCAGTTGGCTTCCTTGCACCCAGCTAGGAGTTGGGTTTCCTGCCAGGCCAATGCAGTGGTAGAAAAGGATGGAGGGTTGTGGAAATGTGGAATTGAAGTGACAGACCACAGATTCTAAACTGAGTAAGAAAGGAAGTGAAGGCTGCAGGGACCTGATAAATGAGGAAGGGCAAGAGGCTGAATTTCCCTCTTAGTTCTGACTGGCTGAGGAGTCATATAAATCTTTCCCAGTGAGATTCCACACACATCAATTTACTGCAGTACCCATCTGACTAGTCTTTTTCTTTTAGAAGAAACGTTTCCATTCCCAAGTGGACTGACAGTTTTAAAGTACTATCTCCAGAGAGAGCCTAATTTTCTCATTAGTGGTTATGGTCTTGATATAATTTATGATTTTTTTCCTCTCTTCCATGAGGCTTTCTTAATCTAGGCTTTCTAATGATAATTATAGCTAATATTTTAAAAACAATTATTATATTCCAGACACAGTGCGAAATGCTCTACACATGTTACATCATTTAACCACCATTAAAAAAAGCCCTCAGAAGTTTGACCTTTTATTCTGCTGATGAGAAAATTGAGACTTAAGGAGTTAAATGTATTTATCCAAGTTCTAAGTACCAGTCAGTTGGAGAGCCTGAACTCAAACACTGGACTGTCTGATTCCACAGTGCATGCTCTTGCCATAAGGCCATATTGTGGGTTCAAATGATACAGAATATCAGGGAACTATATTCAATATTCTGTGATAAACCAGAATGGAAAAGAATATGAAAAAGAATACATATGTATAACTGAGTCATTTTGCTGTACAGCAGAAATTAACACAACATTGTAAATCAACTATACTTCAATAACATTATTTTTTAAATGGTACAGAATGTTGGAGGGGGGAAATTTCCCCCTCTACTCCTCTTGAGTTCTTGTGACTGGATTAACAATAAAATTGACACAAGACAGGTTAACATGAGAAAAAAACCACAAATTTTAATTTATGCACATGGATGTCCCACAGAAATAGGATCTAAGAAGTGGCCAAAGCAGGCAGCTTTTTGTACTTTTTAGACAAAGAAACAATAAATTTGTGAGGACTTGAGAGGACAAAGAAATTTAGGTGTGGGGTGCCCATTATTAAAGAATTTAACAGAGTTTGGGCTTGGGGTAGTAAATTAAAGAAATAGCAAGTTTTGTTTATATAGGCTTCTCCCTTCTTGGCACAAATTCTCTCTCTTTGGCAGTAAGGGTGTCCCTTCTACCTCTAGATGCAGGCTGGTACATCCTTTCATGTGAAAGTGAAAGGGAGTGTACCTTTCACACAAAAGCTTGATTTCCTGCTTTCAGGGAGACAGGAGGATCAGAGTGTCCTTCTTGTGTTGGCTGTATCTTAAGTAACTTTAATTCATAATAATCGATATGCCATTGGCGCACATTTTGGGTTGGCCTACTCTGGGCCCCAACAAGGGCTAAGTTGCAGATCAATGCACCTCTATTAACTGGGTAATGCATCAATGAGTGATGACAGGAAGTTGCAGGGACAACAGATTCCTGTCCGTTCCAACAGAGATCTATTGAAAGCTCTCTGCTTTCTCTTTTCTCAGTCCTTCAGAGGTAATTAGATACTAAATGCAGAGGTTCTGTACTCATGGAAAATTAGCAGCAATTTCTGAGAAGATAATAAATTACTTAAGCTTTTAATTGAATACTGCTTTTGCTGGTGGGAAGAAAAATGGAAAATACAAGAGAGTCTTTGATAATCTTGATCTTCCCAAAGAATGAAATCTAACTGTAGGAAATTATTAAGGCACCTGGTTTATGTTGTTAGGTTTGGATGGGGGAGAATGTAAAGGAGGAAGTAGTAACATTTGTAAACCAACTAATGAAAGAACATGTTAACACATAATGCTAAGCCATCATCTAGCATCAAAATAGACAAACGTTATTAAAACAAACTGATATACAGTTGGTTTTGATTTATCTTCAATTGACTCATTTAGTCACTAGGTCCTTTATATGGAAAGTGTGGTCCCTCATGGGGAGCTTCTTAGAAATGCACACTCTCAGGCCTACTAATCAGAACTGCACTTTAGTAGGATCCCAGTGGTTCACATGCACACTTGAATATCAGAAGCTCATTCTGTTTATTCACTACCAAGCACCAATTAGTCTCAAGTTTACAAGAAATACAGTGTGTCATTAACTTCTAAGGACTTTATTTCTGCTTATTCATAGACAACTGAAAAACAGCTATCTTATTTTTCAAATTCCTTGGAATTACATAATCTGACAATTTATTCACAAATAAAATGCACTTTTTTACTTCAAGATATCCTTTCATAGTAATTAATTTTCATGCAACACCTGGAGGATAGGATTTGGAACAGTAAAATTCCAAAATTCTCCCTAAAAAGGAATGAAAGATCTTGTCCAGGAAGATTTATGGAAAATGGGTAGGAATAGTTATTTGAGAGTGGCCAAATTCATTGTCAGGATTCTCAGCTGAGACCCTGTCTGATGGAGGTTGATTTGATTTCCAAACAAGTGCCAGCTCCTAATTAAACTATCAGTCTGAGCAAGGACACCAGCCCAGTACATCAGTTTATCTATTGGAAAGAAAAATCAATAACTGCTCAAAAATCATGCACCAGCAGCATGCGGTATGTTGAATACGTTAAACTGCCTTCTGATATTTATATCAGAACCCCTTGATATTTATAAATCAAGCTGTTGATTGTTAATCCAAATTAAGACTTCAAATTCAATCAACATTAAATCTCTTACTTTACAGCCATTTCTAAGATATTGTGCATGTTTATATGTGTTGTTTGGGATTTTAGATCTTTGGATACTTCTCCAAAGAAGATTCTCTTACTTCCCAAATGGATGAAGAAAATTTGGTTTTCCTCGTTTCTAGAAAACAACGAGTTGTAATTTCAGGTGATAATTTAAATTTCCCTAACAGATTAATGTGAGTTTTAATATTTTCTCAAAAATAAATATTGGGAATATAACATTTCAATTAAACCGTTTTTCATCTTATTTACTTGATCAATACTTTATAACAAGAAAGGGGAGTGACAGTTTCGAATGTAATATCAGAAGAAACTTGCAGTTGAGTTGGAAATATAATTGCTCTGAAAGACATTAAGTAAGGAATGTTAGGGAGGGAAATTCCCACTTTCCTGAAGAGGTTCAGATCTCAAGTTAAAGCTCTCTACAATGTGACCTCAATAATGCATGCTTTGGTACCAAATGGATCACATTTTTAAGAATAAATATTCTTAAAATTGAATTTTCAAGTTTTCACTTATTAGAACTCTTTCCCATGTTCTCACCCTTAATTATCTTATGGAGGTTTAACCCTACACCTCTAAAACTGTGAATTTGGGCCAATCACAGAGGAGTGTTACCCCAGGTTAAGAGGTCTCCAGTTTACATATGTCATTTGTTTTAAAATTTGAAACTGGACCCCAGGAACTCATTTCCCTCTCCACTATTGACAACTTGGGTTTTCTTTCCTTTCTTCCCTACAGGGAGGGAGAAGTCCAAGGTGAGGAAAGGCAAACCCTGGAATCTGCCCCGTCCTCCAGGGTTTCATAGCAAATTCTGAGATAAAGGGCATAGTCTAGGTCAAATCTGGTGTTCCTTAAAAGAAAAAAAAAAAAGACCCCGGTCCTTTGTGAGCAAAACCCACCCTTGTTTTTGACCCTTCCTTAGCCCAACCATAGGCCTCACCAGAGCCTAACCTCTGGGCCCCTCCATGGGAACTATCATCAAAGAACAGAAGCAAGGGAGCTATCCCTGCTTCTGTCATCACTGAGTGAAGAGTGGCCAGTGAGTAAGGGAGACATGTTGCTGGCATCCTAAATTAGAACTTTGAAAGCATCTTTATAGATAGCAGTTGGGTTCTGTAACTTGCTTATTCGCTCAACAAATAATTGTTAAGGTCTACTTTGTGGGCCAAGTAACTTTCTAAGTGCTGGGGACACAGCAATGAACAAACAATCATAGATCCCTGACGTCATGGAGTCTACATTCTAATGGGGAGAGATAGACAATAAAAAAGTCAAACAAGTAAATTAAGTGCTACAGAAAAAATAATAAAGTAAGCAGGCTGTGGAGAAAAATAAAACAGGAGTGTGGGAAGAAGCTGGTTTGGAGGGATTTTAAATAGGGTAGTTGGGGAAAACCTGAAGGAGATATGAGAGCAAACCACACACTTCATGCTGGAGTGGAGTGGTAGGGAGACAGTAGTAGAAGATGAGGTTAGAGAGGCAACAGTGGCATGGGCACAGATGTCCAAGGACTTGTGGACACGCTAAAGACTTCTGAGTGAGACAGAAAGCTGTGAGAAGGCTGCAGAGAGGAGAGAGGCCTGGCCTGAGTTACCCTTCAAATGTTCTGGTTTCTGTGATAAAAGTGGTCTATAGTGGGGAAGGAGTTGAAGCAGAGAGAATGATGGTGGCTTGGAATAAGATAATATTCTGTGCCTGTTTTTTCATTATTGACCCCTCCAAGGAGTCTTTTGGACCTTCTTTTCTAATCTCACCCCAAATCCCCTCTCAACCTCCTTCCCCCGACCCCCAGACATTTTAATACCTCAGATATACTGTGTATCTGCCTATGTACTGTATGTATATCTGAGCTTTTGACACAGAGAGTAAAACTCATTCACACACCACCGCCATCCCTTAACCCCTGCCCAAGAACTAATTTGTACCCCCTTGGGAGCGATAATTTCTCTGTTGAGAATGCATGAATTAGAGAGATAATACTGGAGTATGAGATTTGTTCACTTGCTTTTCCTCTCTAAGAGTTTACAATTATAAAAACTTGATTTAAATCATCCTGGGAAGAGGCCCAATATGTGTGGCTTTATCATTCAGCACATAGGCAAAGAAACTTGAAAGTGTTTTTTTCAAAATGCATGAAGTAAAAAAAAAAAAAAAAAAGCCTTAATAACAGTATTAATGTAGTTTCATTCTTTTGTACTGGAAAGTCTGAGGTAGTATTAGGTTTTTATTCTGTGTAAATCACATGGTGATAGTTCAAAGAAAGAACTCCTGAGATGTGAAGATCTTAAAGTAGAAATGATTCTAAAAGACATTTGGAAAACTCATTTTCTGAAATGTGCACATGGAGGTGGGATGGGGTATGATCTTACATTTTCTCTGGGAATTCATGCACCATGTTTAGTTGGAAAGCACTATAACGTCAGATTACTATCTCTAAGGATAATTAAAAAGCAATAGTTGCTCATTTTTTGGTTTTATTCCACTTTAATTTTTAAGTAACTAAAGCCTTTCTAGCAAAAAGTTGGTTGTTTCCTTTTTCTTTTTTTAAATAAAACTAACAAGTGACTTTTAGGATCTTTACTGCTAGGAGTTGAAATGATTTTTGTGCCATCGACAGGTAGTAGAAGACGGGATGTATATAAGTGCATTGTCAAGATTCCTCAGTTGGATTTACTAATAACAGCTTCTCAGAAAGGATTGATAATAGTCTTTAGAATAGCCAGGTAATTTGAAAGCTTAGATTCCTTCCTCCCTCCTTTCTTCCTTCCTTCCTCTCTTTTGTTTTGTCTATGCATCATGCTTATGTATCAGATGCAGCAGAAACCATACTAGCTCTGCTTGGATAAATCTATGATTCTCAACCAGCATAGTACTTAGGATATGATATTCATTCAATACATATTTATTGAATAAAAGAGAAAGCCCACTGGATAGAATGTTCTTAAATCTCAGTAACTTGAGAGATAAATCAAATGAAAAGTTTTTTTTCTGTATCAATCTATTTTCATATTGACCTGTTTACCGTTATTGCCATTGCTGTTAGTATTATTTTGCAGTCCCAATTTTTGGTATCAAAGGTTGCTCTGAATAGCTAAAGAATGTGAGGCAGTGTGCAAATAGAAGGAACAAAATAACTAATAAAATTTAAGCCTAAGAGCATAGTGACCAGGCTTAAAGACAAGCCACAGAAACATAAACTGGCCCAAAGCAAACAGTGCATTATTTTACATAGCTAGATTTTTCAGAGGCAGAAGGAACAAGGAGACTAACAGAAGGTAGAAATGACAAAGTGAGATTAACCAAGGAGATACCGTGTTGCTTTAGAGACGGCATTTTCATCTTTAATTGTAGTGCCCACTGGGGATCATTATTCTCTTCCTCTTTCTTATAGATGAGAGTTCACACCAGCACCAAAGTTACAGTAAGTACTTTTAAAAAGTTCCTAATTAAGTTAAACTGATTGATGATGGTTTCTCCATAACTAATCAAAATCTCAATGAAGAGCTTGAATACACTCTGAAAATAAGAGGTTTTCATAGACTGTAGCTTTATCTTTATTGACTAGGATCCAAACTAAACCTTGAGCAACAGCAAAGAGGACACAGACCTTGCTTTCTGAGTTAATTTGATTGTAGAGAATTGCTTGGCAAGTGACTATTTCTTGGAAGCTTCAATTTAAAATCTTCGCCTGTTTTTCTAAGTGCTCACTATTGAGGAAAGTAAAAAACAGACAAAACCCATGTTGTGAGAACAAGGAAATAGCCAGTGAAAATTATTTGAAAACATTTTATTCTAAACTTGAAAACAGCATAAAAAACTTGAGTGCAATATTGTAATTTATTTAATCCATATTGCTAACTGGAACAGTAATCTTGTGGCAGATATTGTAAAGCTATGGTGAATTGCTCTCAGAATCCCACCGTGGCTTTATGAGAGATGGAGAATGATTGACTTTCACCCTGCTTGTATGCACTGAAATGCACTGAGGGTGCCATGCAGAGGAGTCTCTGAGCCTCCGTTTCTTAAACTTTCTTAAAATTCCTAACGGGTTTTACAGAAGATTCAAGGGCATGCCTGAAACACAGGCAGCAGTTTCTGGCACAGGAGACACTCACAAGTGGGAGCCATTGTTCTCATAAAGTAGTGTGTTGTAAGAGATATTACGGATCCTAGCCATGCCAATCTGGTGACTTTAGGAAAGCATAAGGCAGACTCACTGACCTCAACTTGATCACTGACCAGATGACCACCAAGGTCTTTTCCAGCTAAAAGATTTAAGCATGAGGACAGGGCCAGAAAACTCACTTAATTGGTGCTCTAAATCTAGTCTCATTGAGCTCCTGTGCAGAAGTGTTCTCATGTAAAAGAACAGTGCATAAAGATGACTGCTTAGTCAGTGGCTGTGTGCTTCCAGGGAGCTGTGCCAGGCACTAGCTCTGTCATTCTCCACATGATGGTGCTGAGAAATTCAGGCTGAGGGTGAAAGGGAAAAAGATGGGAGCCTCTTCTCAGGACATCGAAGAAGAGACATTGTGTGGCTCCTCTGCAAATAAGGGGGCAAAATGGGGCTTTTAATGTAAGTAATCTGCTCTTTTAGTAGCCACCATCATGTGATAGAACAAAACACAATATACTCTAAAACACAACATGCCAATCCTATGCTTTTCTATCAGGATACCTCCTGGATTACAGGTTATGATTACCTCTCTCAGCTGAAACGAATTGTTGCTACTACTGAAAGGACCATTATTGTCTGGGATTATAAAGCTCAAGGGAGCAGCCAGGTACTGTGCCAAGAGATACTCAAAGAAATTGGATTGTCTTTTCCATACTGGGAGGAAATGAGCAACCCACTTTCTCTATTGAACATCAGTTTCCTCATATATAAAATGAGGGGGTTTAACTAAGATAATCAAGTCCAGCATCAATATTCTGTGAGTCTTAATTAAAAGGGAACACTCTTTCCATTTAGTGTATGTTTAATTTGTTTTGTTTTTGAGAGAGAATGATTAGTTCCTTTCTTCTTTTATACCTTTCTCTGAATCCATGTATTATCTTTTTGGTTATGCTCATGTTAACCAGTTCAAAGTCTTTCTCTTCAGTCCAGCTTCATTTGGCAAGAAAACCATTAAAATCAAATGCCTAATCCTGGCAAAAAATCTAATGGGAAGATGTTAATGTTAATCCCCTCAGTTAGTGATATGTTACCACTTAACCAATTTACAATATTTATTGAGCATCTGTAGACATATAGAAGTAATGAACATGTTCCCTACACTCAAAACTCAGTCTTGAAGATTCTCACAAACAAACATAATATATAATATAATGGTACAGCAAATTATACAGTAAGAAAGAACAGGTACTCAGGGAGAGATGAGATCACTAAGCATTGGGGTTATTAAAAAAAACGCCCTCAGGAAGCAGGCTGACTTTGAAGGACATGTAGGATTAACAAATAATTTAACCTTCCTCTGTACCATACTAGTCTCAGTAAAATAGTAAACTTCCTATTCTTGTCCACAATATTGGCCAACTAATGATACCAAGATGATTTTAAAGAAGGCAGCTGTTTGCTTAATGTATTTTATTATGTGATGTGTCACTATCTCATATGGTATAGTTTGATTACAACTTCTTTTCCTTCCCGTTCTCTCCTGTTTTCACTCTTGCTTTTCAATCTCATAGAAGCCTCCAGTTCATTGAAAGCATCTTCTTCCACTCTTCAGTATCCCTGCTTCTTCCCTCTTTCCCTTCTCACATTACCCCCTGGATGGATCATCTCTTAAATCTCTGTCCTTCAAAACTTGAATCTCGGATAGATGCTATAGCCCTTCTTTGCTCCTTTGCAGTGGCTAAGCACTGCTAGAGAAAAACTCAGAGCCACACTATTTGGCATCACTACAAATTCAGGGTCTGCAGACTCACCTGAGCACTCAGTGGCATCTATCAATCTCTTTCTTATTCTTGCCAACTCACTTTTCCACTCCTGGCAAGTATTCCAAAATTCCATTATTCTTCTCAAGCCCTTTCCCTTTTGACAGGTGAACTTCTTCCTGTTTCTGAGAATACTGAGTCTGAAAGGCTTGTACTCTTTCAAATTCTAGCCCTCCACCTACAGTTTTAACTAACAATACAACACTACTTCCTTTCTTTCTTCCTTCCTCTCTCTAAAGACAAAATATCTGACATTCCCTGTATCTGACACCCCCCATCCCCTCCTGCCTTGTCCAGGACAAGACTCCATAGCCTTTTCCCTTTCTATCTTTTTTGACATTAATCTCTTCTCCTAGGATCCTTCTTTTCAACCTCTTCTGAATCTTCCTCTCAACCAATTCAGGTCCCAGATCCAAGGTCACCTTCCCTGACCATGGGACCCAAAATGACCTCTTAAGTCACTCTTTATCACAGCTCTCTGGCTTATTATTTTAAGTGCACATCCCATTATCTGGAATTATCTGTTTAATTCATCTGTCTCCCCCGACTAGGACAGTAGCTCCACAAAGTCAGAAACTTTTGTTCATCACCGTAAGCCCATGCCTAGAATGGTTCTTGCCATGTTGTAGGTGCTCTATAAATATTTGTTGAAAGACTGAATGAAACTCTAAATATGTTCAAGTCTCACTTATTCTATAGGAAACAAAACAAATTAAAAAAAATTTAAATACTTTTTTCTTCTCCTTAGGTAGAAACTAAGTTCCAGGAAAACAATGGCCATATAGCTTAGTGAACCCAGTTCAATAGTATAGAGTCAGCTTGATAAATGCTTGCTGAATATTTCTGGATAAATGTAGATGTTAGGATATTTTTCTCCTCGTAAAGTAATTGGGACTTTGATATTAGATTTTCCTATTTATCATTCATTTTTATTTCAATGGTCTTTTAACACCTGAATTTTTTAATGCTTCCGGTTAATATTGCCTTACGAATTCAAGAAAGGAATATTCACAGTAATACATCAGAAAATCTCATTATTTATTGAGCTAGAGACGGGTACCTCACACTTTTTCCCCACAAAACACCCAAAAGCACAATGTTGGGCTCACAGTGAGAAGTTAATCCGTTAACTTCTACTTAGTTAACTTTGTTTTTTTCAAGTTCCTTTAACAATGGGAATACCTAAAATGAGAAACATCAGAAAGTAAAATCTTATCAAATAATAAGAGCAATATTTAAATTTAATATTTAGAGCAACACAATAACTTATTAAAAGTGTTCTTCTGTTTCTAGGAAAACTATTTTGTCATAAAACGTATGGATCATTGCCTCCTCTGTGTGTGTGTAGTGTCTCTGCCTGACCAGCTCTGCCGAGATGACATCCTCTTGGGGGATGATGGTGGTTTTGTGAACAGATTCACAGTAAATAGTGATGACTTTGGACTCAAGAAGGCAAAATCCAAAAAAAATTTACAAAATCAGGGGTTAGACTCAAAGAACTTTAAAAGGTAAGGGTATTACGGGAATAGGCCAATTGTTTTAATATAGACATTGTTCAAGTATTTATGTAGTGAAAATAATATGCCAGACCCCATGGTAGAGATTTTAAATACAAAGCTGAAAAAGAAATGTTTTTTACCTCAAGGAACTTCCAGTATAATAGGGAAGACAGACAGGAAAATTAGCAACTGAAATTCCTATTTTAAGTGCTACTGACAATGAAAATCTATAGGTACTTGAATGAATTAAAGAGTTCAGTGAGGGGCTTCCCTGGTGGCGCAGTGGTTGAGAGTCCGCTTGCCGATGCAGGGGACACGGGTTCGTGCCCCAGTCTGGGAGGATCCCACATGCCGCGGAGCTGCTGGGTCCGTGGGCCATGGCCGCTAAGCCTGCGCATCCGGAGCCTGTGCTCCACAACGGGAAAGGCCACAACAGTGAGAGGCCCGCGTACCGCCCAAAGAAAAAAAAAAAAAAAAAGAGTTCAGTGAAAATTAAATCATGAATAAAATATAAAAGACATACATGGCTGTTCACTAGTATTTAAATATGGAAGACGATTCTAAACATAAAAGCAATGGATACAGAATTCAAAGAAAAAGTTTGATAGATTTGACTATACACATCAAAAGATAACATTTTGAAAGTAAATAACAAACTGGGATAAATATATATAACAAATATGACAGACAGTGGGTTAATAATCTTTAATAGGTTTTAGAATTCAATTAAAAAACAATAATTTCTCAAGATAAAAACTGACAAAGACGATGAACAGATAATTCACACACATGCCCACACAGCAGTCAATAAACATTTCAAACTGATCATCAGGCAAGAATGCTAAGAACAGTTTCCAACTGATGAGGTTATGGGTGATTTCTATTGTCTGCTTTATAATTGTAGTGTTTTTGAAGTTCTTAGAGTAAGGCATATATTACTTTTATTAGCAGAAATACAAGTTTTATACTAAATACAACCTTTTTATTAATCAAAGAAATACAACTTATAATCATATACAACTTCTCACATAAAATTAGAACAGATTAAAAATGGGTATGATGCTGTGAGATGGGCATCCTCACATACTGCTGGTGGTGAAAGTATGAGTTGAATCGCATCTGGAAAGCAATTTGGGCAGATGCATCATGTGTCTTAATAAACATTTATACATTGAGACCTGTGATCTCCATGTGTTTAAAAATATAAGTATGATTATCACAGCATTATTTCTAATAATAAAATATCTAGTGTCCAACAATAGGGGAATAATTAATTTAAATAAGTAATCATTTAAATAAATAATTCAGGTATTATATAAATGTGTGATATAATATAAATTCTATAAATATAATTACATATTTTATAAATATGTCCATACATGTGTAATGCATTTATATGTAAATTGCATTTTTGTCAGAGTCCTAAAAAATATTTAAGGCATTAAGGGCATTCAGTAAATAATAGTATAACCATATTAGAGAATGCCATGCATCTCCATTAAATTATATTTTGAAAGATATTTAATAATATGGAAAATGTTAATATTAAGTAAAAAACTTTATTTTTTTATGTACATTGAATCCAGTTTTATTTATGTATATGTGTCAGTATGTATATGTGTCCATTTGTATGTCTGCATATTTCTACTTAGAAAGAAAAATATTGAATGCGAATTTCCCAAAATGTTAACAATGATTCTTTTTGGAACTTCAGAGAAGTGATTTTTCTTTTCTTCTCTATGGTTTTCTACTTTCTAAATTTTGTACAAACAAAATTTTCCTTTTAGAATAAGAAAATAACTTTGAAAAATACAGGATTATATTTTGTTATTAATATAGCAAATATTTTATTCCAGAGATAGAATATGCAATTAAAAGCTCATTACATCTATTGCTACAACAGAATTAAGACTAGCCCATTGCTGGAACCCTAAGAATGACACAATAATTATATGGCTTCATTTTCCATCCTTCATATATTAGCAGTATTACTTAGTTCCACCAAAGTATTAGACTCTGATGGGGGAGTTTCCCAGTATGTGATGTGCTGCTCTATTTACTATCAAGCACTTCATTCCAATTATGATAGGCTCTTAGAATAGATGCTGAGACATGAATCTTCTCTTTACTGAGATGAGTGTCACCTGTCAGAAAATTCCATGGCCTGTTTTCCATCTCTGCTTCCATTAGACAGATATGTTAGAAATGAAATTGGGGGAATCTGAGGAATTTGAGGAATGTAAGTACAGTTAAATGAATGCTAATTCATACTGGTTCTTTTGAAGATGATTTAATCATGCAGCTGATCATTATATACATGACAAATTATTTGAGACTAAAGTGTATATATATATATATATATATATATATATATATAAACTGAGTGTTGAAGCAAAACATTGTAGAAATTAAAGAAAGAACTACCCAGTATCCAGAGTTCAAAATTTAACACAATCTGGCATGGAAAAAAGGAATCTCCCCCGACTCCCACTCTGTTTAATCCAATACTGTTGAACTTTCCTGCCTTGAGTTATAAATATGTCTATTTCTCAACTACAATCTAAGGAACTTGGTGATAAGGATTTCACCTTAATCATCTTTATGTCCTTTGTACCTGGGATACAATAAGTGCTCAATAAGTGTTTGTGGGTGAGGAAACAAATACACTATAAAATATGAGTAAATAAAATACCATGAAGATGGCTTCTTCCAGGTTAAGAAAAGAAGAATTTTATGGCAGTTTTGGCCTCTAGCGCTAAACCTCTCCCTCAAATGTCCTGTGTACTGATGAGCAAGCCTTTGACAAAGACTTTGAAGGCTGTCCTAGCCTCAGCTTTACCAGTAATCTGGGATTATAAACTTCCTAGTTCTTCAGTTTTGAATGTATTCATGGGAAATATGAAAGTGAGTTGACTCATACAAGATAAAAAACAATATAAAATACAGTTCTCCATTTGCATGATCAGGATTTTTTCAGTAGGGTAAGGATGATCATGTCAATATTGGACTGGGGTTCTTCTAGATTATTCCTCTAATTCTGAATCTATAGCTCAAAATCTGATGATAAACTTTTATTTTTTCATTTAAAATATGATGACGATCATATAGTTAAACAATTGAGAGTATAATGCATAGGATAGTGTTACACATGCAGGCTTTACCACAGCTCAGAGCTGCGATTTGGTTAAAGTAAAAGTGAAATACCAAATAGAAACTCCACATGATGTGTTTGTGAGTCTACCATAACCCCCTTTTTTTCTTGTAATTCTCAGTGTTAAAAGGAAGCTACATAATGACTGGCTTATGAAAATTAGATATATTTCAGCCCTAAATTGCTTTGGATCCTGCTCCTCAGACAGTGTTCATTCATTAGTTTTGGAATCCTTGAAAAGACTTGAGGATAATATGTAAGTACAGTTGTTTATATACATAAACATTCTGTGACTTTCAGGTGTTTTCCTGAAACCCAGGGCAGCCTTGGAGCTTTTAAACTGGTTTTTAGACATATCAGATGTTAAGTATTCTATTTGTTCAACAAAATTAATTAGATTTTCAGGAGGACGTTGAAGTTACTCATGCAAATCTGAACATGATGTGTCCTCCTAGAAGCAGTTTTGTTCCTTTGTTTTTATTGCTATATTCTATTAAAGTAAATCAATATTGGTGTAGCTATATTTTCCAAGTATAGTTCTGTTGGTAAAACTTTATACTTTAAAAATCATTCTTACTGGTCAATTGACTGTCAATAGCCTGTGAGTATCTGTAGAACAATCATCATGTTCCATGTGTAATAAATACCCAAAATGGCTTTCTTATAGACAGATGAGTTTGAATAGCGTGTAGTCTTATTTTCTACCTAGTTAAATATTTATTAATAGTTATACTGATATATAGCAAGGGTATATGAATATATAGTAACTATAAAACAGCTGTTATATATTTTTAAGAGAGATACATTCTACAGCATGGATAAACCTCAAAAACATTATGCTAAGTGACAGAAGCCAGACACAAAAGACTGCATATTGAATAATCCCATTTGTAGGAAATGCCCAGAAAAGAGAAGTTTATAGAAATAGAAAGTAGATTAGTGGATGCCTGGGGATGGTGGTGGGAGCAAGGACCCCAAGTTGTCACAAGGGAGGTCTCTGGGTTAGGGAAGGCTAAAGAAGAAGGAAATCACATGATCATATCAACAGATGCAGAAAAAGCACTTGACAAAATCCAGCACCCATTCCTGATAAAAACTCTCAATCTAGACACAGACATTATACCAGTTACAGGAAAACAACTCAAAATGGATCATAGACCCAAAGATAAAATACAAAGCTGTAAAACTCCTGGAAGCAAATCTAGATGACATTGGGTTTGGCAATGACTTTTAAGATACCACTCCATGAGTGAAATCATTGATAAACTGGACTTCATTCAAATTAAAAACTCTGCTCTGAAAAAGACACTGTCAAGAGAACAAGAAGACAAGCCATAGACTAGGAGAAAATATTTGCAAAACACATATCTGATAAAGGGCAGTCATCTGAAATATACAAAGAACTCTTAAAACTCAACACTAAAACAAACAACCTGATTAAAAAATGGGCAAAAGATCTGAGCAGACACATCACCAAAGAAGGTATACAGATGGCAATAAGTATATGAAAAGATGTTTCACATTCTACATCATTAGAGAAGTGGAAACTAAAATCACAATGAGATATCATTACACACCTACTAGAATGTCCAAAATCCAAAACACTGACAACTTCAAATGCTGGCAAGAATGTGGAACAATAGGAACTCTCATTCAGTGCTGGTGGGAATGCAAAATGGGTACAGCCACCTTGGAAGACAGTTTGGCAGTTTCTTACAAAACTAAACATACTCTTGCCATATGATCCAGCACCAAGAAGCACTAAAAGCACTAAAAAGAAATAAGCTATCCATGAAAAGACATGGAGGAACCTTAAATGCATACTACAAAGTAAAAAAAGCCAATCTGAAAAGGTTACATACTGCATGATTCTAACTATATGACATTCTGGAAAAGGCAAAACTGTGGATAGGCAATTAAAAATCAGTGATTACTGGGATGCAGGGGGAGGGAGGGTTGAATAGGCAGGGCGCAGAGGATTTTCAGGGCCTTGAAAATACTCCATATGATACTATAATGGTGGACACATGTCATTATACATTTGTCCAAACCCACAGAATGTATAGCACCAAGAGTGAACCCTAATGTAAACTGTGGACTTTGTGCGATTATTATGTGTCAATGTGTAGGTTCATCAGTTCTAACAAATGTATCACTCTGGTGAGAGACGTAGATAGTGGGGGAAGCTATGCATGTGTGGGAGGGCAGGAGCATATGGAAAATCTCTGTAATTTCCACTCAATTTTTCTGTGAACCTAAAACTGCTTAAAAAAAATTGTCTATTAAAAAAATGCACTGAGCCACAAATTAGAATCTGACTTGCTGCAGTAAGAAGCGAAAGGTCTTCTTTAAACTTTGTTTTAAGGATGAAACTGGAGGACATTATGCTAAGCGAAATAAACCAGACAGAGAAAGACAAATACTGCATGGTATCACTTATATGTGAAATCCAAAAAAAAAGTAGAACTCATAGAAACAAAGTGTAGAACAGTCGTCACCAGGGAAAGGGTTCCCTTTCCATAGGGAAGGGTTCATAAAAGTTTGGTAAACTTTCATATAGGTTTTTATAAAACCTATAAAATGTCTGAGGATCTAAGGTAAAATGTGGTGACTATAGTTAACACTGTATTGTATAATTGAAATTTGCTAAGAAAGTAGAATGTAAATGTTCACACCAAAAAAAAAAAAAAAAGTAAACATGTGAGATGATGAATGTGTTGATTAACTCAGGGGAATCCTTTCACAATGTGTATATATATCAAATAATGTTATACAGTTTCAACATCTTATGATTATATGTGAAAACTGAAAAAATGAGATAAAATACAACAAAACACTATGGGTAAAAACTTAAAACTGCAAAACACTTACCTAGTGATTCAATTCCATTCTTAAAACTTACTTTCTCAATTGTAATCATTTTCTTCTGAATTTCAATTTTTCTGTTTAAAGAATCAGTGAGTTGAAATGATACGGAGTCTTGCTTTCTTTTTCTCTTTGCATTTAGGGTACAACTTTAAAAAGTCCTGGAAAAAGTGGTGGAGAGACAAATATGACCCCCTAAAAAAATACAAGTGATAGATACCTCCTAGGTCCTCTTGAAGTTTTAGTGAAACTCACAAAAAAATGGGAAACAAAAGATAGCCTTTGCACATACAGAGCTAGAATTTCTTTAAATTCCAAGGCTTTTAATGTAAGCAATGGAATAACAGAATTAGAAATTTAATGAAAGACGAGAATATCACAGTCAGTCAGATGACTGACTATCTTAAGTTTTCCTAGAAGTTGTAGTCTTCAGGAAAAACACATATTTCCCCTTACCTAGAAAAAGGTGAAAATGTTTATCTTGGTGTAAAACATATTACAGTGAGAGATGATTTTAAAACTTTCTTCAGTAACTTAAAAACAATTTCATTTCTTGACACCAGATCTGATACCACAAATATCATTTCTATGTTTTTGTGACATAATTAACTGGCTAGTGATTATACTCTGGCATTTTAAAGGAATACATTTCTGAAACATTTAATTAAGAACTAGATGCCACCTTATTTCCAATTTGATTTTATACTATGTTGGCAATTCATGATACATTCATAATCATAAAGAAACATTGTGAAAACATATACAAATAGAATATGTCCTCGTGGTGGTATAGAAAAAATATATTCTACTTCAACATCCAGAGAAAGGATTTTTATTTGCAAGATATAAGAACCTACAACCATGATTTCCACAGAACAAATATTACCAGTACACTTACCAGGGTAATTCTAACAGTTTATATGGCAACCAGAAAGCTGTATAAGGTAACGTAGTTCAGCCTTTAATCCAGAACTGTATCAATTATTCAGCAAATATTTACTAAGTCAGAATGTGTTAAGAACTGTGGACAATACAAATATGTTTAAGTCATGACCCCTGCCTTAAAATGCTTAAAATTTAAGTGGGAAGACAAGAAATATAGACATAAAATCAGCAGGATGGTGCAGCCAGCTCATGTCAGGAATTTGGCCTACCTATTGTTAAACTCTGCCATGATTAAAATAAGCTCACAAATCAATTATATTGAAAACAAAGGCAATAAATACTCAAAACTCATTACTTCTTATTTATTTTACTACATTTTACTATTACCTATGTTCTTGGGGGTTTTATGTCCTGAAGAACACAGTACTCTATAATGGTGTGTAACTGTGTATCTTTTCCTAACTCCACGTTAAGAGATGTCCCTTTGCTGGTTTGAAATCAGCCATGAGAGAAATATTTATACCATGGAAAACAGCAAATGTTGTAAACTAATGGTACACTCCCATCTCTACTTTCCTGCCCCCAGCTCAATGAATGTTAAACATTTATCAGCGCACTACTACTTAGGATAATTTGCATTACAAAGAAGAGCAAGTTAAAGGCCAGTTGACTGGTTTAGGATTATAGGCATAATAGGAGTTCAGAAAGGGAAGTGATAAATAATGGTCCTCCGGCAAGCCCATAGAGATAAGAACAAGAAGTCTTATTTAGGGGACTATGTAAAGTAACTTGCCAGTGATTTCATTACACAAGAAAGTTTAAAGCAAACACAATAAACGTGCTTAGTTGGATTTTAGATGAATGAAGTGGCTTTTTTTTTCCTTCTTAAAGACTGTCTTTATATCGGTAAGTTTAGTTGCCTATTGTCACTCTAATATTACAAAATAGAAATCAAAAATTGCTCTGCACAATATTGACAGGCGCTAAGTTCCAGCATCCTTCTCTCAGACCTTCACGTCTTACCATATCAGCTTTTGAACACTCCAACTCGCGCTATACCGACTCAGTGATGTTGCTGAGGTCTCTGATACATTTATCTCTCAGTAGATTGAATTTTATCAGCCCTTTCCTTGACTTTCTTCCCTTCCTACCTGCCTGGATCCCAAGTTAATCATCTGAGTTTGTATCTAACCAGCATTCTTCTTTGATTTATACTCCTATCTGTCCAATGTATCAATCAGCAAAATCCCAACCCTTTTGCTCAGCAGAGCCCTTAGCCCAGTCTCCCAATCCTTTTACATACCTTTGATTAACCCCCTCTTATTCCTCTCAGTGACTATTCCAAACTTCAACTCCTTTCACCCTCCACCGATGTCCTGTCCTTCCATATGATCAAAAAAACCCAAACGACAACAACAACAACAAAAACCTGTGGCCTCAGGAGTAATTCCCCAACATCCCAGATCTTTTCAGAATTTTCTATATCCACACCCAGCCTTAAGTCTTTTCTTTTTGTTTCAGAGGTTGGTAACACACCTTCCATTGTTGACCCTACACTTAACTTCTTCTCCAGGATCTTGCTACCTCAGTTTCTCCCACTCTCTCATTTTCAACCTAAAATGCTCAAGTCTCTTGTGATCTGAGTAACGCTTTTCTTGACCTTTAGTGCCCTTTGATCTATCATACTACACCTCTTCTGGAAAGGGTACTCTACATTCACTATCCCCACTATCTTGTCATTACTCATTACCTCTAAAATCCTCTCTCATATAGCCTCCCGGCTACTACTCTATGGAAAAGACTCTCAAATTGGCCAATGATGTCTACATTGTCAGACCAAAGGAAATTAAACTTGGAGCATTCAGCATTACTGATCTCACCCATCCTAAAACTCTATTCTCTTGGCTTTTGGGAAGCCAGAGTTTTCTCCCGGTATCTTACTGTTTGACCTTTTCCCTTGTGATTCCTCTTTTTGTGTCTGCTCTTTTTGCGGTGGTATTCTCCAGAGTTTTGTCCTTAGCCAACCTTAATTGTCACTTTCTACTCAATTCTTGGGTTATGTTCCTCTTCTCCAACATATTAATACCTGTATACTAATGAAACCCAAGCTATCTTGAATGTTGGACTTACATATACCTACTCACTATGTCCACCTGGATATCTCATAGCCCCTTAAATTTCACTTCACTTCCCCCACTTTTTAATCTATGCCTTTTATAGAATTTAAAATTTTTCTTGGTGGCACCATGATGCATCAAATCATCTAGGCAGAAATTTAGCAACCCCACATGACTCTTTTTTCCCTCAACCCCTAAAAATCATCAGTCACCAGTTTGTCTATATTGCTTTAAAAATTCTTGTTGAATCTATTTTATATTCTGTATCTCTATTGTCCTAGGCTCTTCTCTCCAACTACCCTCTCGTCCCAATACTCTTCCAAACTATTCTTGTAAGGATGATATCCAACATCTCAATGTCCTTCACACTTCTCCATCACCTGCCACAGCACTCCCATTATCTGGTTCCTGTTAATCTCTCCACTTCATCCACTTCACTGCTCTTTACTACCTTGCACTTAGGTTCCTGTTATCCTATTACTCTGAACTTCTTGCTGATCCCTGGATGCTGCATGTTGGGACTTTGTACATGTTCAGTGCCTGAAATACTCTCTCCACTCTTCCTCTTAGTTCTTCTACCTCAACCTCCATAATCCTGTGGGGTTTTTTTTCTTTTTTTGAAAAGAGGGAACTTTTTTATTTTAAAAAAATTTTCCAGTTTTTTGAGGTATAACTGACCCCATAAATCCTTTAAGGATCAAGTGATACCAACTCTAGGAAATTTTCCTAACCTCTCCCAGAAACCTCTTCCCCAACTGGGTTAGGGTACCCTTTTTATGCTTCAGTCTTTGTACTTATTGCATTTTAATTATGTTTAAGGATGTGTCTTTCCAAGACACTAAGCTTGTTGAGTTTTTGTATATTCAACATTCTCTTTTTGATAGTCCTATAATTTGAACAAAACTACATAGATGACTCCAGAAGAAGCTCTAGAGCAGGAGGCTGAATATTCACTTTTTTTTTTTTTTAGAAAATACTTATTGGTTAGTTACTCTGTTTAAAGCACTGTATTAGGTGTTGGAAATTTAAAGATGCATAAGACTAGGTCTTTGCTCTCATGTCTAATTAGGGAGAAAGGAAATAGATTCCCAGAGAGGGTGATAAGTGCCATGATATCAATTTAAGAGAGTTGTATGGGAGCAGAAGAGAGTTCTCAGAGCATCTTAAGGTAGGATTGGGGCGTGGATAAAAATTGGAGTAGGCTTCCTGAAAAGGAGTGTCATGCATACTGAGTTTTGAATAACTGGTAAGAGTTAGCCAGGTAAAGCAGTTGCAGGAGAGTAGAGTTGATAAATAGTCACGTTAAAGAAATGACATTTATAAAGGCACAGAAGTGAAGAAGAAGATGGTGAATTCTAGAAACTGTAAGTGGTTTGGTATGATTGGAACAGAGAGGAAGAGTTGGGAAAGATGAGACTGGATAAGACAAACATGAAGAGACCTGCATACCATGATAAATTTGGAATTTTAACCTGATGGCTACAGGAAGCCATTGAATACTTTAGACAGAAAAGTGATAAAATTCGTGTTTTTGACAGATTACCCTAGCAGCAAAGTGGAGAATGGATTGGGGAAAGGCAAATTGAAAAGAGGGAGACCATTTGGGAAGATATGGCAATAGTTTAGAAAAGAAATGATAGGGGTTTGAACTGAACCAGTGAAAGTAAGGATGGAAAGAGAACAGATTCTCGTATAATTTACAAGAATTGGTGACCTACTAGATGAGAGAAATAAAGGAAAGAGAGGAATCTAATGTTCACTTTTTCATTGTCAACAATATTTAATGTATGCCTATTATAGATCAAAAACTGTTCCAACAAGTGATATAATGGTATACAAAAAAGACTAACTCTCTCCTCTCCTGGAGTCATATTCTAGTGGGAGAGCAAATAATCAAATGAATAATACGGACTTAGGTGAGTAGGTGATGGAGATGAAGGAGCATTACGGGATAAAGAGTGATGGGAGGCAGTAATCTTGACAGGATGGTCATGAGAGACTGCTCTGAGGAGACAGTCTGTGATCAGAGATCTGAGTGAGGTGAAGAACAAATCATGCAAAGATCTAGAAGAAAAGCATTAGAGAAGCAGACGCCAGGTTCAGTTTTGGGGGAACTGTATACGTGGCTGTGCTTTTCACTATGAGAGAATATATCATACAGAGAATGTATCATGAATTGCAAGGGAGTTCTAGATCACGCCTGCTACTTATTCATTGTCCAAGAGTCTTGGGCATTTGAACTTATTTGAACCTCAATAACCTAATTTATAAATGGGAATAATACTAACTTTCTTAGCTCATGGGATTTTTGTGCTACTCAAATAAGTTGAAAAGGGTGAAGGTGCTTTGAAAACTAAAACCCCTTAACAACTGAAAGTATTATTATTTGCTTATAGACATTTAAGGTCTTTTGTGGAGGCTGGATTTTTAAAGAACACTGATTTCTGCATGCTGCCAAAATCTATGATAATAATAAATACTCTAACATTGCACAAAAGGAAAGGCACAAGTTTTCCTTTGGGAACAATTTGTATGGGCCATTATTCCCTTTTCCAAGTATTAGGATCTGTCAATCAAGTGGTGAATGCTTGTATTAGGTCTTAACGAAATATTAATAGGTACTTCTTTTTGTCAGCAAAAACATGCCCTTCAACTGACATGATTCTAGGAAGATCTAATTCCCTTTTTTTTTTTCCAGTGACATAGGTTCAAGAGCAGAATTGAGTTAGTCACACTCTCACACTCTTATTCCTTTTTATTTATTTATTAACATCTTTATTGGAGTATAATTGCTTTACAATGGTGTGTTAGTTTCTGCTTTATAACAAGGTGAATCAGCTATACATATACATGTATCCCCATATCTCTTCCCTCTTGTGTCTCCCTCCCTCCCACCCTCCCTATCCCACCCCTCTAGGTGATCACAAAGCACCGAGCTATCTCCCTGTGCTATGCAGCTGCTTCCCACTAGCTATTGGTTTTGCATTTGGTAGTGTATATATGTCTATGCCAATCTCTCACTTTGTCCCAGCTTACCCTTCCCCCTCACTGTGTCCTCAAGTCCATTCTCTAGTAGGTCAGCATCTTTATTCCCATCCTGCCCCTAGGTTCTTCATGACTTTTTTTTTTTGATTCCATATATATGTGTTAGCATACGGTATTTGTTTTTCTTTCTGACTTACTTCACTCTATATGACAGACTCTAGGTCCATCTACCTCACTACAAATAACTCAGTTTCGTTTCTTTTTATGGCTGAGTAATATTCCATTGTACATATGTGCCACATCTTCTTTATCCATTCATCTGTTGATGGACACTTAGATTGCTTCCATGTCCTGGCTATTGTAAATAGAGCTGCAATGAACATTGTGGTACATGACTCTTTTTGAATGATGGTTTTCTCAGGGTATATGCCCATTAGTGGGATTTCTGGGTCGTATGGTAGTTCTATTTTTAGTTTTTTAAGGAATCTCCATATTGTTCTCCATAGTGGCTGTATCAATTTACACTCCCACCAACAGTGCAAGAGGGTTCCCTTTTCTCTACACCCTCTCTAGCATTTATTGTTTGTAGATTTTTTATTATGGCCATTCTGACTGGTGTGAGGTGATACCTCACTGTAGTTTTGATTTGCATTTTTCTAATGATTAATGATGTTGAGCATTCGTTCATGTGTTTGTTGGCAATCTGTATATCTTCTTTGGAGAAATGTCTATTTAGGTTTTCTGCCCATTTTTGGATTGGGTTGTTTTTTTTTGATATTGAGCTGCATGTGCTGCTTGTAAATTTTGGAGATTAATCCTTTGTCAGTTGCTTCACTTGCAAATATTTTCTCCCATTCTGTGGGATATCTTTCCGTCTTGGTGTCAGTTTCCTTTGCTGTGCAAAAGCTTTTAAGTTTCATTAGGTCGTATTTGTTTATTTTTGTCTTTATTTCCATTTCTCTAGGAGGTGGGTCAAAAAGGATCTTGCTGTGATTTATGTCATAGAGTGCTCTGCCTATGTTTTCCTCTAAGAGTTTGATAGTGTCTGGTCTTACATTTAGGTGTTTAATCCATTTTGAGTTTATTTTTGTGTATGGTGTTAGGGAGTGTTCTAATTTCATTCTTTTACATGTAGCTGTCCAGTTTTCCCAGCACTACTTATTGAAGAGGCTGTCTTTTCTCCATTGTATATTCTTGCCTCCTTTATCAAATATAAGGTGACCATATGTGCATGGGTTTATCGCTGGGCTTTCTATTCTATTCCATTGATCTATATTTCTGTTTTTGTGCCAGTATCATACTGTCTTGATTACTGTAACTTTGTAGTATAGTCTGAAGTCAGGGAGCCTGATTCCTCCAGCTCCATTTTTCTTTTTATCCTTGTATCCCATTCCATTTTTACTTATGTGCAAAAACAGACACACACACACACACACACACACACACATACACACACAGATGAAACCATTCTTTGGGTTTAATAAATCTTTTTATTTATATGTTTTCTTCAAAATGAATGTTAGTATGTATTTTTTATTTATGTAATGTTATTGTAGGGAATTTAAATTCCTCCTCTCTACAGTGTTCTGTAGATTTGGTACTTTGTAGCTGTAAACACTTAAATTATCTAGAAGGTTTTCTTTTTCATACTTGCCAGTACTTTCTGGTCTTAGGTCTGAAGAGCATCTATTTTGCAATAGGCAGGAGTTTGTCTTTAAGCTCAATTCAGAGCTTCCTAGTATTCACCATATCTCCTGGAATTTGGCCCAAGAGGGTCAAGAAACTGTGAGACAAAAATACACAAACTCAGCAAATAATGATCATTGATCTATTCTGTCAAATTCTGGCTGACTTTTCAACTACTTCCTTGGGTCACTCTCCTAAATCTAGAAGCTAAAGAGATTTCTCAAGTGATACAGTGTAATCATGTTTTCCAGAACTGTCAGTGCCATTGAGGAGTCATTTCAGTAGAAAGAGAGTCGAGTCCACTCCATCCCTAGATTCATCATATTCCTATCTCTGCAATTTCCTATGATAAGTCTTAAGCTGAGACAGATGAAACTGCATTTATACTAATGCATAATTGGCCAGCTGCTAAAATGGAAGCCAGTACAGCTCCCAGAAAGGCAGGAAAAAACTCCTCTCAAAAAAATTTTTCCATTTAAGAAATGATTACCATTCTGGTCATAATTTTGTATGGTAATTTCACAAATGTACCAGCAGGAAAATGAACATATGCTATTAATATTGCCATGTAAAGAATGTTGGCCTATTGCAAGACATAAGTTGAACCGTTAATCCTTTAATAGCTTGGCAATTCCAAAGATGAGCAATTAACTACTTAGCATTACTCTTTATTAGTTACCCAGCTTGGAAGCAAATTGTAATATTAGAAAGTATGTAGTGGTTCTCAGAAGGGTTACTATGCAGCCAGTCAGAACTGGTTTCTGTCTGGCACTCAAGGCTTTGTGACCATTGAACATGTTACCATTAGCTCTACTTAGTCTCAGTTTTTCCATCTTTAAATGGGAATGAATATACCTACCTTGTAGTGTTATAAGGTATGTAAAAATTAACTTAAGTTACTCAGGTAAAGTGCCTAGCTTAATGCATGGTATATATAGTTAGTGCTCAATAAATGTAAAAGTTCCTCTTTTTGTTCCCTTAATAAAAATACTGAAATACATCAGAAAATGAATTTTAATACTGAGATCAGGTGGAGTTACCGTAGACCTGTACTGGTTTGTGCTTTGTGTTCCCACTTCTATAGTAGGGGTCAGAAAATGGCATGTGCCATGTTCAGTGGGCCATCTGTTTTTGTAGCATCTGCAAACTAAGAATAGGTTTTACATTTTTAAATGGTTGAAAAAATCAAAAGAAGACTAATATTTCATGACCCATGAAAATTATATGAAATTCAAATTTCATTGCTCATGAAGTTATATGGGAACACAACCATGCTCACTTGTTTACGTATTATTTACAGCTGTTTTTGTGCTACAGTGGCAGAGAGTAAATAGGAAAGTGTAAAATATTTATTACCCGGATCCTTAAAGAAAAAGTTTACCATACCCTCATCTAAAGTTTTCTATTGCACCTTCTCTTGTTCTTTGGGAATGGGTACAATATGGATTAATCACAGGCAGTAACCCAGAGTGAGGACCACTATTTTTAAAAAATACCTTTACCTGAGGCACGCAAATTTCCCACCTTACATCATCAAGGAGAAAATAAAAATGACTTGTTCTTTGTCCTTTGCATTCCTCCCATCTACCCCCACCCCAAGGGAAGATAAGAGAGGATACAAGCTTGCTCAATGGCCCTTCACCTTTAGCAATTACATGATCCCCCTGGAATGCTTTCTTGTCTGAGCATCGTATTACATTCAGTGAATAACCCTAATTATGTAACATTCCATCTCATTATCCTGCTTCCCTCTCCAGATCAGAACTCACGAATTTGTGTAACATTAGCAGGGAAACTGAGGTGAAGTGTGCTATGATTCAGGCAAGGTCTTTTGATAGTATAGTGTTTGTTTTTTTCATTTTGAAGAAATTATTAGAAAATATTTCTCCTTCAAAAGTACTATAATCTCAAGGAAAAATTCAGAGGGAGCTTCCCAGAATCAATATATTTCTATTCTGTGTGACTCTGAAAACTGGTACAGTATTGTCAACCAGTGGTATTTGTCCCTGAAGGGTATTCAAACATATTTATTGGGAGCCTTCTGTGTTCAAAGGCCTATGGTATCTACATTTTATTTTGTTATGGAATGGACAATATGGGCCAACATTGTACATAAGATTATGAGTCTAGTGCTATCTTGCTGTGGTCAGTTTAGAGGTGGGTCCCCCTGAGGCATCCTAGACAAGAGGGTGGTCCCCCCCCCACCCCTGGTCTACCACCCCATCCCTGAGGAGGGACCATGGTGTGGAGGACCTGAGCTCAAGTCCAAACACCAAACCAGATATCTCACTGCACTGTAAGATGTTGAGTGAAAACTCTCCTCATTCTTCAGATGTAAAATGCTGTGGAAATACTAGTTAATATTATCATAACTTTCTTAGGGAACACTCTGGTATGTACCAGTTAGAGTAAATTACACCTAGTTACAGAATAAGAAAGCAATCTGTTAAAAACTATGCAGTTGAATATGTATATAAAATATCTGAAAAGCAGCTCATCTTTTAAGTTTTTTCCCAGTTGACATCAATTATATGGATTTTCTTAGTTGCAACTGGCTTTACTGAAAGACACAGTTCATCCATTTCTGGTCCATTTAATTATTTGGACCAGGAAAATAGATTAATTTTATCTAATAGGCAGGTATTTTAATAAAACAAAAAAAATTAATGGGAAGTATGTATGATCCCCATTTTACATGCTGAGACATTGATGTAAAAATGTTTGATAGATCCATAATCAACTAACAGGGCATTAAATGTTTCTTTTCCTGCTATCTTAGAATTTCAGTTAAAGTTCCATTTAAAGAACGATATACTAAACCATCCTCACAGAATTATTAGAAAGTAGTCAGACCAGTCCCATGACTCTTATATTATCAGTCACCCACAGCAATGAAGAAACAACAAGCAATTCTAAAATAGTTGAAAAGAAGGATGCAGTTACCTAGCTGTGGAACTATGGGGAATGCTGAGGCATTTGGTCTGCCATCCCCAGGGTGAGAGTGAAGGTGGGAGAGAGTTTCCCCCACCTCAGACCACGGGAGGAGAGCTCCAGGAGAGCCTGCTCCAGGAGAGCCAAATAAGCGGGGAAATATATCTGCCTCCCCAGGGGCTACTTGCTGAGGCCCTAAAGGACACAGGCTCACCTTAGGCAAGTTTGACAGGTGACATATGCACATTATGACCACTACTTGCTTCCCCATGGGGAATTCTGAAGGCTGCAGGCTGGACCATATTATGACATGCGGCCCTGAGCACTTTTGCCTTCATGTGTCCCTCCCACCATAACGCTATCAATATTGCACGTTATTTTTTTCTTTCTTTTTTTTTTTGGCGGTAGGCGGGCCTCTCACTGCCGCGGCCTCTCCCGTTGGGGAGCACAGGCTCCGGACACGCAGGCTCAGCGGCCATGGCTCACCGGCCCAGCCCCTCTGCGGCATGTGGGATCTTCCCGGACCAGGGCACCAACCCGTGTCCCCTGCATCGGCAGGCAGACTCTCAACCACTGCACCACCAGGGAAGCCCTGCACGTTATTTTTGATATAATTTTAAAGACTTCAACTTTTTTAATGTTTTAGGCTCTAAAAATTTTAGTTTTTCTGATATGAGAAAAATTAAAACACTCCTCTTTACCCTAAACTTAATTTTTTCCTTTGATTTTAAGAACAATTAGAACATTTCTGTGTGCCCCTCAAATTACTGTGGGCTCTCAGCTCTGCACCTGCTGTGCCTAATGCACACATTCCTACCTGGAAGGAGGGACCCAAGACAATAGGGTGGGGATGCATTCAGGTTGACACTGTCCTGCATGACTAGCCTGTGTGAATTTCCTGTGGGCCACAGTCAGTGGTTTGGCAGGAATTTCCCTTCCTAATGGAAACTGGTCCAAGGAGACTTGCTGCTGGGGCAAGATGATGTACTAAGAGGCTGTGTTTGGAGACAAGGGTAGAAGAAAATAATGCCATTCCCAGTTTATACCTAATCGAGTTCAGTTCATTCAATCAACCAGAAAAGCATGTCATTGGCAAAAGTGTAAATAAGTCACCAGAGATAAGTAGAAACTACTTCTTATCTGGAACGTTTAAACATTTTCAAAATTCTAAAATCTGACTTTAGATTTATGTTACTGAATTAGGGCTGCTTTTCATGAACTGTGAATAAGTAGTCATTTGAATAAAGTAGGACTATAGTTTACCTTTGCATTAGCTAGTCAGAAAAATTACTACTATAAACTAGATATAAAATTTTTGGAAGAAAAAAGCTTTTAAAATACCTTAGAGGTATCTTTTTACATAGACATAGTATAATCTATTCCTCTGTTTATTTAGTAAACTTCCCACTTAGGACTTAACTACTGACACTTTGTGTTACTTTTGAACTTTAAAACAAAAAAAGCTATTTTTTTCTCCTTTAAATGATCATTCTCACTTATTAAAATTGGAAATTTTGTCTAAACTATTGCTATTTTATCATCGTGCATGTTTTTTAAAATATAGGAGCTGTCTCATTCAGAGGTTGCAAACTGGTAGTCTCAAGAACTAAATGCAACCTGCAAATGGTGTTTTGTTTGGTAGCATTTACGGTCATTTATTTGGTTTTGTCAACTGACTCTGGGCCTTGGCTCCCACTTTCCACAGGACACGCACTCTCTGTGCACTCCCTGTAGTTTCCTAGCCAGCCCGCTTCACTCATATAGTTTACCTGCCTGGCTCCTGTACACATCTTAACTAATGAACACTCTCACCTCTGCTATCACAGTTCACTGATGTTTCCTCTAGACCAGTGCTGGACATTCAGTTTGTATTCAGTAAATTTTGTTGCGGCCCTACTGAGTGCCCCCCAAAATTCTTTCACAGGCCTTGTTGTCATTGGGGAATTCCTCTCTCATGATTACTTTCCCTTTCAGAGTATAATTTTAGCTCACTATGCCCTCTCCCCAACTCCTTTGCCAACTGCAGACATTCTTTAACACAGAAATCTAATGCTTTAATAATCTTAGGTAAGGCAGGAACAATTTTCAAACATACTATCCTGAACATTTCCAATATGGAAATTCTATAGTCAACAACCTTCAATGAATCCATAAATTCAGATCTATTTCTCCCATAACCCTCTAGCTGCTCTAATTTCACTTCTTCCCCCACAGGGGGGAGCTACACTACTGATTAGAAAGTACAATGAGTCATTGGAGTCTCTGTTCATGTACTTTCCCCTGCCCCAACCCAGGGGACACTGGTAACGGTTATGCAGGTTGTGTGCTGCATAGTGCTGGCCATCACCTACATAGGCTATGCAGTGACCTGCTGGACTCCTACCCAGCCACATCCACACAGAAAGCACAAAATCAAAGATTTTAAATAATAGAAGCTATTTAAGCTATATCCAATCCTTGGTCTCATAAGTGGGGAAATTGTAGTTCAGCAAAATTAAGTGATGCTTCTAATGTCATATATTTAGCAACAGAATGTGACCAAAATCTAGGCCTCCTGACCTCAGCCCTGGGTGCATTCTAAGTCCACTTCACCAGTTTGCCCTGTCATGCTCCATCCATTTTATGGCAGGTCCCTACAGAAGTCTGCCCTTCCCACTACCTCCTCCTACTGGGGCTCCTGTTAAAAAAAAAATCAGAAAGAGCTCTCATATTCTTTCTTGAAACTATCAGGAACCAACTCAAAAGCAGGGTGCATATACCTCAGAGGGAATGCAAGATGAGCCATCAGAAAGTGGGTAGAAAATTCTAGAAATTCCCTTTCTTTTAAATTTTTATCTTTTATTGCTGTTTGTTTATAATATACATACTATATTAATTGTGTAATATATGTATATAATTTACAAGTAAATGTTGTAGGCATATATGTGAGAAAACATTTTGGAAAAAAATTTAATATGGATTTCTGAGCCCCTTGGAGATTCCAATTTACTAAGTTAGGGATAGGATCAGGCATTTATATTTTAGCATCCAAAGTGATTCTGATTCCAAGTTTAGGAACCACTGCTCTAAGGTCATGAGAATTTCTGACCTAAGTAAAGAGGTTAATGAAGTTAACCTCTAAGTTAAGAGGTTGATGAAGTTGGATGTAGGGGTCTAAGGAATACTCTTTACCTTAGGTTTAAGGAAGAATAAAAAGTAACATAATTGGAAAAACTACACATGATCCATGGTTTCCAGTAAGAGCCTCTTACGTAAATTCCTGAATTTAGTTGAGCAAATTTATCTTCATAATTTTTCTGACATTAAACAAAATTGTTTCAGCCAAATCTTATATCTGCATCTTCCCAAAGACTGCAATTCAGAGTTCATTTACATGCTCTCTCATTGACTTTGTGATTGTGTTCTGAGAAATCTACAGCTTGTGTTTAATTCATATCCATTTATTTTACAACCTAAATCCACGTTGGGCACTTATAATGAAAATTTATTCTCACCTGAAGTTTAGGGTGATAATTGCAATCCAAGATGCTTCTGGGTATTGCCCCTTAGGTTTATTATCTCAAAGATAACCCCAAAACATAAGCTACATAGAAGTTATGCTTTATGAGGCCCAGTTTTTGTAAAGAACCACATTTAAAGAAGTGTAGTCTAGTGGGCAAAAAGAATTAAAAAGAAACTGCAATATAATTTAAAATTACAAATACATGTATCCCTTGACTTGCAATACCACTTCTAAGAACTTGTCTTTTAGAAATACATACATATGAAATGGCACTTTTATAAGAAAGACTGCTAGGTGCAGTATTATTTGTAATCACAAAAAATTTGAGACAGCTTGATGTCCCTCAGAAATTAAATGATGATTTAGTCTTACAAAGGAATACTCTATGGCAATTAGAAAAAAGAATGAGAAAGTTTTTTACCTACTGATTTGGAAAGATCGTCAAGATATATTATTAAGTGAAAAAAGCAAGGAACAGAATAGTATATATTACCATTTTATTTAAGAAAAAAGAAAAGAAAAGGAAACATACAAGGCAAGAGGAGACTAAGGTCAGGTGCTTTATGCCTAAGGGAAAATAACATGGTACTAGACTAGAAAATAACACAAAAGACTTTATTTAGTTGGTGGGGACAGGAGGGTGGAGTCCAGGAAAGGCCTTTCTGAGAAAGTGATATTTAAGTTGACACTTACAGGAGGGTGTCTGTTAGTGTGGCTAGGATCCTGGGGAAGAAAATCTTTGGCCTGTGCAGAAGGTCTTGAGGAGAAAGAGAGTTCAGTGAAGCCAGAAAGGAGGCTAAAGAGACCACATGGCTGGATCCAGGGGAAGAGGAGGGCATGGAGTGAGCCTGAAAAGGTGACAAGGACCACCCAGCACCACATGGGCCTGGTGGGCCAGGTGAAGGAACCTGGTGTTTGTTAGAGAATCAGGAATCCACTGGAGAAAAGTGATGTGATCCAACTCATGTTTTAGAAAGATCACTTTGGCTGCAACATGACAACAGGATTTGGAGTGGGATTGGGGAAAGAGAATGGGAAATAGTAGAAGCTGAGAGATTAGCAGTTTATTGCAGTAGTTCGGGTGAGAGGGGATGGAGAGTTGAACCAAGACATTGTGGCGGAAATGGGAAGAAGTGGTCAGATTTCATGTCTATTTAGGAGGTAAAATCAACAAGACTTGACAGCAAGTTGGATGTGGGTAGTGAGTGAGGGGGAAGTGTCCAAATACATTCCTGCCATTCTGTACTACACTCATTTAGCTGAGCAATATACTTTCTGGCTTAAGACGTGATATGTCTCTGGCCATCCTTAACAAGAGCACAACCACAACTCCAGGGTGGAGGAAAGGATTTCTTTTTAAACAGAAACAATGCAAATGCTGCATTAATATCGTATTATGGAGTAAGTAGATTCTGTGGGTCAGTGAGAATTTAATCTTTGCTTATAATATTTTCTGTGGCTAAATGGATTCATAACAACTTAGAAGTGAGCCTCTTGAACACAATCTATTTATAAGTTGGAATTAGCTTTATAAGGAAAAATATACAAGTTTTATATCTAATTTTTGTTTTGCAGGCCTGTCAGAGAGTTTTCCATGCCAAGAGGAGCAAACAATTTTTGTTACAGTATAAAAGCAAATGTGATTGTCACGGGAGGTAAGAGGACATTTCATGTTACACAGAGATTTTCTACTTTGCAAACAGTGCTCTCCTTAATTAACACAGTTATAGAGTTTCATACAGTTATAGCATTTTACTGCTAGAAAAAACTTTCAGAGAATTTTAAAGTTTGTATAAAGTCAAATCTGTCATTCTTTTTCTTTGTGGCTTTTTGATTTGGTGGCACACTTAGAAAGGCCTTCCCCAGCCTGTGAATGTGTGAAACAAATTTTCCCATATTTACTATAATTTTTTGTTTGTTTTACATTTTACCTTTAAATCTTTAATCTCTCTAGAACTTGTTTCAATGTGTGAGAGCATGAATTCCTAGCCTGGGGCCCATGTGTGGGCTTTAAGGGAGTCCTACAGCCCCTGCGGCTGAATACTTGTGTGTCTATGTGCATTTTTCTGGAAAGAAAGTCCAAAATTATATCAAATCCTCAAAGGAGTCCCTGACAAAAAGGTCAAGAGCCAATGGTTTAGCATTAACAGAGAAGAGGACCAAGGATAGAGTGTTGAGAAATACCAATATTTAAGGGCTAAGATTATCTGCTGAGAGTAAGAGGAAAGATGACTAATATAAGAAACTTGAGGGGAAAGGTGATGGACTGAAATATTCTTCTGGCCTCAGACTCCTTATCTATCATACTGAGGTTCTAAGACTGTGATGGCTTCCAGCCTGGGCTCTGTAGTCAGACTGCCTAGGAACAAATCCTGGCTCTCTTACTGGCAAGCTGTATGGCCTTGGATAGGTTATTTAACTCCTGTATTCTTCAATCTCACCTGAAAAATGGAGCTGATAATAATACCTACTCATAACGGTATTATAAGAATAAAGTACTTACACAGGGTCTTGCAGGTAATAAGTCTTCAATCCAAATTTGCTAATACTGATGCTAACAATAACAAAAAAACACACCTACTTCATATGGTAGTGTTTAAGATTAATTGAGGTAAGGTATGCCTGGCACATAGTAGGTTATCAATAATTATTAATTCAATTCATTTACAACAGTTAGGCACAATCACTTTGATCAACTCATACAGGTTTTGTTGGAATAAATTGAAATCTGCAGTTCATTAGGAGGCTGTTACAGAAGTCATGAGTGAGATGGTGAGGGTCTGAGTTATTGTAGGTGCTCTAGAAAAAGAAAAGGAAGAGTCAGTCCCTAAGACATGGAAAAATAAATTATTCATAAGACCTGGAGAGAGAATGATATTGGGGATTAATAAAAGGGAGTAGCCAGCTCCAAGTTTGTAAGGAGGGAAACATAGAAGAATAGCAGGTGCATTGATAATTACATAGAAATTGAGAAAAGGGTGCTTATATGGAGAAAGAATGCAAACAAAATTTCAATTTTGAACTTAAATACTTAAATATCAAGTGTCAATTAGACATCTGAGAGGATATTCCTACTGGTGATGGGAAAAGATCTGTCTGGCGATAGGAGCTGTTAAGGACTCCGTAGGCTGCCTGCGTGTTGGAGAAGATGAGCTCCCAGAGGCTCCTCAAGGAGATCAGGGTCACCTTAAAGGAAACAAGGGGCATGCGGACCTGAAAGATGTAAATGAGCAAAACAGAAACCCAAACAAATAAACATCAAGAAAATGGCCTATACTGGAGATCTGAACTTTAAAAGAGCAAAAAAGATTTTTAAAAAGAAGAAGAAAGCCCTGCCATCAAAAACATCAACAAATATACCATTTGGTAAATGCTTAGAATACACATATTCACTAAAGGAGGCGAGATGTTAGATGAATAAGTGCTATTGGCCCCCTTCCATGTAAGATTTCTTCAAATTTCTTCTCCCAAAACACACACAGCAGGCAATATTTGGTTTCCTACAAAGAGTATCCTGCCTCAGCCTTGAGGTACACATAATGATAGCTGCACTTTCACTTCATGACAGGGTAATCTCCTTTGAGGACATAAAGTTAATTTTTTTTCAAGTACACTGTGCATTTAAAGTTTATACTTAAATCTGTCCTCAGCTTTGGGCCTGCCACAACACTTACTTAAAATTAGATTGTGGTTCAAATCTTATTTTTAAAAATTTTATTGTAGTCTACTGGAAAGCAAAACTAATAAAAACAGTGAACTAGAAGATAGAAGAACTGGGTTTAGTCATAGCCTGGCCACTAACCAACTGTATGATTTTCAACAATCACTTAATCTCTGCCTGGTGCTCATTTTCCTTATCTGGTAAAATGAAGAAGTTGGACTACATAAATTTTAAGATTCTTTTGAATGTAATACTCTGATACTATTGTTTTAAAAACTTCCTGTTCATAGGAGATAAACTAAATTGTCCTTTTGAAAAATTGGAGCCCAGTTTTCCAATTAGATGTTATTCAATATATAGCCATAGCTTCGTGTATTCAGAAAAACAAAGCATTAACTGGTCACAAACCTACATTTCAGTTAAAGACATCAAGAAAAGAAAGAAAGGTGTCTGGATAAGAACCTGGAAAGCAATATGTGGGAGTCACGGCTTAGACTGGGGGTAAGTTTCCTGACACTTAATACTGATGATTCTAAACACACACAGGAATCCAACTCTTTAAGCTGTACTAATTAAGGCTATCATGTAGAGAGCTCCATAATGAGATCTATAACACATAAGGGAACAGAAGAAATACTAAAATCAGATGTTTTCAATAAAAGAAGTAGAATGCTTGTATCATAATTTCCTGATTCCCCATTGCCCTTTCCTGACTATCTTGGCTCATTACTTGCAATGGTCCCGGCCGGAAGTCAGAAGGAGGAAGTAGGTGCTCCAAGAGGTGAGGGAAGGAGAGTATATTGGTGGTGAGAGAGTAAGCGGCAAAACTGCCTGAGAATCAGACTGCAGTGGATGCTGCATTCACCGCAGCTTGTCTTCAGTTAGATAAAAGCAATGGCCTCTGTCCTGCTTCAACCTGAGCCCTGCACACAAAGTCTTTGAAAAAGTAGTACTTAAATACATGGCTACAGTGAGATTTGATTTCTAAAATCTGATTGTTCTGAAAGATATGCTGTCACATTAATCTTAACCAATTCCTTTGGACAACCCCTCGTTCCCACACAAAAGAATGCAAAACATAAGAATGGACCAGGGCTTCCCTGGTGCCTCAGTGGTTAAGAATCTGCCTGCCAATGCAGGGGACATGGGTTCAAGCCCTGGTCCAGAAAGATCCCATAGGCTGCGGAGCAACTAAGCCCGTGCACCACAACTACTGAGCCTGTGCTCTAGAGCCTGTGAGGCACAACTACTGAGCCTGCATGCCACAACTACTGAAGCTCATGTGCCTAGAGACTGTGCTCTGCAACAAGAGAAGCCACCACAATGAGAAGCCTGCACACTGCACCGAAGAGTAGCCCCCACTCACCACAATCAGAGAAGAGCCTGTGAGCAGCAACGAAGACCCAACGTAGCCAAAAAGAAAATAAATTAAAAAAAATAAACTAATTAATTTTTTTTTTAAAAAAGAGAAAAGGAACAGACCAACTTTTGTATACTTTGTAGTCTTAAGTATTTTAATCAGTTCTGGGGAAAAAATGTGTTTGGTAATGTTTTGGGACTCAAACCACTTCAGTGCTTATGGATTAAAGCATTTGACTCTCACTAACCTCAGTGTTAATTATTATAAGATTCCCATTTCAGCTTTGAAAACTTGCTAATTATAGTGTTTCTAGCACTCTTCCAAAGGCAAGAAAACATTTAGCAGTATGACTGACAAGCAGCTAATTCTTTTCACCATGTGTAATTTATTGAATTGCCACAGTTATGGAGCCTCGGTTAGTAGAAAATGCAAATCCTCAATAACTGAAAACACATTTTTCTCAGGAGAATACTCTTGTTGATTGCTCCATGTGCAGAATGTAGCAGCTGCTGACTCAAAATATACTCTAAAAGCAGATTTGCTAAACATAGCTGAATGTGTTAAATGTGCAGGGACATTTGATGAGCTTGAAAAAACAGAAGTTCTTGTAGAAGGAAAAAAAAAAAAACGCCAAACCAGGACAAGGTATTTCCTGAGCATTATTTTGGTGAACATCAAGAATTTTTTACCTAATAGTTGTCTCTACTGGCCATTTTAAGAATTAACCTCCTAATTTGGAAGGTCTAGTATATAAAAACAATTATCTGCCATCCCAACTATCTTGGGGACGCTGCATGCATTTGTTCATGTTTCATTCAACAAACATTTATTACACAACTGCTCTGGACTAGACATGATAAACCACATAAAGATCGGGTTGAATTTCTAATATACAAGGATTCAAAATCTAAAGTACAAATAAGGCATGTTTATAGATAGCTATAAAATTGGAGCATGAGACAGCTGATTAATAATAATAATAATGCAGTTGAAATACTGTATGCATTTAGAGATTAGTATTGTGTCTCTCTGTACATTCTGGGTCCAAAAAGAAGCCACACAGACTACATAAGGACTTCATTACTATCAATGAAAAGCAAGCAGAGCTGGAGAACCTCTGGAAGATTGAGTTTCCTTCACAATGCATATTGAACAAAGCCCTTAGTTTAAAAGGCCTGGACATTTCTCAGGTGCCAGTCGTCTATTGAATACTTCTGCATGTAATATACAAGTCATAGATTTTCTTCAAGGGATAGACTGGTCTCATCCTTCAGGAGTGACAGTGCCCATTTCAGCAGTTATCCTGTCCAACATTATCTAGGATGATTTATGGGACTGAGGCTCAGGGTTCTGAACATACCTGAGAAATGTGATACTTCTTAGCCATAGACAGTGAAAAGCAAATCAGACAAGATACTGCATTGTTGGAATTACTCAGTTTTAATCGTGTAACTGATAACCAATTTTACTGGGTCTAAAACAGTAGTTTGTTTTATATCTGCTAATTGAATTGTTTGTATCTTTTACCCATGATCTATTATAATTCTGATATTAAAAATTAAAACAATAAAAATTTTATTATCATATATGTTTATACACACACATCTAGTTATATTATAAAAACTGCCAGCTATTCATCAAACCTATATTATCTCTTACTGGATATACAGCTAGACTACATTTCCCAGACTAGAAAGTGCATTCAATATAGCATCCTGTAATTTCTTGATAAAAATACATTTTAAGGGAGAGAGGGGAAGATGGCGGAAGAGTAAGACGCAGAGATCACCTTCCTCCCCACAGATACACCAGAAATTCATCTACACGTGGAAAAACTCCTACAGAACACCTACTGAACGCTGGCAGAAGACCTCAGACCCCCCAAAAGGCAAGAAACTCCCCACATACCTGGGTAGGGCAAAAGAAAAAAGAATAAACAGAGACAAAAGGATAGGGACGGGACCTGTACCAGTGGGAGGGAGCCGTGAAGGAGGAAAGGTTTCCACACAATAGGAAGCCCCTTCACGGGTGGAGACTGCGGGTGGCGGAAGGGGAAAGCTTCGAAGCCTCCGAGGAGAGCACAGCAACAGGGGAGCGGAGGGCAAAGCGGAGAGATTCCGGCACAGAGGATCGGTGCCGACCGGCACTCACCACCCCGAGAGGCTTGTCTGCTCGGCCGCTGGGACGGGCGGGCCTGGGAGCTGAGGCTCGGGTTTCGGGTTTCAGTCGCAGCACAGGGAGAGGACTGGGGTTGGCGCGTGAACACAGCCTGAAGGGGTTAGTGCACCACGGCTGGCCGGGAGGGAGTCCGGGAAGAAGTCTGGACCTGCCGAAGAGGCAAGAGACTTTTTCTTCCCTCTCTGTTTCCTGGTGCGCAAGGAGAGGGGATTAAGAGCGCTGCTTAAAGGAGCTCCAGAGACAGGCGCGAGCCGTGGCTAAAAGCGCGGACCCCAGAGACGGGCGTGGGACGCTGGGGCTGCTGCTGCCGCCGCCAAGAGGCCTGTGTGCGAGCGCAGGTCACTGTCCACGCCCCCTTTCCGGGGAGCCTGTGCAGCCCGCCACTGCCGGGGTCCCGGGATCCAGGGACGGCTTCCCCGGGAGAGCGCACGGAGCGCCTCGGGCTGGTGCAACGTCACGCCGGCCTCTGCCGCCGCAGGATCACCCCGCACTCCGTACCCCTCCCTTCCCCCAGCCTGAGTGAGCCAGAGTCCCCGAAGCAGCTGCTGCTTTAACCCCGTCCTGTCTGAGCGAAGAACAGACGTCCTCCGGCGACCTACACACAGAGGCGGGGCCAAATCCAAACCTGAGACCTGGGAGCTGTGAAAATAAAGAAGAGAAAAGGAAATCTCTCCCAGCAGTCTCAGAAGCAGCGGATTAAAGCTCCACAATCAACTTGATGTACCCTGCATCTGTGGAATTCATGAATAGACAATGAATCATCCCAAATTGAGGAGGTGGACTTTGAGAACAAGATCTATGATTTTTTCCCCTTTTCCTCTTTTTACAACGAATCATCCCAAATTGAGGAGGTGGACTTTGAGAGCAAGATTTATGATTTCTTCCCCGTTTCCACTTTTTGTGAATGTGTATGCGTATGCTTCTGTGTGAGATTTTGTCTCTATAGCATTGCTTCCACCATTTGTCCCAGGGCTCTATCCGTCCGTTTTTTTTTTAATAATTATTTTTTTTATTTTAATAACTCTACTATATTTTATCATACTTTATTCTATTTTACTTTACCTTCTTTCTTTTTTTCCTACCTTCCCTCCAGCCTCCCTCCCTCCCTCCCTCCCTTTCTTTCTTTCTTTCTACTTCTACTAATTCTTTCTTTCTACTTTTTCTCCCTTTTATTCTGAGCCGGGTGGATGAAAGGCTCTTGGTGCTGCAGCCAGGAGTCAGTGCTGTGCCTCTGAGGTGGGAGAGCCAACTTCAGGACACTGGTCCACAAGAGACCTCCCAACTCCACATAATATCAAATGGCGAAAATCTCCCAGAGATCTCCATCTCAACACCAGCACCAGCTTCACTCAACGACCAGCAAGCTACAGTGCTGGACACCCTATGCCAAACAACTAGCAAGACAGGAACACAACCCCACCCATTAGCAGAGAGGCTGCCTAAAATCATAATAAGGCCACAGACACCCCAAAACACACCACCAGACGTGGACCTGCTAAGAGAAAGACAAAATCCAGCCTCATCCACCAGAACACAGGCACCAGTCCCCTCCAACAGGAAGCCTACACAATCCACTTAACCAACCTTAGCCACTGGGGACAGACACCAAAAACAACGGGAACTACGAACCTGAAGCCTGCAAAAAGGAGACCCCAAACACAGTAAGATAAGCAAAATGAGAAGACAGAAAAACACACAGCAGGTGAAGGAGCAAGATAAAAACCCACCAGACCTAACAAATGAAGAGGAAATAGGCAGTCTACCTGAAAAAGAATTCAGAATAATGATAGCAAAGATGATCCAAAATCTTGGAAATAGAATAGACAAAATGCAAGAAACATGTAACAAGGACCTAGAAGAACTAAAGATGAACCAAGCAATGATGAGCAACACAATAAATGAAATGAAAAATACTCTAGATGGGATCAATAGCAGAATAACTGAGGAAGAAGAACGGATAAGTGACGTGGAAGATAAAATAGTGGAAATAACTGCTGCGGAGCAGAATAAAGAAAAAAGAATGAAAAGAACTGAGGACAGTCTCAGAGACCTCTGGGACAACATTAAACGCACCAACATTCGAATTATAGGGGTTCCAGAAGAAGGAGAGAAAAAGAAAGGGACTGAGAAAATATTTGAAGAGATTATAGTTGAAAACTTCCCTAATATGGGAAAGGAAATAGTTAATCAACTCCAGGAGGCACAGAGAACCCCATACAGAAAAAATCCAAGGAGAAATAAGCCAAGACACATATTAATCAAACTGTCAAAAATTAAACACAAAGAAAATATATTAAAAGCAGCAAGGGAAAAACAACAAATAACACACAAGGGAATCCCCATCAGGTTAACAGCTGATCTTTCAGCAGAAACTCTACAAGCCAGAAGGGAGTGGCTTCTCTCATTGCAGAGCATGGGATTTAGGCATGTGGGCTTCAGTAGTTGTGGCTCATGGGCTCTAGAGTGCAGGCTCAGTCGTTGTGGTACACGGGCTTAGTTGCTCCGTGGCATGTGGGGTCTTCCTGGACCAGGGCTCAAACCTGTGTCGCCTGCATTGGTAGGTGGATTCTTAACCATTGCTCCACCAGGGAAGCCCTGAATCCTTTTATTATAATTGTCTTTAAAAATCGTCCTTTCCTTTTGTCCAGACTCTTCTATATAATTTCCAGTCATTTAATTTAAATGAAATTACTTATTTTCTGCCAGTTTCCTTCCTTTCAGAGAGGAAAGAATATGAATTTTAGGAAGGGACATCAATTTCTTTCAAGTAAGTGTTGGCCTCTAGTGGATCAAAAGTGACAACACACTTTTAGAATAACTGTCTGACATTCTACAGAGAACTATTTTAGGAAAGCAACAAAGTAGATAGATTGAAAGTACAGAAGAAAACAAAGAAAAAAACTATTTTGCCAAATATCATAAATAAATTCACTGGATGAAATCATATAAACATATTAGCATTAACTACCTAATAAATTTAAAACTTAGAAATGTATAAAACATCATAAACAAAATTAAAAGTAAAATAAACTGGAGAAAACTTCAAACATGGCCTACAAATAGAGCAAAATGTACAAGAGATTTGGAAATCTATCAGAAAAAAACAGGAAACACATAGAAAAATGGGTGAAGGCTATCAATATACACAAGAGAAAACCTAAAAAGCAATGTTCAAATTCAGTAGCAGTCAGAGAAATACAAATTAAAACAATAATTTATCACTCTTACTTGTTAGAGTGGACCGTAAGTGTAGAAAGAATGTAGGGATTTCAAAACTCTCATGCACTGCTGGTGGGAATTCATACTGGAAGTACCATCTGAAAAGCAATTGGCAGGTTAGTCAAACTTGCTATGACCTAGCAATTCTACTCCTGTGTGTGTGTGTTGTGTATGTTTGTGTATGTGTGTGTGTGTCTATATCTCTCTATATATTCCCCCCAAATTCTCATAAGCTTGAAAGCAGTATAGTATGTAGAGGTATGTTTATTGTGGCATTGTTTACAGTGGCACAGTGGAGATGAAATCTGGGAGACATCAGAGTGACCCTCATTGGAGAAGCACCTGGGCAAAATATGGTGAAGGCACCCACCATGGAATAGTTTGCAGCAATAAGAAATAAAGTACAAGATATACACAGAGCAATACAGATGGATTTTTTAAAATTGTACCAAGTAAAACTAAGCAACAGAATTAAATGTAATATGTAATACCATTTGATTTATGAAAATACAGGCTTACAATAGTACACATTTTATAACAGCTTACATAAATGAAAGGATATTCATTGAATATACTAGGAAACTTGCCCATGTGTTTCCTAGTAGGAGGGAGGGGGAGTAAAATGGGAATCAGTGAGTCAAGATAAAAGGGAGTAAGGCTGGTAATGTACATGAAAAGAGAAGTATCATTAGCTCAACTCTTTTCAGCTTAGGTCCAATATCAAAAAAGAAAACTTTAACAACCTTATAGAAAAAATAGGCAAAGGACATAAAGAGTGAACATACAAAATAAACGCAAATAAGGAAAAAACATATGAGAAACAATGTTCAACTTCTTAGTACCCAAAGAAATAAAATGTAAAAGAAAAGTGTGATAACATCTTTCATCTGTCATATAGTCAAAAAAATTTTAATGAAAAGTATTCTACGTTATTGGGGGAATATTGAAAGAGGTATTCATGAAGAGCTGGTAGTTTAAATTGTTAATGCTTTCCTGAAGGGCAACCTAGCAGTATATATGAAGAACATTAAAGATAAAGATAATCAAACCGTTTAATTCTGCAATTCCTCTTCAAGGAATTTATCTTAAGTAGATCACTGGATAAGAGAATAAAGTTATAAATATGTCCACCATTTACAATAAAAGATAACATCTAAGCATCCAGCAATAGGTAAAGAGGTAAATCATTGATACATTCATAATGAAGGAATATATAATATGATGTGTTCAAAGAATTTTTACTGTACAGGAACATGCTCATGAAATAATGATATCTGAGAAACATATAAAATTATGGAATACACTTATATACAGTGCCAGAAAACACATCAGATGTTAACAGCAGTTATCTCTAAATAGTAGTACTACAGTATTACTGAGGATTTTTCTTTGCTACACATTTCTGTATTTTCCTAAGGTTACTACAAAAATATATATTTCCAATATAGTTAGAAAATATGCATTGATTTAGGAGGCATGAGGGCATCTTGACTTGTGATGAACAGGTAATCTGAGGAAGGACATGCCATCTGGTCTAAGAAATGCCACCTAAGGATGACAGAGAAATTGCCAGGAGCAATCTTAAGCTTGCTGATCTTAAGGATCCAGACCTTTACAAAGAAACAGTGAAAGGAAAGGTGGGCTTGTGGTCCACCAGGATTCTGACTGCTACATTCAGATCCTTAGAGGAGCTCTGATGTGCAGAGTAAGACAGAAGCAATAGATGATCTGTGTTCCATGCACATTCAACATCAAACTCTCACCCAGTCTGAGAATTTTTGATGAATAGAGCGAGTGCCCTTTTCAAACATAAGGTGGTTTTTTTTTTTTTTTGGGCGGTACGCGGGCCTCTCACTGTTGTGGCCTCTCCCGTTGGGGAGCACAGGCTCCGGACGCGCAGGCTCAGCGGCCATGGCTCACGGGCCCAGCCGCTCCGCGGCATGTGGGATCTTCCCGGACCGGGGCACAAACCCGCGTCCCCTGCATCGGCAGGCGGACTCTCAACCACTGCGCCACCAGGGAAGCCCCATAAGGTGCTTTATATCACTAGTTTCTACCCAAAAGGGATCTCTAGGTGGTTCTGATAATTTCTAGGAAGCTATACAGCAGCGTTTCACTAGTATCAGTTCCAGATAAACCTGTAAATCCAAAATGTCAGAAAAGTAATTATATCATTTGAAGAGCTACTGAAGATAGGTTTATAAAGATAAAATGGCTTGAGATTAGGGTAATTATATCTGGCTTATACAAACCCAGGTATGCTTTTGCCAAAAATATTTACAAATTTTACACTGCCTTCCAGGAATTTTGATGCAGAAAACCTAAGTCCATGCCTAATGGAGGCAGACTCACAATGGAATATGGTAGGTTCACCATGACTGAGACACTTCTTGAGACAAGCCTCAGTAGCTGAGGATCTTGTCTCCAGTGAGCAGAAATAGGTCAGCCTAGAGACCAGCTGGAGGTGGTTTGTATAGAAAAGGAATCCAACTCCTAAATAACTCTGAGAGTCAATGAACTCAAATTTTAATTTTGGAAAGGTAATTGAGACTATCAGCCATGATAATGGGCAAGGGTCCTATCAATGACACTGAATATCATGAAAGTACAACTGGGTAGTGAGCACCTCAGAGATGGAAAAGAGTGATTCCAGAAAGTAGGGGAGGGAAGAGCAAGGATGCTTGGAGGGCAGCGATGTGGAAACAAGCTAGCTACTTTGCCATTGTAAAATGTGATCATCACAAATCAGTAGACTAGAAATGAAAATATATATCATCTTATTACAAACTGAGACCCAAACTTTTACAAAAGTCTATATGTTTTCTAAAGTCATTACCTATTTTATTTCTGAAAACTAATCAAGCAGAGCAGTAGTGAACTATAATTATGACCTGGTAAAATTTTTTTGAAAACTAAATGCAACAGATTTTGGAAAACAAGTTTCTATTAATATGAGGAGATGATTCATAATGAAACAGCCAAAAAGAACAGAAGGAAGTTATTCAAAATTCAGCAGAAAAGACAGTGCAAACTTCAGAGCTGTAAGTCCCCTTGAAATCAGATGGAAATGAGCAAGATGGAACTCCTGGATACAATGACCGACTCTGAAAATGCACATGGAGCTAAAGACTCAGAGCCTGTAAAACACCACCAAGTCCTAATGACATTTAGCTTTTTCAAGTGATACCCACATCACTCTTTCAATCACTCATTCCATAAATATTTCATACTTCCCATGTACCAGGTTCTTTGCAATATTTAATATCTTTGCTTCCTGGTGCTCTGATGTGATTTGTCACAAGTTTAAGAAAGGTTTTTTAAAAGAGTGTGCAAAGAACCTTTCTCAGCTTCTATCCCATATTGGATCCCTCCTTTCTGCCAAGGCAAATTTAATTATTTCACAGTACAATGTTCCTATTTCTGCTGTGGTTCACTTTTATTTCAGGGCAAGCTGGTCTCTTAAGTATCTTAGGCTCAAGGACAGTATTCATCCCTGTATTTGTAACCCTTAGAATGTCGTATACACTGAAGCACTTTATAACTATTTGGTAACATTCAGCACTGCCAGTAGGTCTATCATTCTCTGGGCCTCCGTTTCCTGATTAGTGAAATGGGTAGGGTGATTAAGGACATGTAATGTGACAGTGCTTGGCACAGGCAGGTACTTTGTGGTAATGCAGGCCTTCTAGAGCATTCAGCCCCCCTCTTGGTAACAACACTTATTTTTTATTGGAGGAGGTCATCAAGAGAATATGACTGCTGGTTGACCTGAGAGCTGGACCCTGGCAATCTAAGGCTCCTTACCCCCACCCGTCCCTGGAATGTATGTTCAGCCTACTACTGTCATACTAACTGCTGTTTCAAGGACACAGCCTGGAGACAGTCATGTGCTGCTGAGACCATCTGTACTGCATACGTTACTGAACCCTGTTAAGGCCTCTCAGTAGACTAATATTCTGGCAGGCAGGAGTGGAGGCCACCCAAGACAAGCCTGTTATGTAAATCCTCTTGTTTATTAAACCTGCCTCCTACCAACCTGGAGTGGTCTGCCTCTTTGGTCTTTTCTTGCCCTCCATGTACGGGGGTCAGTTTTGAATTTCACCTGGGGGACTCCCAAGGTTGTGAACAAACACCTTTGGGAAATCACAACTTTACTACTCTTCGGTCATGAGATTTCAATGGTGCTGAGTCTACCTGCACCTTCCTCCCCAATTCTGATTTTTAAGCTTGAGTATAACCAAAGTCAGATCAATTAGAGCCAATGAACATTTGTTCTGGGTCATTTGCTGAGACAATTGGGAAAAGGCTCCCTTGTTCCATGGGGGTTGCTAAGTGACTTAAGATATCAAGCTCTGAGCTGCCAAGACTGCCCACATGCACAGCCTGCCCATAAACACTCTAAGATTTCCTAAAATGCTATTAATTATGACAGACCATTTTTTTATGTTCCACTAAGAATGAAGAAATGTAAGAAGAAAATGTAAGTTGCATGCTGACTTCAGAGATGTGAAAATGAGAGGAAAAATGTGCACTGTAGAATTGATGAAATATAGTAAAATCAGTACAGAGGAAAAAGAGATGAAGAATTATATAAAATCTTAATGATACCATAATATTCCTTCGATCCACCCATATCTAAATCCTTAAGCTACTGCTGAACTATTCAGGTACAAGAAGGTGCTTATTTTGGTAAGGCTGCTGTAACAAAGTACCACAAATCAAGTGGCTTAAACAATAAAAAAATTGTTTCACAGTTCTGGAGGACAGAAATCCAAAATCAAGGTGTCAGCACATTGGTTCCTTCTGAGGACTATGAGAGAAGAACCTGTTCCAGATCTCTCTGCTTGCCTTGTAGATGGCCATTTCCTCCCTGTGTCTCTTCACATTGTTTTCCCTCTGTTCATGTGTCCAAATTCCCCTTTTCATAAGGACAATAGTCACATTAGATTAGGGCATACCCTAATGATCTCATTTTAAAGTAATTACTTCTATAATAATCTTATCTCCAAATAAGGTCACATTCTGAAGTACTGGGAGTTAGAGCTTCAACATATCATTTTGGGGGGGGTTGGGGGGAGACCAAATTCAACCCACTAACAGAGGGGATAACTTCATTATAAGAGCTAATGTGAGTTGAGTTTCTGTCATTTACAACCAAAAGACTTCTGCTCAGTAAATTTCAATTTCCTTCCCTTAGGTAACCAAATATTCTAAGTCCCAGTAAGTTTCCAGAAACGGGTAATAATATGCATAGGCACAATTTTTATTTAACCAATTCAGTTATTTCTGAATAATTATTTATTCACTTGTTTTTATTTTTTTTGGCTGTGCCACGTGGCACATGGGATCTTAGTTCCCTGACCAGGGATTGAACCTGTATCCCCTGCAGTGGAAGCGCAGAGTTTTAACCGCTGGACCACCAGGGAAGTCCCACACCAGGTAACTGAAGACCTAATGAGGGAAACTCCCTGGCTGTACAGTGGTTAGGACTCCATGCTTCCACTGCAGGGAGCAAGGATTCAATCCCTGGTCAGGGAACTAAGATCCCAAAAGCTGCATGGTGCATCCAAAAAAAAAAAAAAAAAAAAAAACAGACCAAATAAGAAACGTGTGAAACCTCTTGGCAAACTATAGATCACTCTATACAATTAAGTATTGTGGGCTTTTTTTTCACTTAACCAATATTAAGACACTGTATTTGCTTTACATTACCTCATTTAATCTTCACAATTCCATTAAGCAGTTTGGTTAGATGTATTATTTGTCCCAATTTTCAGTGCTGAAAATTGAAAAATAAAGAAACTAAGACATTTTTCCAAAGTCAGCTAACGAACGGCTAATACTGTGTAGTCTAGATTTTAATCCAAGTAATATATGTCCAGAGTTTAAACTCTTTACCAAGTAAGGTAGTATATAAGGAATAACAGAAGACATCTACACACACACACACACACACACATTTATATATATACACACACACACACACAGACACATAAAAGGACAATGGAAAAATTGGCCACAGATGTCTGGTAAAAACATTTAGATTTTAAATGCTGAAATTAAAGCATTTATTTCTCTTTTGGTTCTGAAAATAGAACAGCTGGCTAAGTGCTCAATAAGTAGACAAAAATTCATTACTCTTTCATTCTGAGAGCAGCTGCTTCATGTAGAATTTGACTCTCACCACACAAGGACCACTCTTTGCCTTATAATCAGTGTGACTCCTTTGTTCAAGCTGAGCCTTTCCATCTTGAATGTCACCTCATTAAGCAATATGTTACTGTTTTTCTCATTTCTTTGATGTATTGATGTCTGTTTCACTGCTCCAGGTTACATTTTACTGAGTTTTTCAATAGAAGGATCCCTTCTAGGTATCTGGTGAATAAACATCCTCCATCAGCTTATCTTGGAACTATTATTTTGATATCCTGTTACAAGTCACATCTTCCCACTAAAGTCAAAAAAGCAATAACCATTTTATGCCTATGGTATGACTGATCCCAAGCTCACCAGGGAAGTGGACGGCTTTCTCTGACATTTTTGCTTTTTGTATTTTTTTTCCCCAAACCAAAAAGTTGAAGTGTTGAGACAAGTGAATAATCCTGGGCCATGAAAAAGTTATGGTAACACTGAGAATCATTAAGAGATTTGATTGCTGCTCCAATAGTAGGAAGAGCTTCCTCAGTCTCAGCCACTGGGTCCCAAGATGTATGATTTATTAAAGATCTCATATAAGAAGGAAGAGTTAGCCTGGTTGTGATCAGAGGCCCTGTCCCATGCAACTACTTAGCACTCACCTGGGAATGTATAATAGCTCTGAGGGCCAAGGTCAGAAAAAAAGATCTGTGGATCCAGAAATTTCCAGTTGCAATTGTGTCTACAGTCTTCCTGATTCCACAGCCCCATTATAGCCTGCTCCCAGCTGAAACTGTACTGCACCTCCTCTCCTTCATTTCCACTGTTCACTGGGTAATGCCAGTTCATGTAGCTATGTGTCATTGTGAAGAATATACACTTTTGGAGTGAGGCAGACCTAGATTTGAATCACATTTGATCACATCATATAGTATTTATGATAAGCTTATTTACTTCTCTGTGCTTCAGTTTTCTCTTTTGTAAATGGGACAATAATAGTTACCTTTCAGAGCTATTCTGAGGATTAAATAAGGTACAACATGCAAAACACAGAACTTTTAAAAAAATTATTTAATTTATTTATTTATGGCTGCATTGGGTCTTCATTGCTGCGCACAGGCTTTCTCTAATTGTGGTGAGCAGGGGCTACTCTTTGTTGCGGTGCGAGGGCTTCTCATTGCAATGGCTTCTCATGTTGCGGAGCATGGGCTCTAGACATGTGGGCTTCAGTAGTTGTGGATCACGGGTTCAGTAGTTTTGGTGCACGGGCTTAGGATCTTCCTGGACTAGGGCTCGAACCTATGTCCCCTGCATTGGGAGGCAGATTCTTAACCACTGTGACACCAGGGGAGTCCCAAAACACAGTACATTCTAAATAAAAGTTCCTTTCCTTTCTTCTTCGCAAATCATCTCAAAAATGAAACTAAAATAATTCTGAAGGGGATCAGTAAATTGATAACTTTGAAAATGTTAACCTGATATCTATTTCTCTATGGATAAGTACATATAGTAGCCATTGAAAGGTAATGATTAAAAGCACATAGTCTATAAACTACCTTGAGTTCAGATCACTTTGTAGTTCACTTGTCTCATCTGTAAAATGGGGATAATAAATTTACCAACCTCATAGTATTGTTATGAGTGTTAAACAAGTCAAGCAGGTAAAATATACAACAAACCTGAAACATACTCAGTGTTTGCTAAGTGTTATAATTCAGGACTCTTAGAGTAAAACTTATAATTTATACAGATTAAGATAGAGATTTCCTGTTTATTTTAATATTTCAATCCCTTAAAAGAGAGCTCTGCCAAATACCTATGCCAGTTTCTTTAAAATGTGTATTTTGGGACCAACTATATTATTTTTTAGAGGTGTCATTTTGTGTAAATGCACTACATAGGTTTTTGCAAAGGAAAAAAAAGGCTGTTTAAAAATCGTTTTTCCTTCATAGTAGGGAATAAAAACCTACATCTATTCTTTTTGCATCTGATGTCCTAGATTATTCAAATAAAACTCATGTTGACAACCTTTTGATTCTTTGACAGTCAAGTAACTGCAAATAGCTTTATTACTCAAAGTTCTAAAAATATCAGTGACTACTTTCAGATACAGGCTAGTAGATAATTTCTTTTTAAAAAATATTTATTTATTTATTTATTTGGTTGTGCTGGGCGGGCTCACTAGTTGTGGCTCACAGGCTCCTGAGATGTGGTACATGGGCTCCTTAGTTGTGGCATGTGAACTCTTAGTTGTGGCATGCATGTTGGATCTAGTTCCCTAACCAGCAATCGAACCTGGGCCCCCTGCACTGGGAGTGGGGAGTCCTAACCACTGTGCCACCAGGGAAGTCCCTGGTAGATAATTTCAATATTCATTCATTCAACCAGAATTTACTGAGAATCTACTCTGTGCCAGGTAGTGTTATACAATACAGATGTTACCAAACTCAGGTTTGGCTGCTTGCTGTTCGAAAATCAATGTCCAAGAGGCAAGTGTTGGTAGAATGGAAAGTTGTTTTTAATCAGAAAAGCTGGCAGTATGGGGAGGAGGCAGACTCATGTCCCCCAAAACCAACTCTGAAGATTCTGCTTGGCCATGAAAGTTTTTAAAGGGAAAAAGGGAAGTAATCTCAGTTAATAGACAGACATAGGGAGTCATACTTGTAGCCATTTCCTACTGTGTGGAAGCTTGTTGACTTGTGATCTTTCTATAAATGCTACCTCATACACACAGTTTGTTCGCAAGATTACTGAAGGGGAAGGTAGGGGAGTGATCTGGTCATCTGTTATTTATTCTTCATTTTTACTTCTTTGATCTATGGAAAAAACCAACAGGTTAAGCAACATATTGTGTGATCAAAAGATCTGAAAGGTGTGCTTAGGCTGGACATGAGTAGAGCATGGGGGTGCCTGGCTTAAGATTAGTTACAATATAGCTTTGCTAAAGTGGCAAGAAAAAAGAGGTCTCCTGCTGAGGGTGATTTCCTGCAAAGAGCTGCTTACACAGACAAAACTCGCTGCCCTTGTAGAGCTCTCATTATAGTGGGAAGGGAGAGGGTCAGTGAACAAACAGATTACTAAAATACGTAATATTCCAAATTATGGAAGGTAACATGGAGAAAAAAAAAGTCAGAGAAAGGAAAATTGGGTGACCCAGGGTAGGCAGAGGAATTACAATATAATGGTTAGAGAATGCCTCACTGAGAGGGAACCTTTTCAGCAAAGGCCTGAGAGAAGTGGAGCAGGTCACGTGGATATCTAGTGGAAGAACATTCTAGGAAGAAGGAACAGCACATGCAAAGGCCTACAGGTGGGTGTGTATCTGGCATGTTCAAGGAATGACAAGGAAACTAGTGTGGCTGAGTAAAATAAGCAGCAGCAAGAACAGCAGAAATTGAAGCCACAAGAATGTCCATAGAAGCATTACTAATAATAGCCCAAACCTGGAGACAACTCAGATATCTGTTAGTAGTAGAATGGATAAATTACATTTATATAATGGAATTGCACATAGAAACAGAAAAGAAAAAAGACTATAGGTTCTTTCAATAATATGGATGAATCTCAAACACAGTATTAGGCAAAAAAAGGCCAAAGCTAAAGAAGAAAAACTGCATGATTTCACTTACATAAACTTTACAAAAAAGGCAGGGCCTCCCTGGTGGCGCAGTGGTTGGGAGTCCGCCTGCCGATGCAGGGGACACAGGTTCGTGCCCTGGTCCGGGAGGCTCCCACATGCTGCGGAGTGGCTGGGCCCATGAGCCATGGCCGCTGAGCCTGCACGTCCGGAGCCTGTGCTCCACAGCGGGAGAGGCCACAACAGTGAGAGGCCCGCGTAAAGCAAAAAAAAAAAAAAAAAAAAAAAAAAAAAAGGCAAAATTAGTTCATACAGTTAGAAGAAAGATTACAGTTGCCTTTAAGGAGAACAGAGATATTTGTTATTGGAAAGGGGATACAAAGGGTCTTTTGGGAGGGTTGAGTGGAGGTAATACGTATGTTCATTTTGTGGTAATTTGCTTAGCATTTGCGAACCTTTCTGTACATATGTTATACAAAAAAATTAAAAAAGAAAAATATACAGAAATGAATGGAAAAATATGATATAGCAAGTACACACAATTCTTTCAAGAAATTTTACAATGGGAGCTGAGAAATGGGACAATAGCCAAAGGGTAATTTTGAAGAAGAGAGAAATGACTGTTTTGGAAACTCCCATATTTGCCATAAATAAGAAACACCTGTCCTATTATTTACTTAGGTTTTCTTTACATTGACTCATATTTAATGTAAATTTATTTAAAAAGCAAATTTCATATTAACATTATAAGAATCACTTGACATAATAAAACTGTAAAAATACAATGAAAAAGCCATTCAGTTAAAATAATCTAAAAATGTAAAAACAATTAAGTGTAAATAAATTAATCTAATTGAGCTAAAAAATAAGTTCCTCAGTCAGAAAACTAGAGCTGTTAATAATCACTCAGACAAAAAAAGCATTCTGTTCTATGTCTATATAACCATCACCACCTCTGCTCACTTTTCCATAACTATCTCTTATAGTTTAAGAACCCCATTTCAAACATTCATATTGAGTTCAACAGAGAAAAAAATGAAAACACAGTCCTCACAACTCTAGGACAAAAGGATGCTGACCTGCCCAGAACTTGAGGTCATCCCCAGTTCTGTGTCTCCCTGGCTTGGAGGGAAGTTGGGCTCTGAAAAAAAGCCCTCCCTTGCTGACTGAAAAGAACCTCCATTCCCACATCTCTTCTTGTAAAGTGCTGACATGTGCATAAGTATGGGCGTTGAGGAGATGCTGCTCAGCTGTGGCTGTAGCAACCTTGCCTGAAACAAGGTAAAGTTAGGAGGGCATCCCAGAGAGGCTGCAAGTGATCACATCACTGAGTTCTAAGGCCCTAAATCACCTCCCCAATTCCACATCTTAGAATACACTGCTTCATAACAATGGAGGCAATATTTTCCAAATTAAATATCAGGGTATGTGATCTTTCAGCAAGATAGAATATTTAAAAAAACAGAGCTGCCCAACAGCCACAGCCAGGCACCCTGCATCCTGGCCAAGGGCCGCCCCAGCCACCAGTGCACACAGCAGCAGCTATGGCCCTGCCACAACAGGACATCTCCTAAATAAATCCACTACTTGAAGACTGGAAGAGATGGATATTTGACCTAATGCATTGAAACAAACACAGCAAATTAGACAAAATGAGACAGAGGAATATGTTCCAATAGAAAGAACGAGACAAAATCTCAGAAAAAGAACTAAAAGAAGTGGAGATAAACAATTTACTTAATAAAGAGTTAAAAGTAATGGTCATGAAGATGCTTACTGAACTCAGGAGAAGAATGAATGAACACAATGAGAACTTCAACAAAGAGACAGAAAATATAAGAAAGAACCAAACAGAAATTATAAATGAACTGAAAAATACACTAGAGGGGTTCAACAGCAGACTGGATGAAGTAGAAGAATGAATCAGAGAACTGAAAGACAAAGCAATGGAACTCACCCAGACAGAACAGCAAAATGTAAAAAGAACTTTTTAAAAATGAGGACATTTTAAGGGACCTTTGGGATAACATCAAGCAGAATGACATTTACATTATAGGGTTCTAGAAGAAGAGAAAGAGAAAGGGCCAGAAAAATTAATTGAAGAAATAGTAACTGAAAACTTCCCTAATTTGGGGAAGAAAACAGACATCCAAGTACAGGAAATATAAACCCAAAAAGACTACACCAAGACACATTATAATTAAAATGGTAAAAGTTAAAGACAAAGAGAGAATCCTAAAAGCAGTAAGAGAAAAACAACTTGTTGCATAAAAGGGAAACCCCATAGGGCTATCAGCAGATTTTCAGTAGAAACTTTACAGGCTGGAAGGGAGAAGCAAGATGAAGTCAAACTGCTGAAGGGGAAAAAACTTCCAACCAAGAATTCCCTACCCAGCAAGTTATCATTCAGAATTGAAAGAGAGACCAGGAGTTTCCCAGATAAGTGAAAGCTAAAGGAGTTCATCCTCACTTAACTGGCCCTACAAGAAATGATAAAGGAACTTCCTTAAGCTGAAAAGAAATGGCACTAAATAATAATAAGAAAACATGTGGAAGTAAAAATCTCACTGGAAGAGGCAGGTATTAATAAAAATAGTGGATCAATCACTTGTAAAGCAAGTATGAGTGTTAAAAGACAAGAGTAGGAAAATTAACTAAATTACAATAAATAGTTCAGGAATGCATAAAATAAAAAGATGTAAAATGTGTCACTGAAAACACAAAACATGCAGGGGAGGGTGGCAAAAGATAAAGCTTTGGAATATCTTCAAATTTAAGTTGCTACCAACTTAAAACAGGCTACTACTTACATAAGATGTTATAGGTGAAACTCACAGTAACAAAAAAGACTTATAGTAATTATACAAAAGAAAATGAGAAAGAAAACTAAACATATCTAAACATAACACCAAAGAAAACCATCACAAAACAAGAAAAGACAGAAAGAGTAGAAAGGAACAGGGAGAAACTACAAAAACAACCAGAAAACAATGAAATGGCAATAAGTACATACCTATCAATGATTACCACATTAACAAAATCAAGGATAAAAACCACATGATCATTTCAATAGATGCAAAAAAATTTGATAAAACTCAACATCCACTTATGATAAAAACTCTCAACAAAGGGGGTATAGAGGGAATGTACCTCAACATAATAAAGGCCATAAGTGACAAACCCACAGCTAACATCACACTCAGCTGTAACAAGCTGAAAGCGTTTCCTCTAAGATGAGGAACAAGACAAGGATGCCCACTCTTGCCACTTTTATTCAACATAGTATTGGAAGTCCTCATCACAATTAGACAAGAAAAAGAAAAGGCATCCAAATCATAAATGAAGAAGCAAAACTCTCCTTTTTGCAGATGACATGATACTACATATAGAAAATCCTAAATACTCCACCAAAAAACTGTTAGAATAAATAAATTCAGTTAAGTTTCAGTTTATAAAATCAACATACAGATCTGTAACATTTCTATACACTGATAACATACTATCAAAAAGAGAAACAAAAAATAATAATCCCATTTATAATTACATCAAAAACAATAAAATACCTAGGAATAAATTTAACCAGGGAAGTGAAAGACCTACACACTGGAAACCATAAGGCACTAATGAAAGAAATGAAAGAAAACACAAATAAATGGAAAGATATTCCATGTTCATGGATGAAAGAATATTGTTAAAATGTCCCTGTCCCAAAGCAGCATAGACTCAATGCAAACTACCAAAATTCCAATGGCGTACTTCACAGAACTAGAGCAAATAATTCTAAGATTTGTATGGAACCACAATAGATTCCCATCAGGCAAAATAATCTTGAGATAGAAGAACAAAGCTAGAGGTATCACACTTCCTGATTTCAAACTATACTACAAAGCTATAGATATCAAAACAGATTGGTACTGGCACAAAAACAAACAAACAGCTCGATGGAACAAAACTGAGAGCTCAGAAATAAACCCATACATATATGGACAATTAATTTACAACAAAGGTACAAAGAACATACAATGGAGAAAGGATAGTCTCTTCAATAAATGGTGCTGGGAAAACTGGACAGCCACATGCAAAGAATGAAACTAGACCACTACCTTGTACCATATACATAAATTAACTCAAAATGGATTAAAGACTAGAATGTAAGACCTGAAACCATAAAATTTCCAGAAGAAAACATAGGCAGTAACCTCATTGACATCTATCTTCATGGGTTTTTTTGGATCTGAATTCAAAGGCAAGTGACACAAAAGCAAAAATAAACAAATGGGACTACATCAAACAAAAAAGCGTCTGCACAATGAAAGAAACAAGCATCAAAACGAAAAGGTAACCTACAGTATGGGAAGAAATCTGCAAATCATGTAGCTGTTAAGGTGTTAACATCCAACATATATAAAAAACTCATGCAACTCAACATCAAAAAAACCAAAAAACAAACCCAAACAACCCAATACAAAAATGGGCAGAGGATCTGAATAGACATTTTCCCAAAGAAGACATAAAATGGCCAACAAGCCATTGATGAAAAGATGTCCAACCACACTAATTATTATGGAAATGCAAATCAAAACCACAATGATATATCACCTCACATCTGTTAGAATGGTTATTATCGAAAAGACAAGAAATAAATGTTGGAGAGGATATGGAGAAGAAGGAACCCCTGTACACTATTGGTGCGGCTACTATCGAAAACAGTATGGAGATTCCTCAAAAACTTAAAATTGGAACTACTATATGACCCAGCAATTCCACTTCTGGGTATTTGTTCAAAGAACCTTAAAACATTACTTTGAAAATTATATACACCCCTATGTTCATTACTGCATTATTTACAAGAGTCAGAATATGAAAACAACATAAGTGTCTACTGATGGGTGAATGGATAAAGATGTGGTACATATACAGCTGCCCAGGTACATTTGAATTTCAGATAAACATGGAATTTTTTTTTAGAATATGTCTCAAATATTGCACTAGACATACTTATACTAAAAATGTATCTGTTGTTTATCTGAAATTCATCTGTAACTGGGCCTGTATTATTACTTGGTAAATCTGGGGGACAAAGTCAAATAAAATAGTATGAGAAGGGTCAGGGCAGAGGTCATCACAGGATGTTTGGGCACATGTCAGGGAAGAGTTCATAGAGCTGGTAAGACTGAATCTTAAGCTGATAATTTATGGTGTGTACCACTCATTTCAGAATTTAATAACACATCATCATGAGTTATGATTTAATTTTTTGATGAATATATGTTTTGTCTACAGAATTAGATCCTACGTTGCTTGAAGACAGCAACCGGTTCTTTGCGTTCCCCATACCACCTAGTACTGACAGGCACACCAAAGGCGTGTAGTAAGGAACTGCATGAATGGATTCAAAAGGTTTTATCTTCGCAAAGAGTAAAATTATTCTGTTTATGAAATCATTGTTAACTGGTGTTCTCTTTTTTAGTTTTTAAACACTGCAGCCAAGAATCCAGTCTGGTAACTTTGGAGTCAAATTAGTAATAAAGATAAGGGTTGTCTGTAGGGCAGTAACCTATGTTAGTTTCATGATGCTGTGGGTACATTTTTGATATCTGGGCTCCTTCCTAAGACCCTCATGTGTGGCATACTCTTGCTTGGATCAGACATATTGAAGCAGTACTTATAGTAGGTAGTCAGTCCAAACTGACTACTGACAAACACATCCCACTCACACTTAAGTTCCTCTTCAACCTACAGTTTGGAACTGTCCCCCACCTTCCACTACAGTCAGCTCCAAGCTGGTCCAGAGTGGGGTCTACCGCTATTCAGCTGTTAGAATCACAAGGGAAGATAATTTTTCTGACCTCCTCTCCTAGCCTCAGCTCTTCAGACCAGAACTAGGGAGGCAGCCTTGCTCCCACTAAGCACACTTGCCCAAGTGGCACCTTTCCAACAATTCATAAGGTAATATGTTGACATGATAGATGTTAGATTGATCATGAAAAACTTTAAAAAGAAACCTGAGAGAAACATACAGCATAGGCACTCAAAAAGGGAGCATTTTTTTAAATGTGCTCACTTCTTCCCCTTTAACTCCTTAAATTGAGTCTGAATTATCATTTGTGCCCATCTCTGGGCCCAGAGTACACTCTGTGGTCTGACCTAAGGTTCTTCCCAATTTCTTTTTACCACAATATTTCTAAGAAGACAGTAACCAGGTCTCGAGCATTATGAGGACTTGAAGCTTCCGCCACCAAAGTCAAAAACGTCTTTAAAGTCTGTGCACCATAGACCCATTTTCATGACTGGTTATAGTTTCCCCAGGCCAAAGGTAAACAAAGCTGGACACTACGTAAAGTAGTCAGGACAGATTTTAGTCAATAATATATTGCAACAGGGAAAAGCGTCAAGCATGAAATGAACTCACCCTGGATTTGTACATAAGTTACTGGGCAGTTACAAGAGGAAATGGGGGTGTAAGTGAGTGGTGGCTCAGTAGAGGCAGGGAGTGAAAAACAAAAAAGAATCGGGAAGGAGAACTGGAGACTCACCTGGGATTGCTAACCAGAATTTATGGCAGTTAGGCTCCTCCCCTCCTAGAAACGTGGGGATAGAGATCCTACCTTCGGATGTTGACCGGAACAAATGCTAAATTCTTTTGGCAGCCTTGAGCTTTCTCAGGCAGGCACTTCGAATGGGGCTGGGGTCACTCGACGGATGTGGATTTGATGTTAAAAGACCATGTTAGTGTTTGTTCAAGTCTTTACATGCCAAGGTTGAGGCTTTGAGAAGAGGGCAGAGAAGCCTGGCCAGCCCGATTAAGGAAAGACTCTCTGTCACTTATCAGTTAAATTATTTAGTAAGCGCTCCCTCCCCTTCCCAAAGTCTACAGGAAGGGTCCAGGGAATAAATATCTCAAACTGCACTTTCTGTGTCCCTGGAGCCCACGTGCAGCTGCCTGTCAAGAGCCAGGGTTAGCAGCACAACACAAGGACTAGGGACAATTCCAACAGGGACCCTTTTTAAGTTTAGAAACCTCAACACAAACACGCTGCGGACCTCTCAGAGCTTCAGCGCTCGGACCTGAGGCCGCAGTCGGGAGAGATCCTCGACTCCCAGCAGCCCGCGAGAGGAACTCAATGCGCATCCCGGGCGCCGTGCCCTGTTGTCCAGCAGAGCCAGCTCCGCTCACCCCTCCAGAAGGCTGCCCGGGAACCAAGCGCTTGCAGCTGCAGCGTGCCGAATCCAAGCGGCGAGATCCGGGCTCAGGCCGGAAGCGGGAGGCCGTGGGAGGCGGAGCCGGCATCGCAAAGGGGCGTGACGTCACTTCCTCTGGGCGGGGTCGCGGGCCATCCCGCGCAAATTGAAAGGTTGGGCCGCTGGTGCACAGCTGTGTCCATGCGCCCCTGCCCCTTGAGTTCCCCGCAGCCGCCTAGCGTGCTCCGGCCCAGGCGAGTGGGGGCCGTGGGGATAGGCTTCTGAGCCCTCACCGGGCTGCCTTCGGACGGACGGCGGGCGACCTACCCGGGAAGCGAGCGGAGCGGGCTGTGCAGGGCACGCGGTGGGTCCCCGCTGGTTCCCGCCCCTGCCCTCGGGATCCGGGGTGTTTGGGGCTGAACGGGAGGGTCTCACGCGTTCCCGGACCCTGCAGTGGCCCTGAGGGCGGCGCGGGGCTGGGGGGCACCCCTGAAATGAATTTGTAGTGCGGCGGTGTATGGGCCGGGAGAGCGCGCTCGGCCTGGCTAGGGCTGCGGTTCGGCGAACGGAGGGAGGGTCCTCTTGTTTTCCTGCGGAAGCTATCAGGTCAGTTTTACATGCAACCTCCTAGCTTCCAAATGTTTGACAAGTACATTGTTTTCTTAAAGTTGTGCAGACCAAAGGAACGTGTCTCCTGGAAAGGGCTTGTGGGCCGCCCTGCCAATCCCTGTGAGACGGGATGGAGCGGTGACATTGTGCTGTCACTACTACTTGGTGCTGCGGGCGGGCTCCTGAGGATGCTTTGTGCCTAAGGCCCCCCATCGTTCTCATTGTGCTGAAGAGGAAACATTTATTCAAGAATATTTACCTAACTTAGAAAAAAATGTAAGTTTCACGAAATGTATATACTATGTCAGTTTTCCTCAGAGAAAGAAAACTCTTTTCAGGAACATCTGAGAGGTAGGAGACTAATTGTTTTTCCTAAACTGTGGCTAGAGGACCTCCTGCGTCCAAATTACCTGCCATATTTAAAATTTAGAATTCCCACCTCACTCCAGGACTAGTGAATCATAGTCCCTAGGAGTGGAGTTGAGAATGTGCCAAGAATTGAAATTTGAGAACTGCTGAACTAGAGTATCACAGCTTTGATACAGGGTTTCAACAGGGTAAGTCTGACTTCTGATCCTGTACTTTCTTCCTTTCCTCCCAAATGTAATGCCTTATGGGAGAGATTTATTTTAGGAAATGCTGAGCAGCTGCTCAGTGTCTGCTGCTTTTACTTTTTTATCAGGGGAGTTGGGGGAAGGGGCAATAGTTGCTTGGGAAAGGACTGGCAGTTACAGACAGGTTTCCATATAGAAAGGGCTTGGGAGCTGCAACCTAGACAGAAGAGGGTGGGAAGCTAAAACGTTTTTCTTGAAACTATTTGCACAGCAGGCACGGTTTCACATTATTTGGGGATAGCTTTCAGAGAGTCCAGTGGAGTTGCCCCTGGACGCCACCCACCACTGCTTATAAACAGAACGTTCATTGCTTGGAATAAAGCGTTCTGATGGCAGTAAATTTCAGTCCTAAAAAAGTACAGCTTTAGTTCTATTATTGTGTTTGATTATTTTATTTTTCAGTTAAAATGTTCTACAAACTGTTTTGCATGTTATTTCTTATAATGCCTGTGTAGAGGCAATGTGGTATCATAGCATACACAGTTTTATAGATTTTAACAATGCCTTTTTGGAGAGAAGACAGACTCATACTTTTTAGTACCTTCTGGTTGCTTCATACTGTGTTAAGGGCTTGGAGCAAATGTTATGATTCCAAGTGGGAAGGCACTTTAGAAAGAATAAACATTAAGGAACTATGAAGTGGCATTAGAGATAGTATTAGTGATTAGGGTAAATATTCTAGACTATGGAAATTGTTTGACAAGGAGGAGGAGCCCACTTAAAATATTAAAGAGCATGATTCTCATATATCTGAATGATAATAGTTGCTATATCAGTTTCCAAGCTCTTTTTCTTTATTTTTCCAACACTTTTGGGTAAATATATTTTGCTTTAAATTTTGCCTTTCTCTTTTCATATCATGTAGTTAACTTGGCACTATGGGGATACAAGGATTACTGCAATTTATCAAAGAAGCTTCTGAACCTATCCACATGAGGAAGTATAAAGGGCAGGTAGTAGCTGTGGATACATACTGCTGGCTTCACAAAGGAGCTGTTGCTTGTGCTGAAAAACTAGCCAAAGGTGAACCTACCGATAAGTAAGTTTGGACCTTATATTAATTCATTGCCAATTAAGAATGAGACTTATAATGCCTTTTTTCAGAAAGGGATCATTTTTATTCAATGCCAGGTTTATCAAGACGTGAGAGTATGGGCTTTAGAATATTGCCAAATCAGGGAACATTTCCTTCTATGTTATAGTCCTAGTTTTCATTCTTTCTACTAAGCCAGAGTATTAGGACACTAATGGACAAAGACTGTCTTCTTTATTCTTTATCTAAGATAAACTCTTTAACAATATTCTAAAAATCCATGGTGATTTCAGACTCCTACTTTCTTGGGTACAGACAACACATTGCTAAGCCCTATTAGCAAAACAAGGTAGTTGCTTCTAAGGGACACATTGTTCTGACTCCTTTTACTTCACTTGGGGCCAAAACTGGTGACAATTTTGACATCCAATCATAACTCTGTGACCTCATTTGAGGCAGGACGAATGTCCTCTTTATTTTTTAAATAGAAACACTAGAAAAACAAGCAAGCATAGTTTTTGGACAGAGATTTCCCACAGGAATTTGGATACTATTATGTGTTTTCTTTTTTGCAATATATAATTTATCTCCTAGAGGAAAGGCTCACAGATCTTAGTCTGATTCACTTAAGCACAATGGACAATAATAACCCTTTTTGTTTACAGAAGATGGAGGGAGGGGGCGGGGATGGAGAGTAACAGAGAAGTCATTATTGAAAGGTGAATGTATGTTTTGGGCTTTCAGGCCTATGAAGTTAATTTGACCAAAAGTGGCCTGTTACAGTTTGTGTGGATCTGAAGGAGTCTGGGCACTTCTGCCACTCCAACTGTTATAATCATTTTTTGAAAGTGATTTCTTTTCCACCACTAAATTTGAGCAGTTGCAATTATGGTTGAAGACTGCAAGTTTTTCAGTGCTACCTTCAGTGTTTCTTTGAATTGTCTTCACTGGGGGAAAACTTTATCTCTAGTTTTTTGGTAATTTTTAAGGATTCTGAGATTTTTGACTAACTGGAAGAGTCGTCCAGAGTACAGGGAGTATCCTTTGTTGTCAGAGATGAACTCCACAGGACTGACCATGTTGTAGGTGTTTAGTAAATGTTTACTGAACTAGAAAGTTTCAGGACTTTCAGCAAAGTATTGTGTAATTTTTTTTCACCACTGCAACTAATAAGTCACATTTGATAGTTTACTTTCCTTTTCTTTTTTACCTTTGGATGGGGATATTAACCAGAAAAGGTCAGAAAATTTGGATAAGCCTAAGATAAACCTTTATGACCATAATAAAGAATGATGTCGCTCTATATGTGCTGACCTGGAAAAATGTCTAAAATATATAAAGTGAGGGCACCAGGTGTCTGATGTTTATATTCTCTCTAGTAATTTTTTTTTTGCCATGCTGCATGGCATGCAAGATCTTAGTTCCCTGACCAGGGATTGAACCCATGCCCCCTGCAGTGGAAGCACAGAATCCCAACCAGTGGACCACCAAGGAAGTCCCTCTGTGTAGTTTTTAATAAAAAAGTAAATTTCCTTTAAAATTTATTACAATTTTATGTTTGCTTTCTTCTATTTTTACTTGATACTTAATCAGTAGGTCCCAATCATTGTTCTGTAGACCAATCAAGGTCTATTGTCACTGGTTTACAATAAAAGGAAAAAAAGAACAATGTAGTGAATTTTCCATTAAGATGAATATATTTGATCTAGAAGATTATCTTTTAAGATTGTGTCTTTTTATTCATATTTTTGAGTTAAAATTGATGGAAGTTGTACGTGTAGCTATTGTTTTTAAATTTTATTGATGTATAGTTGATTTACAATGTTGTGTTTAATTTCCACTGTACAGCAAAGTAATTCAGTTATACATATATATAAATTCTTTTTCCTTATGGTTTATCCCAGTATATTGAGTATAGTTCCCTGTGCTATACAGTAGGACCTTGTTGTTTATCCATCCTATATATAATAGTTTGCATCTACTAATCCCAAACTCCCAATCCTTCCCTCCCCAACCTCTCCTCCCCTTTGGTAATAACAAGTCTGTGCTCTATATTTGTGAGTCTGTTTTTGTTTCATAGATGTGTTCATTCGTGTTGTATTTTAGATTCCACATGTAAGTGATATATGGTATTTGTTTTTCTCTTTCTGACTTACTTCACTTAGTATGATAGTCTCTAGGTCCATCCATGTTGCTGCAAATGGCATCGTTTCATTGCTTTCATATGTATACCACATCTTCTTTATCCATTCATTTGTCAATGGACATTTAGGTTGTTTCCATGTCTTGGCTGTTGTAAATAGTGCTGCTGTGAAAATAGGGGTGCATGTATCTTTTCAAATTACAGTTTTGTCTGGGTATATGCCCAGGAGTGGGATTGTTGGATCATATGGCAACTCTATTTTTAGATTTTTAAGGAACCTCCCTCCATACTGTTTTCTATAGTGGCTGCACCAATTTATATTCCCACCAACAGTGTAAGAGGATTCCCTTTTCTCCACACCTTCCCCAGCATTTATTATTTGTAGACTTTTTAATGATGGCCATTCTATGGTGTGAGGTGGTACCTCACTGTCTCACCGTTGTTTTGATTTGCATTTCTCTAATAATTAGTGATGATGAGCATCTTTTCATGTGCCTATTAGCCATCTGTATGTCTTCTTTGGAGAAATGTCTATGTAGGTCTTCTGCCCATTTTTTGATTGGGTTGTTTGGGGTTTTTTTGTAATTGAACTGTAGGAGCTGTTTGTATATTTTGGAAATTAAGCCCTTTTCAATCACATCATTTGCAAATATTTTCTCCCAGTCCTTAGGTTGTCTTTTTGTTTTGTTTATGGTTTCCTTTTCTGTGCGAAACTTGTAAGTTTGATTAGGTCCCATTTATTTATTTTTGCTTTTATTTCTGTTGCCTTGGGAGCCTGACCTAAGAAAACACTGGTATGATTTATGTCAGAGAATGTTTTGTCTATGTTCTCTTCCAGGAGTTTTATGGTGTCTTGTCTTATATTTGTCTTTAAGCCATTTTGAGTTTATTTTTGTGTATGGTGTGAGGCTGTGTTCTAGCTTCATTGATTTACATGCAGCTGTCCAACTTTCCCAACACCACTTGCTGAAGAGACTGTCTTTTCCCCATTGTATATTCTTGCCTCCTTTGTTGAAGATTAATTGTCCATAGGTGTGTGGGTTTATTTTGGGGATCTCTGTTTGGTTCCATTGATCTGTATGTCTGTTTTTGTGCCAATACCATGCTGTTTTGATTACTATAGCTTTGTAGTATTGTCTGAAGTCTGGGCAGGTTATGCCTCCTGCTTTGTTCTTTTTTCTCAGGATTGCTTTGGCAATTCTGGGTCTTCTATGGTTCCATATAAATTTTAGGATTATTTGTTCTCGTTCTGTGAAAATGTCTTGGGTATTTTGATGGGTATTGCATTAAATCTGTAGATTGCTTTGGGTCGTATGGCCATTTTAACAATATTCTTCCAATCCAAGAGCATGGAACATCTTTCCATTTCTTTGAATCATCTTCAATTTCCTTTATTAATGTTTTGTAGTTCTCAGCATATAAGTCTTTCACCTCCTTGGTGAGGTTTATTCCTAAGTATTTTAAAAGGGATTGTTTGTTTACATTCCCTTTCTGCTATTTCATTGTTAATGTAAAGAAATGCACCAGATTTCTGTATGTTAATCTTGTATCCCGCTACCTTGCTGAATTCATTTATCAGTTCTAGTAGTTTTTATGTGAAAACTTTATGGTTTTCTATGTATGATATCATGTCTTCCTTACCAATCTGAATACCTTTTATTTCTTTTTCTTGTCTGATTGCTGTGGTAAAGACTTCTAATACTATGTTGAAGAGAAGTGGTGAGAGCAGACATCATTGCCTTGTTCCAGATTTTAGCAGGAAGGCTTTGAGCTTTCACCATTGAGTATTATATTGGCTGTGGGTTTGTCATAAATAGTTTTTATTATGTTGAGATATGTTCCCTCTATACCCACTTTCATAAGGGTTTTTATCATGAATGGATGTTGAATTTTGTCAAATGTTTTTTCTGTATCTATTGAGATGATCGTCACATGGTTTTTGTCTTTTGTTGATGTGGTGTATCACAGTGATGATTTGCCTATGTTGAGCCATCCATGTGACCCTGGAATGAATCTACGTGTAGCTATTGTTAACTGTCTTGCCAGAATAAAAATGCAATACCTGATTCTTGTTTGCATCCTGCACTGGGGAAAAAATTGTAGCAGTGCTGTGCTGGAGTCAATTTTTATGAGCTAGCTATACACCATCTCCTCCCAATTCAGCATTTAGTGAGCCCACATTGGTAGTTTATCCACCACTGTAGAATATTCATGTCAGGGATTGACAAATGCTACATATTAGGTACCACTTTCTCTAGAACTTGTTAAAACATTTAGCAGGTCACCACTGGTTATAACAATACTGGGACGATCAGACAAATTTTAATGTAGACTGTATATTAGATGGTATTTTGTGGCTGTTAAGTTTCTTGGATATGATAATAGTGTTGTTGGAGAAATCAGGTATTTTTTCTACTATTCTTTCAACTTTTCAATAGATTCGAAATTTCTCAAAACAAACAAAAAAAGAAAATGGGGTAAAAAGGCTAGATATGGAATCACACAATGTCAGAACTGAAAGGGATGTCAAAGCCTTTTAATCTACACATGAGGAAAGCAAATATCCCATAGCCCATTAGGATCCAAGTCTAAATTAGAGTTTGCATTTCCTGTCAAAACATTTGCTTAAAAACACAGAAACCTCTTTTCATAACCTGTCTCATCTAGTTTTAAAAAGAGAAAAAGTATTACCTAAAGATGCAAAGCATTTAATTACTTTTCTTCATTTTCATAGGTATGTAGGGTTTTGTATGAAATTTGTAAATATGTTACTATCTCATGGGATCAAGCCTATCCTGGTATTTGATGGATGTACTTTACCTTCTAAAAAGGAAGTGGAGAAGTCTAGAAGAGAGTAAGTTAATTCTTTAACTTTTTAAGATCTGACATTGTGGTCTGTATAATATGAATTTCTTTTTGTTTTAGTTTGTTGAGGCTTGTTTTAATCTCTAGTACATGAACAGATTTCCTTAAATGTTCCATGTGTGCTAGAAAGGAATGTGTGTTCTTCAGTTATTGAGTGGACGGTTTTATGTCTGTCCAGTAAATCAAGCTTATTGGTTGTAATGTTAAATCTTCCATATCCTTATTGGGTTTTTTAATGGTTTTTTTGTTTGTTTTTTATGTGTGTCTACTTAATTCATCAATTACTGAGAAAAGTACATTAAAATTTCACTATGATAGTGGAATTGTCAATTACCTTGTAGTTCTGTCCAATTTTTTTTGCTTTGTTTATTTTGAAGCTATTTTATTGGTTGCATTCAAGTTTGGAATTTGTTATATTTTTGTGGCAAATTGAAGCAATATGTAGTGACTCTTAGTCTCCATGCTTTTTTGTTCTAAAGTCTATCCTGTCTGATGTTTGTATAGCAGTAACAACTTTCTTTTGTATGTTCCTAATGTCTTTTTCTGTTTATTTTCAGTTTTACTGTGTCATTGGTTTTAAGTCTGTCTTCTATAAAGAACACATCACTGTAATTTTTTTAGCCATTCTGTCAATCTTTGTCATTTTTTTTTTTTTTTTGCGGTACGCGGGCCTCTCACTGTTGTGACCTCTCCCGTTGCGGAACACAGGCTCCGGACGCACAGGCTCAGCAGCCGTGGCTCACGGGCCTAGCCGCTCTGCAGCACGTGGCATCTTCCCGGACTGGGGCACGAACCCGTGTCCCCTGCATCGGCAGGCGGACTCTCAACCACTGCACCACCAGGGAAGCCCAATCTTTGTCATTTTTAAAACTGGAGAGTTTTATTCTTTTTACATTGATCATTAATTACTAATCTATAGCTCCTACCTTGCTTAATCTGGGTTGATTGTTTTTTCCACCCTTATTGTTGTCTCTTGTTTCTAGTTGAAAAGTGATGTACTTTATTTCTGGTCTTTTAGTAGTTATAATTGAAATTTTATCATTCATATTTAACTCAACATAATCTAGTATTTTTATAACAGACCTTAGAAAGAATTTTTGTATTTTTTTTAAGAATTTCTGTATTTTATTGAAGCACCTATTCTGCCACTTTTCATCTGTTCTTGTTTTTACCCTGTGTTAGTTTTTAGGTCCAGGAGTCATTGTGCTGTACAGGAAAGAGCACTGGGCTTAGTTGTTAAAGGTAGTATGAGTTAGCCCCAAATAGAAGTAAACCTCACTGAGTGATCATTTTGTGAGAGTGCTGCTTGCCTAGTTTTGCCATCTCTGGGCCTAGAATCAAATTAGAGAGGGCTCTTCAGGTCTAGGTTTTTCAATCTAGCTGTATTTAGTGGGCTCTGATTCTTAAAGTCAGAACTTTATAAAGTTTATAAAAGGGTTAACTGAGACTGTCTGCACCCACTATCTAGTAGGAATAATACACAGTTTATTAAAAATACTTTTAATAAAAAGTTAGTTCCAGGTTAGTTCTTAAAGGATTGGTGCCAACCCTAAACCAGTGTAGCTAAGGGACTAGTCCATGCCATATCCCACCTGGGTGTCCCCCATCCTGTTCTTAATTCTAATTACAGAGTTATTTCCTCTTGCTAACTTCAAGAAAGGCTAAAAAAGGTTTCAGCTGTCTGTCTCTGACCTGAGTGCTCTTTCTGACTTATCTCTGTAGGATCAGCTTTCTTTGTGCCACTGTAGTGGTGGGAGGGGCATTTAAAATCCTTTTCTACAAAGTCTCCTCATCTCTGGAGCTCAGTTTAAAAGTGAACTAGGAAATTTGTGTGTATGTGTATATGCACATTTACTTAAAAGGTAAACTTCACGAGTTCATACTGATACTTCAATTCAAATTCAAGACTACAGGGTTTTTTTTTTTTTTTACTTAACTTTTTCTGTATTGTGTCCGTTGCTCCTTTCTTTCATACTGAGAATCCTCGTTTTCAAGGATACAAGGATAATAAAGTTAGAATATCTTATAATAGCTCATTTATTTTACCCCACATTATACTCAACAATAGATTCAGAATAAAATACGAATACTACCACTACCAATATGATTGTTGAAAACTGTTACAGTTTCTTTTTCTTTCCTTTGCATGTGCACTCTCTCCCCCCATTTCAAAAATAGTGGTACTACATTGTCAGGGCACATAACTACTGCTCTCTCCCTAAACAGGGAGAGAGCAGTAGTTATTTAGTCTTGCGTCTACAAATTACCATATAGCTGATGGCTATTAACAGTCCTTATATTAATGTCTCTCGTGTTATTTTGGTTTTTCCATAGTTTGTCCTCTAGTATTAATAGATTCCACAGAGAAACTCACGGGAAACAGTATACTTCAAGTTCTTAGTATGTTGATAAATTTGCACCCTTTACACTGGAAAGTTAGTTTTAATGGTGTAAAAGCCTTGACTTACATTTTCTTAAGTGTCTTCATTACTCCATTTTCTTTTGACATGAAGCATTGCTATGGGAAAGTCTGATGATAAGCTTGTGTGTACAGGCACTGTAAATCCTTGTTCTTTTTGTCTAGAAGCCCCAAAGATCCGGGTTAATATTCTCAAGAATTAGATGTGCACTTTTAAATGAGTCAAACTTTTTTTATTCTAGGAAAAATTCTTGAATTATAGTTTTATTGTAATTTTTTGAGTCCTTCTCTCACCTTTTTTTTTATCTTGCAGAAGAAGACAAGCCAATCTTCTTAAGGGAAAGCAGCTTCTTCGTGAGGGGAAGGTCTCAGAAGCCAGAGAATGTTTCACCCGTTCTATCAATATCACACACGCTATGGCCCACAACGTAATTAAGGTGAGCTAAATAAGAAATTAAGCCAAAGTAACAAATTACTGGGTTCATTTAGGGTAGTTATAAGTTGTTTGTTGAGTTGTTTGTTAAGGAAGTAAAGGGAGGAAAATTATTCTAGGCCTAACCTTCAGGAAAGCTGGGTGTCAGAGGAAGAAGGAACAGTATCTGTAGGTAGAAGAGAGGAGTCCAACAGTTTCCAAGGGAGAAATCCTAAGGAATAAGTGAAGCTCTCCCTTTTTAGATGTGTACTTACATAGATAAATGTGCTCCACAGAGATGCAAGGAATAAATTCCTGGAGGTTCAATCCCACCCCACTCTCATAGTCTTCGACAGTTACTGTAGCCTTCACTCATCAATGACTGTCAGAGATCTGTTGAAGTAGCCTGGCCAACTCAGGATCTCTACAGACTTCTAGTCTACTTGATCTGCTTCTTAGAAGCTTATTTCCTTATTACCTGTTACCATAAATCTTAGTGTCAGCATGCCCAAAATCACAGCCCACACTTCCCCCTTTTCAGTTCTGTGTTCAAACTGCTTGGTAAACAAATGGGGAAATAGTGATTAAATTCTGTTGTTTCATCAGTACAGTGTAAGACTCGTGTTCTGTGATAAGAGAACCTGGGGAAACGCATGACTTGTGTTCTTTTTAGGGCATAATCATTCTTAAGATGGTAGCTTTCTATAATTTGAAATAATTAAGCTTTATAGCTTGTATTTGCCCCCAAATGTACAGCAATATTTCTTTTTTCCTAATTTATGTATTGATTTTTTAAAAAGATTTCTTAGTGGCTGTATGATTAGTTCAATATATATAGGACTAAAAGTAGAAAAACTTACTTCAAAGGAAATGATTTTCAAAAATAATATTAGCAAGTATTCAATACATGTTGAAGCTGGTAATAAAATGGGTTTGATACAGGAAGTTGTTCAGTGCTTTGCAGATGCTGTTCTTTAGATTGACCAATCCTTTCCGACAGGCTGCTCGGTCTCAGGGAGTAGATTGTCTTGTGGCTCCATATGAAGCAGATGCACAGTTGGCCTATCTTAACAAGGCTGGTATTGTACAAGCTGTAATTACAGAAGACTCTGATCTCCTCGCTTTTGGCTGTAAAAAGGTACCTAACTACAACTACTCCATACTATTTTTCTATGTGGATGGAAATAGTGTAAATCAGGAGCTAAAGTTTTTTATCCTATTTAATACCTGCAACTAATATTTACTTACAGTTGTTAATAATTGTTTTATTAAAATGAAAAGAAAGGTTTTGCTGCTTGACATTTGTGTAATCTGGACAATTTTTCAGAGTAAGCCCTTACAATTAGAGGGTTTTGTTTTCTCCAAATTCTTTAGTGGAATGTGGTCTTATTTTTTAATAATGATAACTTATATGCTTTATATTTTTCAATTCGGTTAGGTAAATAAGCTAACTTATCTACTAATGAGATGTTCTGCAGTTATTTAGAATTATGTATAAAACTATTTAATGGAAAATTTTATTATGATATATTAAGATACAAAACTATAGGGTGATTTCATTTTTGTTAATATCTATGTTATTTATATTATCTATTTATTTCATAGATGAAGAAGGATCTGTGAAAAGGTTAATGCTGGGTAACAGTGATAGATGAGACATTTGGGGCAACTTCTGTTTTCTTCTTCCTGAATTTCTGTGTTTTCCAAATTTTCTACAATGGACATGTATTACTTTAAGACTAAGCAAAAGGGTTACTTTAATATGTAAAAGCGGAAGGTAAGGAGAAAATGCTTTTTGTATGAATTGCTATTTGACATGATAACCCTGTAATAGGTTATCATGTCAAAAAGGGCCTTCTTTATACCAGAGTCAAGACAATTGAGTTCTGGCGTATGACCTTGTCTAGCCATAGCCTATGCTTCAATTTAACTTATTTGCAAATATCACAGTAATTAACTGGCCTACCTGTCTCTCTTCCCAGTTATGATAAAGAACAAGAAAGACTTCTTAGAAATACTGCAATGTCTTAGATGATGAAAAATAAAAATGGCTCTTTCAGGTGTTAACAGTTTCCATTCCTCTTGAAGGTTATTTTAAAAATGGACCAGTTTGGAAATGGACTAGAAGTTGATCAGGCTCGGCTAGGAATGTGCAAACAGCTTGGGGATGTGTTCACAGAAGAGAAGTTCCGTTATATGTGCATTCTTTCAGGCTGTGACTATCTCTCATCGCTGCGTGGGATTGGATTAGCCAAGGCCTGCAAAGTACTAAGACTAGCCAACAATCCAGATATTTTAAAGGTAAGAGTGATTTACCAAGTGTCATATTCAGTTCCTGAAGCAGTTCTTAAATAATAGATGAACTCAGAATATGGATCTTAAATATTCTATTATATCCATATCCAATATGGTGTCATTGAAAGGAGAAAATGACTAAAACACTAGAACTTTGCTTTTGGCAACGGATGAACCATGTTTTCAGCAACTGACAAAAAACAAGTAGTAATTTTTTAAAATAAAGACTAATATAAAGAAACTTAAGGATAAGATATTCTAGGGTAGAATTAATGTTATAACGTATAGTCTTTTGATTTCTGTCCTGTTACTCTGTAGTAGTGGTTCTCAAACTTTTTGGTCTCAGGATCCCTTTACAATCTTAAGATCTCTTTGTGGCAATTATTTTTGTTTATATGGGTTATAGCTATTGATATTTACTGAGTCAGAAATTGAAACAGAAGGAACTTCCCTGGTAGCGCAGTGGTTAAGAATCTGCCTGACAATGCAGAGAACACAGGTTCAATCCCTGGTCCAGGAAGATCCCACATGCTGCAGAGCAACCAAGCCCGTGCACCATAACTACTGAGCCCATGTGCCACAACTGTTGAGGCCTGCGCACCCTAGAGCCTGCGTGCCACAACTATTGAAGCCCACCTGCTCCAGGGCCTGCATGCCACAACTGCTGGGCCTGTGTGCCACAACTACGGAAGCCCGTGTGCCTAGAGTGCATGCTCTTCAACAAGAGAAACCACCACAATGAGAAGCCTGTGCACTACAACGAAGAGTAGCCCCTGCTCGCTGCAACTACAGAGAAAAGCCTGACACAGCAACGAAGACCCAATGCAGCCAAAAAAAAAGAAATTGAAACAGAAAAATCAAAATGTTTATTAATTCACTTAAAATTAATAATTAATTCATTACATTTTAACATAAATATCATATTTTTATGAAAAGTAGTTATCTTCTAAAACAAGTGAAAGTTATGAGAGGAATTGCACATTTATATAAATCTCTTTAATGTGGCTTAATAGAGTACAACTGGATTCTTTTATTACTTCCTCATAATTTGATGTGGTACCATGTGTCATGTATTTTCTAGAAAACTCTGAGACCCCATACATCACTGCTCTATAATTTCTCTGATGTCTTTACCTTAAAAAATTAAACATACATTAAAGAAGCTTATTCCTACCCCACCCCGCCTTGAGTAGTTCTCTTAAGCCCTTAGAGTTTGCAGAGAAGAATTTCCATTTTTTGTCTCCAAGGGTACAAGATGTGAGTCCTCAGGACTAAGGGTGGTGTACTACAATAGACAGATCTCAAGGTTGGGAGATGGTGGCAGATTTCGGAAGAGAGCGACATGCACTAATTAGCCTGTGACTACAGGATCACTTCAGTTCTCTGGATCTTCTTTGTCTCTGAGTTTGATAGAAAAGATTTAAAGCCCTTTCCAGCTTTAATCATCCATGACTCTAACAGGAATTAGAATGTTGACTTCATTTTTAAAATATGATCTATGAATATTTGGATTTTTTTTAATTCTTAGGTTTTGTGTGTTGTTTGTTTTTTGCTTTCTAGATGAAACGGGCTTTGAGGGTGAAGAATGTATCTTAAAGTTATACCTAGGAATGTAAATTTGATGTGTAACTGAATTTTTCATTCTTTGGATTAATAATAGAAAAACCAAAGAAAATACTGTTATAGAGACTTAGAATTTTAAGTCATGACATGGTTGTGTTTACTGTTAGAGGTTTTTAATGTAGATAAAAGCAATTGATTATTCTATCCCTCCTCATCCTTCTCTAATGTAAAGTGATGGGTGTTGGGAACAATGTGTTCCATCTTCTTTATCTGCAGATAACTCATAAATATTTTTACATTCATTATTAGGTTATCAAGAAAATTGGACATTATCTCAAGATGAATATAACAGTACCAGAAGATTACATCAAAGGATTTATTCGGGCCAATAATACCTTCCTCTATCAGCTAGTTTTTGATCCCATCAAAAGGAAACTCATCCCTTTGAATGCCTATGAAGATGACATTGATCCTGAAACACTAAGCTATGCTGGGCAGTATCCTTTCTGAACCAGAATGGTAGAACTTTGCACTTCTTCCATATTTTTGTGGTGATTTTTTAGTGAGACATTCAGTAAAAAGTTTGCAAATTGTTTTTTGCTTTCTTTTTTTATAGTGAAATCTTTATTTTGTTAAATTTAATTACAATGCTAGCGAAAATTTAGAGTAACATTTTGTTTATAAACCTGAGGCTCATCCATTATAACTTGCTAATTACTTAGATTGACTTGACAGAAACATGTACAGTCAGTCACTTAAGGTACATACTCCAAAGGTGGCACTTAAGAGTACCCCTCATGGCAAGCAAGCTCAGTTAACCAAGAAGAATGCTCTGAGCATATGAGTAGGCCAGTTGAGGATGCTCTTCCCATAGCCACTGGCCACGTACATCCAGGGTGATGTAGAGCTGTGAGTGACATAGGTAGTCGCCAAGACTTTCCTCTCCGTCTCCCTTGACAGGGAATAAGTGATGCCTTGGGACTTTGCTTCAGAAAATAGGCAACTCCTGTTGTGACTAGTAAACTATGACTGTGGTTTCAGTAAAGCTGAATGTGGAAAGTAAGTAGGGTCCACTGAAGTCATAAACCTGTGACAGTACAACACACTTTTCTGTCTTATTACAGTATCATTTGTTTGGTTGTTAATAAAAACATTTTTCCTTAATCTTACCAACCTAGATATGTTGATGATTCTATAGCTCTTCAAATAGCACTTGGAAATAAAGATATAAATACTTTCGAACAGATTGATGACTACAATCCAGACACTGCCGTGGTAACATATTAAAGACTTCTTTCTAAAAGAGCACATTTTAATTATATCTCGGGAACTGTGACTAGAGGCAAATCTTCATTTAGTAAACAGCTTTTAAGCATTTCTATATCCAGGCATTATGCAGGGTGTAGATTGAAAAAACTCGATGTTAGAGAAAATATGTATATTGGTTAATTTCCTTAAATTAAAAATTGACCACAAAATGTATTATCAAACCTTTACACTTGAACATTTCATTTGAATATACCAAATGTTTGATGACCTTTTTTCATCTCACCCCATTCAGCCTCTGGCAAGACCAAACCTAGAAATACCTCCCTTGGGGAGTAAAAACTGATTTTTCGCTCATTCACAGTTTAACAAATACTTACTGAGCACCCCTGCTATGTGTCTCTGAGCCCTTTCCTGTTTTCTTCTACTTTTCCCCAATTGTATGTATGTATCTCTTATGATACACTCTCCCACCATTCTCTCTTTTCTGTTCATATTTCCATTCAGACTCTGTTCTCGTTTATGTTCAGATTTATTCCTTAAGTAAGTTCTTATGACTCTAATTATCTCATTTATGCAGAGAATTCGCACATCTTTAACCCAATCTGTAGTCTGTATACCAATCACATAATTCTAAATATCTCCTGAATCTACATAAATGCTTTCCTGTAATCTATCCACGGTCAAAAGCAAACTCTTTATTTCTTATCAGCTTTCCTTAATAACATTTTTTCTTTTTAGCACTTGTTACTCCATAAATTATGTCTCTTGTTTATTTTCTGATTCTTCCCGGTAGAATGTAATCTTCATAAAGGCAGGGTTTTGTGATATTCACTGCCATATTATATTTACCACTTTTTTTGTTGAATGAATGAATGTCAGTTACATGATCTCTTTCATTCAGACTAGAAGACTTGGGATTTAATTTTTTTTAAGTGAAGTATTGTTGACTTACAATATTATACAGTTGACCCTTGAACAGTGTGGCTTTGAACTGCACACATCCACTTACAAAGGGGTATTTTTCAATAGCAAATACTACAGTACTACACGGTCGTTGGTTGGCTGAATCCGCAGATTCAGGAGAACTGCGGATATGGAGGGCTGACTATAAATTATACTCAGATTAACTGTATTGTTCAAGGGTCAACTGTATTAGTTTCAGGTGTACAACATAGTTATTTGATATTTTTGTAGATTATACTCCATACAAAGTTATTATAAAATATTGACTGTGCTGTACATTACATCCTTATAACTTATTTATTTTATATCTTGTAATTTGTACCTCTTAATCTCCTTCACCTATTTTGCTCCTCCCCCACCCCTGGCTTCTTTTTCATTGCTAAGTCCTTCTGCTGCTTTTTTGTCTTTCTGGTTAATAGTTTCTCCTTTCTCATAGTTATCCAGATCTTTACCCTTACTCACCATTCAGTTCTTTACTAAGCATTTGTTAAGTACTATAACAAGCATAGTTAGGTTAGCTAGAGTTCTGGAATATAAAGAAAAACAGAGCATAATCCTTGCTTGTAAGGTACTCATTGTCTAAGGGAGAGACACACGGTTATATATATAGAAATATGGTAAGTGCTATAATAGATGTATTCGAGGCTCTCTGGAAACAAAGGGCATGCACTTAACTCCACCTAAGGAGAGAATACTTTTTTTTTGGCTACATCGGGTCTTAGTTGCAGCACCTGGGATCTTTGTTGTGGCATGCGGGATCTTTTGTTGCGGTGTGTGGGCTTCTCTCTGGTTGTGGTCTGCGGGCTCAGTAGTTGCGGCATGAGGGCTTAGTTGCCCCGTGGCATGTGGGATCTTAGTTCCTTGACCAGGGATCAAACCTGTGTCCCCTGCGTTGGAAGGTGGATTCTTAATCACTGGATCACCAGGGAAGTCCCTAGGAGAGAATACTTTTTAATAATCATAACAAACATTTCTTGAGCATTTGCTGTGTTCTAAGTGCCATCCTAACCAGCTTAGACATAGTAATTCATTTACTCCTTAACAAGCCTCTGGGGTCAGTACCATTATTTCCATTTTACAGATGAGGAAACAATTAGAGGGAGGTTACGTGACTTGCCAGCTCACAAATTTGATTGATAGGGGAGCTCTGATTCCAAGCCAAGCCCTCTACTGTCTCCTTATAGAGGAACTAGTGTGTGTCCTGGCTTTACAAAGATGAGTGGGGATTTTCAAGATGGGTGAGTGGTTCCACATTGAAGAAAACAGCATGTGTGAAAGAGGATAACATGTTAAAGGTACTCTAAGTAGTTCATTCTGGCTGTACCAAGAATGTCTTAGTGTTTACCAGGTAAGGGAAACAGAGCACCTTGAGAAAGAAAAAGAGGTGAGCCTAGAGAAGATGGCCACTGACAAACTGGTGACCAGTTGAGCATTGAAAAGAATCGTTACTGTTAGCTGAAATAAACTAAGCTTATTAAGAGAGCACAAATTCATGATGATACTAAAAAAGAACTTTATGTTCATCAACTCAAATTATATAAACCTTACACTCAGGTTGCTAGTTCCTTTTTTCTGTTTTCTCTTGTTCTGTATCTGGAACTTCTGTTAATTAGATATTGGATTTTTCTGGTCTTCAAATTCTGGAACTTATCTTACTCATGTCTTTGTCTTTTGCTGTTTCTGGGAAAAACTTTTTTTTATTTTGTCTTTCAACTTTGAACTATCCAGTATGTAGCCACTGGCCACATGTGGCTATTTAAACTAACATTAAATTAAATTTTAGTTCTTCAGTTGCATTGGCCACTTTTAAAGTCCTTAGTGGCTACCATGTTTGATAGCACAGAACTTTTCTATCATTGCAGAAAATTCTGTTGAATTTTTACTTTTTACTATCATTTTCATATCTAAGAACCCTTTCTTTAATTGTGGTTTTTTAAAGATTTTGTTTTATTTCATGGTTGTAATCTCCTCTTTCCCCCCACCCCTCTCAGAATATTAATTATAATCTCTTGTACATTTTCTTCTGCTCTCTGCATTATCTCTGTTTGCTTTGTTTTTTTTTTTTTTTTTTCTATGTGTTTTGACTTTTCTCTTTCATGGTGGAGACTTTTTTCAAACACCTAGAGCTTCTTGTCAATTTGTTCCTGTTTGGGAGAGGCACTTAAGAAGCTTTGTGTGAATGAGTGGGGCTTATAGTCTTGGGTTTTACTCTTTGATGAACTGGTTGGAAACAAGCTGCCTTTGTTTTGTGAATTCCCAAACATCAGCATGTTTTCTCTGTACAGTTCTTTTTTCCAAAAAGGGATCCTCCAATTTCTACTTAACTATGTAAATGTGGCTGTTTGCATTTTGAGAGCAAGATAGGGAAATGAGCTGGGATGGACCAGGAAGGGGTAGGGCTGTTCCCCACTATTCATTATTTAGCCTTTCATTTGATCTCTGTCTTTAGACAAATGGATGTTTTCATCTTCTGAAGTACCTACTGTTTTTATGTTATTGTTTCTGGGTTTCAAAGTTCCAGTCACTCTGAAGGCAGATGGGTGTGAACTGACTGTATGGACAGATTGAACATGAGCGCCCAGGAGTCAAATAAACCTTTTTTTAGCCCTCCCCCTACTTGTGGCCTCCATGGTACCTGATCCCTTAAATTTCCGAGTCTTCAACTTTCTGTATGTGGAATTTGTGGGGGGTTTTTTTGTTTGTTTTTTTGGCTGCATTGCACCTTCATTGCTGTGCATGGGCTTTCTCTAGTTGCAGCGAGCGGGGCTACTCTTCGTTGCGGTCTGCAGCCTTCTCATTGTGGTGGCTTCTCTTGTTGTGGAGCACGGGCTCTAGGCATGTAGGCTTCAGTAGTTGTGGTATGTGGGCTCAGTAGTTGTGGCTCGCGGGCTCTAGAGTGCAGGCACAGTAGTTGTGGTGCATGGGCTTAGTTGCTCTGCGGCATGTGGGATCTTCCCAGACCAGGGCTCGAACCCATCTCCCCTGCATTGGCAGGCGGATTCTTAACCACTGTGCCACCAGGGAAGCCCGGAATGGGTTTTTTACTGATATTCTTTTCTGCAGATGCTTGAAGACACTTTGATCTTTCTTGGGCTAAGTTCTTTATTTTTTTCTTTATTGAGGTATAGTTGATTTACAATATTATATAAGTTTCAGGTGTACAACATAGTGATTCACAATTTTTAAAAGTTATACTTTATTTATAATTATAAAATATTGGCTATATTCCCTGTATTGTAAAATATATACTTGTAGCTTTCTTACACCTAGTAGTTTGTACCTCTTAATCCCCTACCCCTATCTTGCCCCTCCCTCCTTGGGCTAGGTTCTTTAAATTCTTCTCTCTATACTCTTGTCTTCACTGTCGTTTGGAAGTTACAGATATCTCCTAATTTTTCTGTAGATGGTATTTGTGTTTGTTTCTTCTTATTGCTTTGGGGATGATTTTTTTCTTATTGACTTATTGACATATTAGTTTCAGGTGTACAACATAGTGATTCAATATTTATATACATTAAGAAATTATCATGATCTGTCTATTTACCATCTGTCACCATACAGAGTTACTACAATATTATTATTATTATTATTATTATTATTATTATTATTATTATTATTGCCATGCTGTGCAGCATGAGGGATCTTGGTTCCCTGACCGGGGATCGAACCCGTGCCCCCTGCATTGGGAGCGTGGAGTCTTAACCACTGGACCACCAGGGAAGTCACATAGTATTATTTACTATACTGGTCAGCCCTCCATATCCATGGGTTCTGCATCCAAGGATTCAATCAAATTGGGTCTGTGGTTGGTTGAATCTGCAGATGCCCGCGGATATGGAGGGCTGACCATACTATTCCATTTTATATAAGGGACTTGAGCATCATAGATTTTGGTATCTGAGGGGGTCCTGGAACCAATCCCCTGCAGCCACTGAGGGATGACTGTATTCCCTGTACTGTACATTATAGTTCTGTGGCTTATTTACATTATAATTGGAAGTTTGTAGGAAAAGGGAACTGAAAAGTCTTTATTTTGATATCTTCTTTACACATTTGAATTACTGATATTATAATTTCATCAGAATGATTCTCAAGTTTTTCCTTTAAGAAACTCAAAAATAATTGGTTGTAATGAAAATGTTCAGATACAATAGGGAATGTTATGGCTCACTAAGATGGCCATCCTTCATAAGTCCAAATCCTTATCAGATTATTTTTTTCATAGAGAAATTTCTTTCAGAACCACTAATTGTACATCAAACTAATTCTTATTATTTATCTAAGATTTATTCTTGCCAGTCAAGTTTTCTACTTGCTTATTTCTCTTTTTTTTAAAATAAAACCATCAGTGGGATCTAATGCCATGAGCTGTACTGCTTAAACTGTCTTTATTATACCTATTCTCTCAATTATTCTTAATTACCTTCCTTGTTAATTCTCAGAGTATATTATAAATAATGTCACCTCGTTTTTTATTTATTTATTTTTATTTTTAGTCCTTTCTTTAAGTGAAAGATTAGATTCCAGATTCAGGTGGGACTTTTGTCAGGTGGAATTCACACCCTAGTACCAACATTTTTTGTACCAGTGTTAATTTTTCCCTGTGCCTCTCCTACTATTAGAATATCACTGACATCCTATTAGTAGATCATTTTCATCTAAAATATATTTAGAAAAAATAATAAAATAAAATAGTTATTAATTGTGAATAACTTGTTTTAGCATTAAAAATGATTATTTACCAATCCTTACTGTCAATAAGTTCTTTCTTGGAGAAAGTTTTATGCATGACTCAATGTAGACAAAAGTAGCTTTCTGTTTAATACATAGGTATTGTCTACTAATACATACCTAATTAATACATAGGTATTGTCCACTAAAGAAACTGTTTTGTAAATTAGATTGTTTTGGTTTGAACTCATCCAAGTTCTAGAGATGGGATAGTTGGTTAAATACATAATTTTATGGTTTTAATTTTCAGGTCCTTTGTAAAGGGTATGTCAGTGATTATTTAGAGGTTTATTGCTAGATGATTATTAAACTAATTAGTATTGTATATTGAACTAATACTCAAATTTTAAAAGTACGTTTTTTTCTGGTAACGTTTCTTCAAGTGTAGTTTTATTTCTTGCACTGTTCATCTTAGGAAGATTCATTTTTTTATTTCTTAGAAATGAGCTAATGAGTTTGCTTGACCCTCATTGGGAGAGAAACAGACCTAGGAATACAAGACACATTTAATGGAAAAGTATAGGACCAGCAAAGTAGACAATGTTATTATTAGAGGACAGATATTTCATCAAAAGCTGTTCAAAGGGGTAATTTAATTATTTACTTATAATTTATGTTGATACAGAGGGAAATGATTTAACTGTTTTCTTCTTAAAGTAACCTTTTTCCTTTTACTATTTTAGCCTGCCAAATCAAGAAGTCATAGTTGGACTGACAAAACATGTCAAAAGTCATCTAATATTAATAGCATTTGGCATAGGAACTATTGCCCTAGACTTGAGCTGGACATTGTTTCAGATGCTACAAAGGTGAAGGAAAATCCAAGTACTGTGGGCATTGAACTAGTGATTAGTACTAAAGGGTTAAATCTTCCAAGGAAGTCATCCATTGCAAAAAGACCAAGAAGTGGTATGTATTTTGTTTTTGTGAAACACTAGTGAGAATTGGTCACATTTTAGAAGTTTTATAGTTTTAGTTCTTACATTTAGGCCTTTGATCCATTTTGAATTAATTTTTTATATGGTGTGAGGTAAGGATCAAGGTTCACTTTTTTTTGTATATGGCAATCCAATTGTTCCAACACCATTTGTTAAAAAGATTATCCTTTTTCCATTGAATTGCCTTGGCACATTTGTTGACAATCATTTGACCACATATGTGCAGGTCTGTACCATTGGTCTCTTTTCCTGTCTTTATGCCAGACACACTGTCTTGATTTCTGTAGCTTTTATAGTCAATCTTGAAATCCAGTAGTATAAATGTGGTAGTGTAAGTCCCTAAGTTTGTTCTTCTTTTGAAAAGTTGTTTTGGCTATTCTGTGTTCTTCACATTTCCATACAAATTTTAGAATCAACTTGTCAATTTATTAAAAAAAAAAAAAAAAGCCTGCTGAGATTTTGATTGGGATTTAGTTGAATCCATAGATAAGTTTGGGGAGAATTGACATCTTAACAATATCAAGTTTTCTGATCCATTTATTTAAGTCTTCTTTAGTTTAAGTCTTCAGCGATGCTTTGTAGTTTTCAGTGTACAGGTCTTGCACATATGTTGTCAAATTTATCTGTATATTTCAGATTTTTGATGCTGTTGTAAATGGTATTTTTAATTTCAATTTCTGGTTCATTGCTAGTATATAGAAATACACTTGATTTTTTGTATATTAATCTTGTGTTTTACAACCTTACTAAAATGACTTATTAGTTCTAGTATCTCTTTTTAGACTCTCTAGGATTCTCTATGTAGACAGTCCTATCACCTGCAAGTAAAGATAGTCTTGCTTCTCCTTTTCCAGTCTGGATACCTTTTATTTCTTTTTCTTGCCTACTGGAACCTCCATTACAGTGTTGAACAAAAGTGCTGAGAATGGAATACTAAGTATTGGGAAAAGGTTTTTTCTTTCCACCATAGAACATGTTTAGAAGTGGAAAGAATAATTGTAATCCATTTCTTCTCTCTTCCTTCTTTCCCTCAGACATTACATGAATGAATATCTGACAACAAAAACAAAACAAAGCCCTTGCAAACTTTTAGTTCACGCCCTTATCTTTTAAATTTAGGTATAGATTATTCATGTTTGACCAAAATGTCCTGATTCCTTATGAACCTAAATCTTTTCCATGATAATATCTCTGAACCTTTGTTTCCTCTTCTGAAATGGGAACAATATTGCCTATCTCACAAATTTTTGTATATGTGATATAAATATAAAAAAGCCCTGGTACATAGCAGGTACACTGTACATATTAGTTCCTTCCCTTCTTCTTCCATCAAGGTAGGCTTATTCATTTTATGTAGAGAGGTCATCAGTAAATTACCTGTGTCAGACTAAGTCTGCTTTGTTATAACTACCATTTATCAATGGATTTTATCCACAGGTACACAGACAAACACAAAAACAAAACAAAAAACAGTAAACGTTTTCCCTCTTTAATGTGACAGCCCTTCATATATTTAGAGACAGCCATTGTGACCCTCCTAAATTTCTTTTGCAAGCTAAAAGTTCCTTATCCAGGTTATGCTTTGGATACAATACAAATTTTTTAATAATTTGTAACTACTACAGGGAGTGGTTGTTGAGATGTGGTCCACTTACCATAGATCATATTTAGAATTGTGGCACTATTTCAGTCCTTCATCCAGAAACTGCTTTTACTACTGCAAACTAAGATAACATGAGCTTTTAGTAGTATTCTTGTCATTTTGCTGGCATTTACTGAGTTTATAATCGAAATCCACCAGTTGCTGTTAAGCCAGGTAGTTATATTTTTAAACTTAAATATGGGTTACATTATCCTTACTGAGGTAATCTTAATTCATTATAATCCATTGTTCTGCCTATTTTTTTTTCTTTTTTGAAACTTTATATTGTCTTCTAACATGGGTATTATGTCACCTGTAAATTTGAGAAGTATGGCTCAAGTATGTCTTAAAGTTTCGCTTAAAATATATATACTAAGTCTGTGAATTTCTCCAAATAGCTAGTCTAACAACCTTATAAAAAGAAAATGAGATTAGTGTGGTGTGGCTTCTTGGTGAAGGCTTGCTGGGGATCTTACGATATTTATTTTTTCCTCTTCTGTAAGAGCTCCCAATTCCCTGCATAATAAACCGATTTTTACAAGTTTACTGACCTATAGGTTTTTTTTACTCTATACATTTTTGAATTTGAGGTATCACCTTATCTGTAGTATTTTGGCACCCTCAACTGTTTTACCAACTTCTTAGAGTCGTGAGCATTTACTCCCATGTGAGTGGAAGCTATTCAGACTGAGAATTAGTTGGACTAATTTAAAGTACCTTACTGCTATCTCTATGTCCTTGCCCATTTCAGCTATAACATCTTACATTAGTCTTATGATTTATTCTTATACCAATAAAATGCGTTCGTTACACAGCAGTCTTCTAGAGCCCCATAGCTATGTAATGAAGATAAGAGCTAGAGCACAAATTACTTTTGACTACAAGACAATCGAATACACCTCAAAGACTGTAACTCAGTGATGGTGTGTATATATACCTCCTTGAAACATTTTTTTTAAAATGTTGAAACATTTTTTTTAACCAAACATTAGTTTAATCATACATTTAATTCCTTTTTTTAAAAAATTCAGAATTAGGCCCTTATTATATAATGAGTGTAGAGCCTTACAGAAATGATTGTACCCTGAAATTTTGGTTTAGGTAATTTCACATAAAATCATACAAATAATTGACATTAAATCATAGCCAAGTTTTGAAATCATAAAACACAGACAAGGGGATTTTTTTAAGTCATTCTTTTATTCCCTTTTCTGATGCATAGTTTAAAAAAAAATAAGACTTTATCTTTAGGACAATAGGACATGGACTGTGAAACTAAGACCAAATGTCTAACTACACATGAAATAAAGATTTACAGATAATTTTGTTTTTACTTAGAAGAGCTATCAGAAGATGATCTACTGGGTCAGTATTCTACTTCCTTTACAAAGAAGATCAAGAAAAATAGTTGTGAAGGTAATAAATTATTGAACTCTTCTGAACGGTTTATGCCTGACCTGGTAGATGGAACTACTATTAAAAAAAGCTTAAGCACACCACCTAGGACAAGAAACAAATTTGCAACATTTTTACAGAGAAAAAATGAAGAAAGTGGTGCAGTTGTGGTTCCAGGAACCAGAAGCAGGTATAGTTATATCTATAGAATGTTGTGTGTCTGTTGTATTATATACTCTGTTGGTATTTATTTTAATTGTCTTGAATAACATTGAATCTAATGGGATAGGTGTAAGACCTGGCTTAATCCAATTACAGTTTTTTATCATGTATTGCTTTAGTTCCACTGTTCCCTTGAACTTCTGTTACTTTTGTAATCTCTCCATGGAGAACCAAAATAAGAATTGTAGACCTTACTACATTTTGCATTAGAAAAACTCTGTTCCTTTGGGGGTTCCTCCCCCCCACTTTGTTTCTATTTTTTTAGTTTCTTTAAGAGCTAAATATAATTTTGCAAAGTATTTTTAGAAATCTATTTAAGTACAGATGACTATGGATTTCTCATATTAATTGATAATCTAATACTATACTAGATGCTGGGTTACAAAAATGAGAAACATAGTTTTTGCTCTTGACATTGTTTTTGCTCTTGAGAAACATGCAGTTTTTCGTAGTTGGAGAAATAGGTCAGTAACAGAATCTTTCCATACAGTGTGGTAAGTACAATGACAAAATCATGCATGAGGTGTTGTTTCTTTTTGGGTTTTTTTGCGATACGTGGGCCTCTCACTGTTGTGGCCTCTCCCGTTGCGGAGCACAGGCTCCAGACGCGTAGGCTCAGCGGCCATGGCTCACGGGCCTAGCCGCTCCGCGGCATGTGGGATCCTCCCGGACCGGGGCACAAACCCGTGTCCCCTGCATCGGCAGGCGGACTCTCAACCACTGCGCCACCAGGAAAGCCCCTACATGAGGTGTTTTGAGGGCATCTAATGCTGAGGCAATGGTTGGAAAGGGTGAGAGGGAAAGGATGAGTGTTAGGTGCTGTTACCTAGGTTTAAATGATGAGTGGGTGAAGCAAAGAAGGGAGCCAGGTACTTTCCCAGCAGACTCATGCAGCTTGGACAGAGGCATGGAGGTGAGCAACAGCACGGAGCATGGGGTTGACTCTTTGCTGTTGATCACTGCTATTATTACTTCTGCCACAGTGTAAGTTGGGAAAAGGATGAAAAGGGAGCAGAAATGTAGATGATGAGGGAGCAGAAATAAGCAAGCCAGTTCATGAAAGGCTTGTAAGCCAATCTAAGGAACTTGAGTTTTTAGGGGTGATGGGAAACATTTAGAAGGTTTTAATCAGGGGAGGAGTATGATTTGATTCCTGGTTTAGATAGACCACTCTGAACACACTGTGAAGAATGGATTCTAGAGGGCCAAAGCTGAGCAGAAAGATTAGGGCCAAAGTTGCCATAGTCCCCGCTAGTGAAGATGAGAATTTGAGGAGTCAGTAGAACTTAGGGGTTAGGTATTTGGACCCTGGGGTTAGACCACCTGGATTTGAATCCTCTCCTGTTTACTCATGAGATGTTCGACTTGAGCAAGTTAATTTATGGGTGCTTCTGTTTCTTCAAGGCTAACAAGTATAACAATCTTAGGATCGCTGATAGAATTAAATTATTACCATAAGTAAAGTGCGTAAAATATTGCCCAACAGATGATAAACATACAATAAATAGTTCTTATTTTATTGATTTCGGATAGTGGTACCACAACTAGAAACAGGAAATTTAAGTGTTAGAAGTTATTTAGGCATGATTTAGTAACTTTAAGAAAGAGAAACTTTATCAGCCCCTGTATTTCTCTAGAACACTTAGAATGAATATTTTTTATTTTTCAAGTTTAATAAACTAGATTGCAGCCAGATTTGTCTAACCATGATGATAGGAGAAGGACATGAAGGAATGAACCACCGATAATCCCTAAGCCTCCTTTAGGGGATGTTTCAAACCCTTCTCCCATCAAGTCCTTCCAAGGAAACATTCACAGTACAATGAAATGATCATTTTGATTCTTCCTTTGTTAGTCACCCTCATTAAAGGTGCTTGTTAACAGTAGAATAATGAAAAAGTAGGCCGCAAAAGATGGAAAATAGGGTTCTAGATGACTTATGCTGATTTATACATTCTAGAAAGTTGACTTCTGTCATTCAGAGAAATTTTTGGAACTCGTGTTTTATTTTTCCATTTGGGTGAAAATAGGATTTCATTTTCTGCCTCTTAGTGCTTCTTTTTCTTTCCATTTAGGTGAAAATAGAATTTCCTTTTTCTGCCTCTTTGGAGACAGCTAGTGAGAATAATATTTGTGTGTCTCTACAGGTCTTGGCTATTAAGTCATTGTGGAAGCTTAATGAAATCTCTGTTTGAAGCTGTAAATAGCTGCTTTATATAGCTTAGTTAGTTGTTTGGCTAAGAAATTGTTCAGAGGAAACATTAAGAAATGCTTGGAGAAATATTTTTTTCTGCATCAACTTCCTGTGAAATAATAATTGGGAGTAAATCTTTGATGTATAATTTTCTGATCTAGATTATAGAGCAATATCTAATAATAATTAGATATTGTTAAATTAGTTTTCTTAGCTGCTTTTCAAAGTTCTTTTTATGTTATTCCTCACAACAGTATTATGAAATATTCAGGTCGGTGTTATTTTCTCTATTTTGGGCTAAGAAATTGAGGCTCTCAGAGGTTAAGAAACTTTCCCGGGGTTGAATAGTTAGTATTAGTGATAGGAAAGATTCCTAGTCATAGTTGGCATGGTACCTTGAAAGGAGCACACAATCTTATAGGCCTGGACTTGAATTCTCACTCTATCGTTTAATTAGTTGAGTGATCTTTCATATGCCATTTAACTTCCCTGAGCCTATTTTTTTAACTATAAAATATGGATGATCATATGCATAAGACTGTTTTAAGACTAGCAGAAGTTATATATATCAGACACCTGGCAGAGTGCCCAGTCACTAATATATATGCCAGTGGTCATTCCCACCCCATTCTTTTTAATATAACATAACAGGAGGTATTAAATATGCAAAAGATTGTCTCCCATCTGTTTGCTTTTTAGAAGTCTGTTTTAAGTCTTATCTTTATTATATAGATACTTATCCTAGAATAATGCCTATTTATTTTCTCAGTTCTAGAAATATAATTATCAGTTAAGTCACACCATAGGCTGTTTGGAAAGAAACAGCCGTGAACTAGGAGGGGTTCTGGGTTTTAATTCTGTTCTTTAGTTGATTAATGTTATAACCTTGGGCTCTGTTACTCTAACTTCTCTTACCTATGAAATAATACATAGAAAAATGTTTGGCTATCATAGGGGTTATTGTTTGCTTAAAAGTGAATTATGTGATCAGATAAAGGAGCTGATGTTTCTTGATCAGTGAAAAACCAAGTAAGACTTTTCCTTTTACGTGCTGCTTCCTTCCTGCCCTGTACCCACACACATCAGCTAAGGGTTTGATGTAAAGATAAGAGAGGATATTTACTCTCCAGCATTTAGTAAATATTCTGTTTAATCATCTTGGATTTGAACTAATGCTTATTAATGAGGTAAATTCTCTTTAAGTTTCATATTTAGCTGATCATACACTCTAGGATTTTCTTTTTAAACCTAAAAAATACTCCTTGAATACATCCTTCCCAGTAATGATACTGATCTTTGTTTCATTTATATTGGAGTTTTTAAAAGTGATTTTTTTTAAAGCTGCTACCCTGAATAAGTAATACCTCTTTAGTAATACAGAATTGAATAATTGATTTGAAAGTCTTAACCTCAATATTTAAATTAGTGTAGAAGTTTACAGGGTATATGAAAAGCTTGGTAGATTAGTATACTACTACAAGTTCCCAGATGGCTTGCTACTACTAGGAGGTAAGCTAAGATGAGGGGTAAATGGCTAATTTATTTTGCTTTTACAAAATAAGAGACCATAGTTATAAAGTGTCCTTTCTGTTGCATATTTCTATATCTGTTCAAATATTTGAGTATCAGCCATGTGTAAAATCTATTTTGCCTTTATTTATGAAATTAATATATTTATGAGATTTTTTTAAAAGAACGATTTTTCCATTATGAATCTTGTCACCTTTGTGAGAAAACTCTAAAATACGTCTGCATTCTTTCTGTTGTTTTTTCTGTTAGGTTTTTTTCCAATTCTCTGGGTTCTGCTGACTGTATATCAAAGAAAGCAAGCAGCCAGTCTCTAGATGAAACTGCTCTCACAGATAAAGAAGCCAATGTAAATGAATCAGATTGTCTAGATGGCAAGAAGTTGTTAGATATCAGTGTAGCACATAATTCAAGTGAGCATATTCCAGATGATGTGACTGTGATTGCTGAAGAGTCTCAGTCTTTTAAGACCAGCAGATTCACGAGGACCATCTCACCACCCACCTTGGGTACACTAAGAAGTTGTTTCAGTTGGTCTGGAAGTCTTGGAGAGTTTTCAAGAACACCAAGCCCCTCTCCAAGCACAGCATTGCAGCAGTTCCTTAGAAAGAGTGATTCTTCCATCTCTCTGCCTGAGAATAATGAGCCGTCTGATGTATCTCAGTTAAAGAGTGATGAGTCAAGTGATGAATCTCATCCCTTACATGAACTGGGTTGGTCTTCACAGTCTCAGGAAAGCATGGACTTGTCACCACACAATTTAAATGCATCAAAACTTTCTCAGCCTTCTAGTAAGGATTTAGATGCAGAGGTAAGTCACATTATGAAGCGTTTGTTTTCAAATTCATATGTAAGAGAAAATAGGGTGTTTATCAGACAATTGAGGAAATTTTGCCTACATTATGGAAATAATTGATTGTTTTAATTTTTCATTCTAGATCTTACTGTGTAGAAAGTTCATGTTTTATTCATCTGAAGGGCTTCTCTGTATTTTAGACTCTTATACATTTAATCTAACTATATTTCTTGAATCACTGTGTTCCATTGATAGCTGTCTCAAGTTGTGGAACACTTAAGGCCTAAGCAGGATGATAAGCTTCATGAAAAGTTATTATAAATTTAATATTTAAATCCTTAATATACTTTTGAATTCAGACAACATTTGAAACCTTATAATGAAATGGCCCTGTTAATGGGATGGTGTTCGTCTTAAGTTTTAGTACTTCAGAAATACATTTTTCATTTACTCTTATTATTCTTTTTGCAGTTCCCCTTTATGACAAAACAAAATAGTAATACAAGTGATTTTATGTTATTCTGTTTAAATTAATAAAAGCATCCTAGCCATTTTTTTTAAATTGTAAAATATCTAAATCCTTACTTAAGTAAAATCAAAGTTCCAGATAAGTACTGCTCATAAGACCCAGTGACATCATATTTTAAAATGACATGATGGCATAGTAACATTCTTTAATCTGAGTTATCTTAAATTTACCAATTTAACATACTTCATTTTATGTTCACAACTACAGTTACCAAGTTGTAAGAACAATTACAGCCTTGGTAATATTTGACAGAACTTTGAGGTCTGATAATCCTGAATATTAAACATCTAATAAATCAGTATATCTTGTGTTTATGAAAAGGAAAGTATTTTATTCCAGTTCCTAAAGGAAACTTGAGTTGTATTGGACTCAAATTAAAGACAAAAGCCTAGTTACAATATGGAAGCAAATTGTTTTCATTTGGAGAAAGCAGAAATCAATATATGCAAATCCAAAATCCATTCCATGTAGTGTTTTTTAAGTAAGAGTATGCCAAACCAAACCCTTGAGGCTTTTGCTTTTCTTTTCCCATTCACTCACTTTGCCTTCAGTTTATCCATACTGTTCTAGAAGACTGTTTGTTTTAATATGAGCCTCCATTTTAATGTCATCTTTTTCATTTTCCACATCTTACTGCATTTTTCTTATGGCACCATTTGGGTACCATCACAGTTGCTATTTCTTGAACATCTTTCTTTAAAAATCACTGTCTCTTTGTGAGGATACTTTCAAGTCTGCTGAGCTCCTTTGGGGTGTTCTTGTTCCTTTTCCAGCAGACATCTTCCTGCTTTACTAACTTTGTAAAGCTTTTTACTGAGAAACCTTACCAGCTCACAGCCTATGGGCTCATCATGCTGACAGAACTCTCCACACTTCTGTCTTCTGGGCTAACCATTTTTGTGATTATCAATTATAGAAACATAAATTCTCTCCCCTCAAAAACAAACAAACAAAGAATCATTCATTAAGTCATCTCTTGCCACCAGATGTGGTAAATTCCTCTTTGGATAAATGAATTAATTGTCAAATAATTGGGACAATAGCAGGTAACATAAAAACTGTGTAATCCTTATTCAGAAAGTGTTTTAGAGAGCCACAGTGCCACTGGGGCTTCATTTTGAATATCAAGTTTTACTGTATGGTTCTGAAGAAAATGCATTGGAGACTTCCACTGGTGGTTCACTGTGAAAAGCAACAACCATGTGTTCTATGTATATTGAGTTCATTAACGGTATTGGAGATTAGTTAATCTTAGGATCTTACTCTTGATCTTTATTTAAAGAAATGATATAGCCCAGAGTCATCACTACTATGAGCAAGAAATGTTAAGAGTTTCTGTAAGTTACAATCCAAATTAATGGAGTATTTTTCACTTTTGGATTGTTTTAAATATATAATACTATGTAGAATCCCAAGATAAATATTAAAAAAAAAAACTCTTGAAAAATGCAGAAATGTAAAGCCTTCTGAATTTGCATTCATTGTCCTTTTTTATTTGACTTTTGTGGGAATCCAGATTATTCTGTCTATAGAAAAATCTTACATGATGGGATTGGGGTGTAGAGGGTAGGTCTTAAAAATCTTTGCTGAAGGTAACTGTGCATTTGATACAGTGCTACTCTACTTCTTGAAAGTATATGCCTTTTTTCTCTTTAATGTTGAACATGTTACACAATTAAAAAGAAATGTAGAACTATACTGGTTCAACGTTTTGTAGCTAGTAATTTATGAAAACTATTGGCCAAGTTTACAAATGATATTACAGCAGGAGACTTTTTTTTAACCAGAGAACAAATCCACACTTTTATTTATTTACTTTCCAAAAAGTTTAAATCCTTGAAGGGGTACAGCATCACGTGTATTCTGTGTCCAATGGCTTTAGCAGGAAGATTGCTTCAAAATTTGGCATGAACCCCATGCCATTGTTTCCATGAGCACGAGTTATTTTTCCCTAGATTACTCTGGTTTTGTTGAGTTTGCCACCATGAGTTACAGTGTTGTTCTTTGCTTTGTACACATAAACATACCTCTTGCATAGATGGAAGTCAGTTTCATCTCAAGCATAAACACCTTCAATTTTAAAAAGACCTGTGTGCTCCCTCTGGTTCTGGAGACTCTGCTTATAGGTTTTTTTTTTTCTTTGTTTCTTTCTTTTTTACTTTGGGGCAATGTGGGATGCATGAAAAGTTCAAGTATAGTCTTCCATTGCCTGGAGCAGTTGTAGATTCTGGATTATATCACAATATACCAGACACTGGGTTGGCTTTAACATTATGTGACACAGCTTGTGCCTTGCTCACAGTTTGGAAGGGGATACACAGAACATCCAGTACAAAGATGACCTTGAACATGGATTTTGTTGTAGGATCCAGGTCCCCAACATTGCAAACTTGGGAGGAGAAATTGAGATCTATCATGTCAATATGGTTTAATCATGGCAGGAAAGACTCAGTGAAAATTACTCCTATATGTTTGGACCTGAAGTGATTAAGAAATGAATCACTGCAGCCATTTGTCCATTAAAAAGGAGGGCAGCAAATGCTTGGCATGTCTTTTTTTTTTTTTTTTTTTTCTCCCAGGACAGTGATCTCCATGTTGGGTTTTTTTGTTTTGTTGAGGTATAGTTGTTTTACATGTTGTATTATGTTTCTACTGTACAGCAAAGTGGAGTTCCCTGTGCTATACAGCAGGTTCTTATTAGTTATCTATTTTATACATATTAGTGTATATATGTCAATCCCAGTCTCCCAATTCATCCCACCCCCACCCCCACCCCCACCCCCACCCCACCCTTACAGGTTTTTTTTTTTTTTTTTTTGTGCTTATAGCTTTTTTCTTTTTTTTCGGTATGCAGGCCTCTTACCACTGTGGCCTCTCCCATTGCGGAGCACAGGCTCCGGCACAGGCTCCGGATGCGCAGGCCCAGTGGCCATGGCTCACGGGTCCAGCCGCTCCGCGGCATGTGGGATCTTCCCGGACCGGGGCACGAACCCATGTCCCCTGCATCAGCAGGCGGACTCTCAACCACTGCGCCACCAGGGAAGCCCTGCTTATAGCTTTTTAATTTATATTGTATACAGTTTACTTCTTCAGCTGGTTTTCTTTAGTGAAACTAGCAAACACCATTCTTCCACATTAGATTAATTTTCTTTTATTCTATTTCATGCTTTTTATACTTTTTTCTTCTGATAAATTACATTTTATTTACACTGATTTTCTCAATTTACTTGTTTTATGTTTTGTTGAATATTGGTCAGTTGTCATAAAAATTTGATAGTAAAAATCTAAGTTTGCTTTATTTTTTCATCTTGGGGATCTAGGAATCTGATTGCAATTTTAAGTCACTTGATAATCAAGGTAATCAGAAATCCAAGCTACACTTATTTCATTTTTCAAAAAAAGACACGCTTCTAAGGAACAAGGTAAAACACTTAAATTATTTTTAAATTTCAGAAGCAGCGCATGCTTATTACCGGGCAATAAGAAATATAAGCAAAATTAAAAATCAAAATGCCTATATTCTTATTTACACAAAATGTCTACCTTCAAACCATCTAGAACCGTATTTGTGCATGATTTGTAGGTGTTTAAATTGTGAAACCTGCTCTTTTTCTCTTACAGTATAACGAACTTTTTCTATCTACTTACATAACATTACTTATAATGAATAAAATATGCCATTGTATGGGTTTAGCTAATCTTCTTATGTTTGTCCTTTACCCTAAAAATTTTTGCTGTAGCAAAGAGTACTGCAACGAAGATTTTGTTGGTAAATATTTGAGTACTGTACACATTTTTTATTATTTCTTAGGGGTGAATTCTATGGACTGGTATTACTGGTCCAAAGGCATGTATGGTTTAAAGCTTTGATGTATATTGCAAAAAGCCATTCTAGAAATTAGGTACCTGATAAGCCAAGCTTTTTTTTTTATCAAAATATGTAAATATATGTGTGACTGCATAGTGAAAGCTCGTAAGTTAAAGCCTATTTTATATATTAAGTGTTCTTGCCTGTCAATATCAAAATACTAATTCCTGACTTAAAATGGGCAAGGGACATGAACAGAAATCACAAAAGAAAAAGCACAAATGGCTGATTAACATATAAAAGCACATTCAACCTCATTAGTAATCAATGCAGATCAAAGTAATAAAATATAATTTCTTACCTCTCATTTTTCCAAAAAAGTTTTTAATTTACTCATTTTATAAGAGTATAGTGAGTTGAATAATCACATGTTTAGGAGAGTAAGAATTGCTGTGCCATTTCTGGAAAGCAATCTGAAAGAGTTCAAATAATTTAACCCAGGAAGTGCATTATAAAACTTGAGCCTAAGGAGATAATGAGAGTTTAAATACAAGAGCACTAATTCTTGCATTGGTTACAATAATGAAAAATTGGGGGAAAAAATCTAAATATCTAGAAATAAGAGAGTGAAATACATTAAATACGTTGTTGGTTTTAGCTCTTGGCTGGTAGATATATAGGTGAATTGTTTTTCTTTGTTTTTTCATGTTCTTCTATAGTGAACCTATATTATTTTTCTTATATTTATACAAGAAAACTATATTCATATAGTTAACATATTATTTTCTTATGCGTATTTTTAAAAGCATAAAAACTTTACAAAAAATTTAAATAAATGGCCTGGCATATCTATTTGAAAGAAAGTCCCCATCTCATACTATATAAAACTGAAAGATAATAAGGATATGAATATAAAATATGTAAATATAAGATTCTTTTTAAAATCTTTAAGAGAGAAAGGCTTTTTCAAACAGATACTGTCTTGGAAAGATGTCCATATTATTTTTGAATGAAAAGGGAAACCATGCTATTAAACAATATTGAACACAATAGCATGGTGTTTTTGTTTGCTTAAATGCTGGAAAATACACACACGTGTTTATGTTTGTACAATCATAGTAAAAAGTCTGGAAAGATACCAAAATTATTGACGATAGGATCAGAGATGTAGAAAGTACTTTCTCAAAAGGAGTTATATTAAAGATGATGGTTTAATGTCCTCAAAAGGAGGACATTAAAACATCATCTTTTTATTATTTTTATTCTTTCTGTCAGATTTGCATTGTCAGTGTTTTAACTGTCACTTCTGTTTTGGTGACAACTCCCCAGATGAACCTTCCTTCTTGCTCCCTAGTATCCAAATTCAGTATCTAAAATCAAACTCATATTTTTTAAACCTCTAACCAGTACTTCTCAGAGCATTTTTATCAGTTATATAAAATTATAATATTTGTTCTATGTCACTTAGTTTCAAAATCTTACGGTTGTCCTCTTTCCTCATAACCTCCAGTTGGATCCTTCTTTTTCAGGGGTTAAAGAAAAACAACCAAATAACTATACCTATCTAAATCCTGTTTCTTTCTTTGTCTTATTTCTTGCTCTCCCTTTTCCCATCACCAACATTCTAATTCAAGATTTCACCTTTCATGTGTGAGTCCTTCGGTTCTTTATACACCCTCTGCTAGATTCATTAATTTTAAAGGCTTGTTTTATATTACTACACTCCTACTATCCAAAAAAAATAGCAACAAAATTTTAATGGCTCCATATTTCACACAGCATAAAAATCAAGTCAGACAAAGACAAATATCATATAATATCACTTATTTGTGGAATCTAAAAAAATGATGCAAATGAACTTATTTACAAATCAGAAATAGACTCACAGACATAGAAAACAAACTTATGGTTACCAAAGGGGATAGCGGGGGCAGGGGTGGGGAGATAAACTAGGAGTTGGGGATTAACATACCTACTACTATATATAAAATAAACAACAAGAACCTACTGTATAGCACAGGGAATTATACTCAGTATCTTGTAATAACCTATAATAGAAAAGAATCTGAAAAAGAATATATATATGATATATTTGTATATATAACTGAGTCACTTTGCTATACACTTGAAACTAACACAATGTTGTAAATTATACCTCAATTTAAAAAAATCAATGGATTCAACTTAAATGTCAGTAGAGATCTGTTTAAGTAAATTATGGCACATTTATACAATGGAAAAAACAAGCAACCTATTCAAAACAAAATTCAGTTCTACATGTGAAATGGAAAAATCTCCAAGATACATTTTTAAGTAAAATCAAGATATATTAGGCAAGAAAAACAAAGTACATGACATTTTGTAGTATGCTGCCAGTTGTGTGGGGGGTGTATGTGTGTGTGTGTGTGTGTGAATGAATTCAGTGGTTGTACAGGAAACTGGTAGCAGTGACTGCCTAAAGGCAGTGAGGGAGTAAGGGAGACTCACTTTTCTGTCTGTTCTTTTATACTCTTGATGTAGTGCCAGGTACATGTATTACCTGGTGAAAATATTATGATAAATTTTGTAGACGTTTATAAGCACACTTTTGCATATCGATTATAGGTTATTTTTTGTTCCAGTGTATAAATAATAATTTGAAATTAAATAAAGGTAGTTGCTTTAACAGAATAGTATTAAAACAGGTATTTAATCTTCAGGTTCCTGGGCTATATAAATCTAGTTCTGTGGACAATCTTTCTACAACCAAGATCAAACCTTTAGTACCTGCCAGAGTCAGTGGGCTGAGCAAGAAGCCATCAAGCATCCATAAGAGAAATCATCATAATGCCGAGAACACGCCGGGATTACAGATAAAAATCAATGAACTCTGGAAAAATTTTGTATTTAAAAAGTGAGTTATCTCGTAACTTATTCTAAAATGATAAATAATTTTTTTCTGTAATTTCAATCCCTGTCTCCTCTTTCTATTTTCATATGAATCAACTTCTTTTTCTCTTACCCTAAGAGAATTATTTTCCTCTAGTCCCTTTAACTGAATCTTTGTAAGAATATTTAACTTCAGTTTCTGTACCTTCTTTTAGTGAAAAGGTGGCAAAATAAAAACCTCAGTTCTCAGTCTGGCTTTGGGGTCTCTCTGTTGTTAAGCAAATTACTTTTCCAGGCCTTAAGTGTCTTATTTTTCTTTCCTTCTAAATGTTGTTGTAGACATGGGAGTGGGAAAGTAATGCTCTATGGTACTTCTGGATTTAAAGCAGTTTGTTTCCCTAAATTATCACATCTAAAATGGGAAGAATCAATGAGTTTATATGATGAATTAACTAGATTTCTAATGTATGTAGTAAACACTGTTTGAAGAGAATTGACCCTCTATATATCTACATTTTTTGAACCAAATTGCATCTGTTAGACAACAAAATTAGCCACAAAGTAGCATAGATTTATAATTACTTTATTTTCTTGTTCTTATTAAAGCAAATGTGCTAAGAATAAACACAAAGAGAAAGGGAGGGAGGGAAGGGGGTAGGTGACTTACATGGGATAAGATTAAACCTTACCTAATAGAAATATTATCACAATCAGATGAGATAGTATGAGTGGAAACACTTTTGTAATAAGTGCTGGACAATTATGTTTTTACTTTACATTGTGTTAAGTCTAGATTAAACCATATAGCAGCAGTTCTCAAACTTTTTTTTTTTTTTAATATTTATTTATTTATTTTGGCTGTGCCAGGTCTTAGTTGTGGCACTTGGCATCTTTTTTAGTTGCAGCATGCAGGCTTCTTAGTTGCAACATGTGGGCTTCTTAGTTGCAGCATACGAACTCTTAGTTGAGGCATGCATGCAGGATCTAGTTCCCTGAACAGGGATCAAACCTGGGCCCCTGCATTGGGAGCACAGAGCCTTACCCACTGGACCACCAGGGAAGTCCAGTTCTCAAACTGTTTGCCTTTAGGAACCCTTTTTAGTCTTAACAATTATTGAATGCCCAAAAGTACTTTGGTTTATGTGGGTTATATTTGTCAACATTTAACCATCTTAGGAATTAAAATGGACATTTAAAAATATTTATTTATTTTTAAATGACAACAATCTCATTACATTTTAAAATTGATAGTATATTTTTACAAAAAATAGCTATGTTTTTCGAAACAAAAAAGTGAGAATCACATTGTTTTATAATTTTGCAATTCTTTGCTGTCCAGTTTAATAGAACTGAGCTGCATTCTTGTATCTGCTTCTGTGTTTGATCTGTTATGAAATGTTGCTTTGGTTGAATTATATGAAGAAAATCTGGCCCCACATGTATTTGTAATTGGAAAATGCATTTTAGCATAATAGTATTTTTATTTAATTGTAATTTTTCTTTTATTTTACACCAAAATTCAACAAGTGGTAGTTTCTTAAAAGTTAATTGTAATGTAGAATATGAAACCATATAAATTGACTTTTTATACTCTGTGTAACATTACAGTCCATTGGTCCATATTCTACTTTGTGTGCATCTTTTACTCATGCATGATTTTATAACATTGGCATTGATTATTTGGAAAATGTGGGTTTATTGAGTTGTGCTTATCTTCCAATTGTTGACACATTTCATTATACAATATTTAAAAATCACAATCTTATCAGCAAAGTCTTTAAGTACTGCGAAGCTGTCAACTGACAGATATCAGTTTTCCAAAATCCTAATTTTCACTTGAAAGCTTGAGTTTTGTCATTGGCAACAAATACTGTTAGGTTTTTTTCTTTGAAGTAACAAACAGTCTCTCTTTGTTCATTCTAGAGAAGCCCTTTGCCAAATACCTAAATTTGAATAACCATGGTGTCACACATGCTTTTACTTGAGATAGCCATCATACTTCATCATGTAACAAAAGTGACTTCTGTGTGTTTCTCATTTTGTCACAGAATGTTAAGAAGTTGAGAGGGTTGAGATTTAATAAAATTTATGATTTTTACTACCTCATCAAGAATGTTCTTGAGACAGACTTTTTTTTTAATACTATTAGTATTTCTTAAACAGTTTGGTGCTACTGTCTTGATTCCTCCTAAGTTGCCAGCAGCTTTACTCAGTTCTGCTTTTGGATTATCAGTACAAATGTCAGCACGGTAAGAAAGGCAGCTAAAGTCTAAATATTATTATGAAAATAGTTTTGATCTTACAAACCCCCTGAAAGTGTCTTGGGAATTTATAGGCATCTATGGATCATACTTTGAGAACTGCTACTAGAGGGAAATTAAGGGTGCAACAGTATTCTTAAATGCCTTTTAGAAAAATAAGACTTAATTACTCCTGTTGAATTTTTGTTGACAGGACATAGAATCAGTTTTGTTATTTTCATAATAGGATTAATTTTTATATTAATTTTTATAAAACTTCCTTCCAAAAGTTGGGAGAAGGGGAGGAGTAAAAAGATAGGGCTTAAACATTTGTTTATGCTTCACTCATGCTGGTCAGAGTGAAGTCTCAGCCAGACTTGAGAAGGGTTCTAGAGAGAAAAGAACTAAAGTTTGTTTATTGGAACCATTCTGCCTTAGCTAGTATATATTTAGTAGTGGCTTCGCACCTACTTTGAAAGGTGATTTAGAAAGCAGTCATGGGTACTAAGAAGCAAAACTCAAATTTTATTGGGCATACTCAGAGGAGAACCTGAATGTGTCATATAATAAATTGAGACAAATTATACAGTAGAGGTTTTTATCCTCTTTACATACCTCTATTTTGTCCAGGTAGATTATTTTCTAATTAACACTACCCTAAAAATACCCAATAAATTCATTTTATTATATTATCTTTTGCAGAGATTCTGAAAAGCTTCCTTCTTATAAGAAGCCAGATCCCCTGTCTCCAGTCAAAGATAACATCCAACTAACTCCAGAAGAAGAGGATATATTTAACAATTCTGACTGTATGCGTGTTCAGAGAGCAATATTCCAATAAACACAGGCAGCTGGGAGGCTATTGCCTGCAAGAGAATCTCTATCAATTTCATGTCCTGTTTGAGAATGAAGCAGTTATCAGTATGAAAGATTTGTTCTTAGATCTATGCTATTTATTTTTAAATAGAGTACATTTTGTATATTAACTATGTAACTTTTTGTTCAGCTTTTTATATTTTCATAAGCTAACTAGAGATAATTTTGGTTTTGACAGGTTTTTGAAGTTTTAATGTTAATTGAGCAAGTCCCTTGGAACTTACAAAAATCTACTCTAAAGATTTCTGTAATGTTGTCAAGTACAAGGATGGTAAATGGGAAACCACAATTCTGTGGTCATTTTATACTAGAGGAAACTACTGTGTTTCTTTGAGCTATAGTTTTTCACCTGCCTTTCCTGTCTGTCTTTCAGGGTTGAATTGGAAATACAGTTGCTGGGATGGGAGGGGTAGTTGGAAGGGTTGAAGATCATTGCATATATGGGGCAGTGCTCTGTTTTCCCTGAAGAGTTTGGTTGGGTTACAGATTGATGGTAAAAGAAAATTGGTTTCAGCATCATATGAAATGAACTACTTATATCATTAATATTCTTAACCTTCAAAATAGCCTGTTTCTCTTATATGTCTTTTTTGAAGTGTGGGCTAAAAATTCCTTAACGTATATTTAAAACTAGTATCCTAGGTGCAATGTAAAATACTAAAGCTGCAGGGTCTATGATGTGTACATACTCTGCAAAGAAATAGATTCTTGGAAAGAAAACCAGCTATGCAAGTGAAGATCTGAAATAAGTAAGTGAAGTAAGTGACAGTCTGACAGGAAGTAAAGGAATTGTAAAAGTGTCTGAGATATAGAGGATAAAGGAAAGGGATCCAGAGCATTTTAATTTTTAAGTGAGACTTAGTAGAGGAGGTCAGAGTGGAACAAAAAACGTAACATTGTAAGAAACAGCATAAAAATGTTAAAAGAAAAAAAATTTTTTTTTAATCTGGAAAAGATCAAATACAAAGAACAAAAGCAAATTTGAACTTTCTGTGAATGTTTCCTGTTATAGAACAAATTAAGAAAGGGAAGATGGCAGCAGTGCTGTAGTTTGTCAATCTCCGAACTGTCGCATAGCAGCAACTGGATAGCAAAGTCAAAATACTAATGAACAACGTTACAACAAATTTAGATGGCATCATATACTTAAATCCTGAAATAGAAGTGGGTAAAGACAAGCTACCAAAAGCCACAAGACCACAAAGTGGTACTGGCGTCTATTTGGGAGAAGTAGAGGATGGCAATAGGGCATCTAATGGACCTGAGAACAGAACTTATATAGAATGATTGTTGAAACACATAGCAGGCCAAGTTGCAAACAGCCATTTGAAACTGGGAGAGGCTTTGAGCATTCCAGTGGTGAGTGAGTGCAGGAGACCTACAGTAATGTCTGAAGGAATGAAGCAATGTAGTCCATATGAACTTTTGAAATGATTTGCCATGTTTGTCAAGGCTCCACAGAAGAGAAACTGCTGGCTATAAAACCAAAATTGAGCAGGAGACTGACAATAGACACAAAGGAATATAAGGTTAAACACAGTGAAGGGAGGAATTGTTGACCAAGAAATCTCAGCAGAATACTGTTTTTGTTTTTGAACACTGAAAACAAAAACAACAACAACAAAACAGCTGAGGTTTGAGAAGCTCCCATGACCCATGCCTCCTCAAAGTTAAAGAAAATTATTTTTACTTAAAAAGAAACCACATAAAAGTTTTTAGATCAATCCCTTACAAAATTGATTTAAAAGAGTCAAGAGCAGAATAACATCTTTACAAATAACAAAAATCTACCAGAAAGGTCCCCAGAGCAGATCAAAACCAGTCTATTTCAAAATGTGCTAGAGGTTATTAAGAAAATAGTGTAGGATATGAAGGAAATTTAGAATTGGAAAAACTCAGAAGAAAAAAAAAGATAAGCTCAGGAAAGTATTAGAAAAAAATTTCGGAAATTAAGGCTAAAATAGAAGGAACACAAGCAAATAAACATACAGATAGATGATGCCTTAAAAGAAATAGGTAAAAATCAAAACAAAATGGAAAAAAACACTTTAAAAGAGTAGGAAGTGACAAATGTTGAAGATGAGGCAGAAGGTCCAATATACAGATAATAGGAGTCTCTGAAGAAAAAAAAAAAAAAACCTATTTTCAGAAAACTTAATTTTTGAAAGATTTGAAACAATATTTTTTAAATGCACTATTATACCCAAGATTATTGATCCAAAACTGCCAACACCAAGACATAAGTGACAACAAGTTACTTTAAAGAAAGGAAAAATCCTCTGGGCAGGCAAGAACAGCAAGTGACATGTAAGAAAAAAAAAAGATGATCATCAGACTTTTTCACAATTATTCTTTATTCATGAAGAAAATGGAGTAACGTGTTAAAGATACTCAAGGGAAAATGTAAGCAAAGGCTTTTATGTTCAACAAAATCAACTTTCAATTATAAAGGGCACAAACTTATCCATCGAACAAGAATTTGGAAAATACTGCTCACTAAGCTCTTTCTGAGGAATCAGAAAATAACTAAAATAGAGAAACAGCACCATAAAAATTGGTGGTGACCATCAAACATAGTGACTTGTGCAATTAAAAATTTGAGAGCTAAAGGGGAGAGTATGATATGCAGTGGCTGTATGTCCAGATGACACAGGTAGTACAATTACAGAGGAGAGACCATATGCAAAACATTTGGTTTAGCTCGTAGTAGTAGTCTGATATTGTTATTTTAGGACCATTCGGTATATAATGTGGGATAGAATAAATGAATATGGGGTATTTTAATTCATCCCCAATTTTCTTGAGAACCAGGATTCTTAATGTCTAGAGAGGAGATACAGAACAGGTTAATTTTTTTTAATGTAGCTATAAACTTGAGTTGGGAGTACTGATAGAGACTTATGAATGTATATACACACATACTATATATATACATGTATATACATATATATACACACTGAAGAGACCCAGAAAAAAATTAACCAATCCAGTACCAATGAGCATCCCTACCACTCAGCTTGTAGTCTTAAAATACCATTTTTCACCAAAAGAAATGAGAGCTTCTTGGAAAAATAGTCTGGAAAGGAAGTGTAAAAGACAAGCCTGGGATATCTTGTTAAAACAGAAGCCTTTACTGACTACTAATGTAATTTCAAAATGATTAAGGAGACACCTGAAGAGGCCCCCACTGTCCAAACATGGGAGAATTTGATCTTGAAAAGATAATAATTGTTTACTGGAACCCATCATAAACATATTTTAAAAAATTGGTCACCTTCAGAGGATGATAGAATATCAATTCATTATCTTTAATATGGGGAAATAAAAGAAATATCAGGCATTTTCCCTGTCTGTACTGTACCAATGCGTAATAAAACAAGATAAATCTCTTTACTGTTCTAATAATGAAAAAGAGATAATATTACCATTTTGCAACCCCCAGTGGATTAATGGATTTAGGCTTTGAGCGTCAGCTGCTATTAACATCATAACCAGACATTTTATGTCTCATAATGAAAGAACTCAGCATCCTCTAGTCTTGCCAAGGGATTGGAGATGAGTCTGATCATTCCTCTGGATCCAGCTGCCGAATTACAGGAAATACAGAGGACAGAGGAACATGTGGGACTGCAACGTGTGTGTGCAATTAGCAAAATCCAGTCTGCAAGAAACTACAGGTTAAATGCCCTTGGATTCTCAACAGATAAATTGTAAGGAAGGGAATGGAGAGGAAAATTCCATATTAAAAAAAGGACAGGGCTTCCCTGGTGGCGCAGTGGTTGAGAGTCCGCCTGCCTGCCGATGCAGGGGACACGGGTTCGTGCCCCAGTTCAGGAAGATCCCACATGCCGCGGAGTGGCTGGGCCCGTGAGCTATGGCCGCTGAAGACACACCTAAACTAGATTATTTAGGGATGCACACTCTGGTGATTAAACAATAGAGAAATATAAAGAAGTGATAACTAAAATTTAGGGTGGTGGTTACAGGGGGTGGGGTGGGGTGGTTGGACATTGATATTAAAGCAAAGCACATGGAACAGATTCTGGGAATTGCTGGCAAAGTTTTATTTCCTGGGTGGTGTATTTTATGACAGAGTTTGCTTATAATAACAACTTACTAGGCTATCCATATCATAAAGTAAAATGTTGGCCTTATAATTTATTAAGCCATTTACTTGTTTTGTGTGGTCTTTCATATTTTCTGTTTTACAGTAATTTTTAAATAGTATTAGTATTCCATCAAATTGAAGATATAATTGATTGTAAGATGCATCATTATTTTATGTACCATTGGAAAAAAACTCCATCAACTTTAAGGTACACACTATTCTCAACAATGTTGAAATGTGTACCTTAGGATAGAGGAACGGCAGCAATTCGATGTCACATATCCTGTCCCTCATGCACAAAATCAAGCAACTATCATTTCCCAAAGTTAACTCTGGACAATTGGCACCAGACAACCTCTGATCTTGAAGGACATGAAGCACAGCTGAGGGAAAGGTGAGGTTCAATGCTGAAAAGACGGGATAAAGTGAAAATAAACTGAGCAGTATGATTCCCAGTCCCACTTCTCTATGTAGTTCCCATTCGCTCTTTTGGGATTCCAATTGCACACGTTAGACTGCTCAAAATTGTCCCACAGCTATTAGTGCTGTTCTGATTACTTTCTACTCTGTTTTTGTATTTCAGTTCAGGTAATTTCCATGAACCCATTTTCTAGTTAACCAATTCTTTCCTTGAGCTTTTTGTTTTTATTTCTAGCATTTCTAATTTACAGTTTCCATTTCTCTACTGACATTCCCCCAATCTGCTCATGCACATATCCATATTTTACACAAGGCATATTACCTATAGTTATTTTAAATACCTTTTCTGGTATTTCTAATATCTGGGTCATCTCTGAGTCTGGTTCTGTATCTTGTGTCTTGACATTGTTTTCTTTTTCCTTGTTTTGTGTGTGTATGTGTGTGTCTCATATTTTTTGATTTATTTGCATGCCATATGTTGATATAGAACAGTAGTGACTAAAGTAAATGATATGCCTGGAAATGGGCATGCCTCTTCCACTAGGGATTAGAGTGTGACATTGTAAACTCTTGTCAGGAGTTTAATTGGTTTGGGTTTGTTATTGCTATGACAAGTGCACCACTGACTTCAAATTCCTCTAGTGTGGTGCTAGGGTTTTTAGTTTTGTTTCTTTTTCAGTGTTCCTGCTCTATCCTCAGTTTCTAGCCTTCCTCATGCACTTGTGCCTCATAGGGGTCTATCTCCAACCCCTCGCCCCTCTGCAGCAATAGACTGTTGTTGCTTGTTACTTGTTGCTTGTTTAATGACTAGATGCAGGCTGAGGGTAATGTAAAACTATGTCAATTATATTTGACTTTACAATCCACTACAGGAAGTGTTATCCACCTTTGTTTCTCAACCCCCAGCAAGTTCCTGGCAATATGGTCAGCATTCCACATTCTTATTAAATGACTTATGGCTACCAGGCACTGTATATTGTATAGCACCTGAAGTCTCTCTAAACACAATGTCAGTGTTTAACACTTGTTGACTCATGGTTTAGGGGAGGCAGAAGATTTGATTTATAATTCTGACTTGCCGAAAACTCGAAGTGACCTTAGGTAAACCACTGAACCTATGTTGTGTTCTTTTTTCTCGCAGGACAAACATGAGGGGTTGACTTCTAACTCAGAAATTACAACTCCAAAATTCTGTGAACCAAACAGTAAATTCTTTGATTTATGAGTAACTATTTAAAGACTGTTCCAAAAGCTCCACAAGAGGGCAGCTCCTCCACATTGCTTAAGGTCTGAAGAGAATTCCACATGCTTTAAGTCTATTTAAAAACTCACCCTAGTATACAATGTTTTACTTTTGTTTCTTTTAATTATACAAGTAGGGCACAAAATATATTGTTATAAAAATTCCAACATTACAGACCAACTTCAAGTCTCTTTTGATTAATACCCCCAATCCTAATCTTCCCTATTGTCCGATTGGTGGGCATTTTTTTATGAAGTTTTGTTTTCTGTGACTTCTTTTATTTTTAATTTATTTATCTATTTATTTTTATATATCAAGGCCTTTTATTTTTTAAATATCTTTATTGGAGTATAATTGCTTTACAATGTTGTGTTAGTCTCTGCACTACAACAAAATGAATCAGCTATATGTATACATATATCCCCATATCCCCTCCCTCTAGAGCCTCCCTCCCATCCTCCCTATCCTACCCCTCTAGGTGGTCACAAAGCACAGAGCTGATCTCCCTGTGCTATGCAGCAGCTTCCCACTAGCCATCCATTTTACATTTGGTAATGTATATATGTCAATGCTACTCTCTCACTGTGTCTGAGCTTCCCCTTCCCCCTCTGTGTCCTCAAGTCCATTCTCTACATCTGCATCTTTATTCCTGCCCTGCCACTAGGTTCATCAGTGCTGTTTTTTTTAGATTCCATATATGTGTTAGCATACGATACTTGTTTTTCTCTTTCTGATTTACTTCGCTCTGCATGACAGACTCTAGGTCCATCCACCTCATTACAAATAACTCAGTTTCATTCTTTTTTATGGCTGAGTAATATTCCATTGTATATATATGCCATATCTTCTTTATCCATTCATCTGTCGATGGACATTTAGGTTGCTTCCATGTCCTGGCTCTTGTAAATAGTGCTGCAATGAACATTGCAGTACATGTATGTTTTTGAATTATGGTTTTCTTAGGGTATATGCCCAGTAGTGGGATTGCTGGGTCTGTAACTTCTTTAAAACATAGTTTCTGAAACTAACTTTTTTTAATCCACATAGAATTTGAACATCTCTTCCTGTTAATATACATAGATTAGTTTACCATTAATTACTCTGTTTAACTCCATAAAATGCATGTCGTAATTTACTTATTTCTTAATATTTAGATAATGTTTTCAGTATTTAAACAATGTTGCATCAAATATTTCAATACTGCATTTTGGAAAAAAGTAAAGAAACTCTCAGTTTCATGGTAATTAAGATTTTAAAGCTAATTTATTAAACCAAAATAAGAATGTTTTAGTAATTTTATTAGCCACAAAGATATATAAAGTCAGTTTACAGAAGAGGGGCTAGAAGAGGGAGAAACACTTGACAGCCTTCCTTGGAAGGTTTACTCCATTTCATGATATAAATCATTCTGGATACCATTCCTGTTAGGGTGTTTCACAGGTATATTTTTGTCTTAGATAAGATTAGACCTAGGCAACAAATGGCCCAATTAATGCAGAACAGAGACAAGAAAGGAATGTTCAAGTGTGGCCACTCAGTGAGGGTAGGTTTTGTGTCTTGGTTACCTCTATATCTTCTACACTTTGAAGGAAATGTTTGATGGTAATGAGCCGGAGCCATTTATATGTCATGTACACAAGAAAAGTTAAATATACACGTGCTTGGTCATATTAGTTGGATATGAGTTGTACCTATAGCAGATATTCCTGGAGAAATAGATATATCTTCTTTGGGACCTTTTTAGAATTTGGAACCTGACTGTGCTTGAATGGGGTGTATGAAATGAAGATAGATAAGAGGCAGTTGGGATGAGGAAGATGCTTTCTGTGACCAAAGCTTAGAGAAAGGGATGCACAGAATATGTTTACAGAAAAGTGAAACTAGCTTAACCAGACCATTCTAAAAATGGAGGTTTCTTAGGAGGCCACAGGGCCAATGGCCAGGTGTCTTCAGGAATACATTACAATAAATAATGAGGTGCAGAAAGCAAGAATTTGTCTAGGATCTTAGAAAAATGGGCTTGCAACTCCCTCTGTGGCTGATTCCATCAAGGCCTGCCACCTTCCCCAATCTGGTTTCCAAATTGTGTTCCAAATCCATATTAAGCTTATTTTCCCCTTTCTACTTTCCTATGTCCAAGGGATGCTTTGATGTCAGAACAGCTTTTTTTTCCATAAGACACAAACACCCGCAAAGTTGACTCATGAAAGGAGACCAAGGAATATGACAGTGGATTTTTGGAGCTGTGGGACAGGACTTTAAATCATTTACCCTGACATCCAAAGGACCTGAAGGCAGCCTACTCACCTTTGTTCTGGGATGCCATCTTTTGATTTCTGAAGCGACCATCTATGATGGTGTTTGGGGAGTAAGGAACAAATAGTCTTCGCATTTGGGGGAATAGAGGGTGCATTCTTCATTTTGATCTGAACTTTGAAGATCTATACAGTGGGGTGACAGGCTGTCCATATAAGAACTGCTGGGACGAGGAGGCTGCTAGAGAAATGCTTCAGAAAATATTTCCCCTAAGACCACAAGATTTTCTACTCCCAAGTTTTTAATTTAAAATTCCAGAACACATTAGGAGCATGGTATTTGTGTTGTTCAAATCCCACCAGCTGTGCAATCCAGAGCATGTTATTCTGTTTCTCTGAGCTTCAGTTCTTGTTTTTCAGAAGAAATAATTGAGAAAATATAGGTAGTGTTTAGCAAGCACAGTGTCAAACACAATAAGTGTGCTTCCTCCCTATTCCAATGAAGGATAATAGTGATGATGAAGACATTCGTGATGTTGATAAGCCAAGTCTGTTGTCCAGACTGACCTTGTCTTTTTCATAGGCTGTGTTACCCCTCTGATCCTCAGGCTATTCATCAACCAAATGGTGAAAACATTAATTTATGTTTATTGAGTTGTATGTATAAGCCATTGTTCTAAGTGTTTGCATATATTAACTAATTCATTTGATGCTCACAGTCCCACAAGGTAGATATTATTTTTATTTTTATTTTACGCACAGGGTAACTGAGGCAGAGAAAGAGGTTTATCAATTTGCACAAGGTCACACAGCTAGTAGGTGATAGATCCAGAGTTCAGCCCCAAGTGGTATAACTCCCAGAGCACACTTTTCTTGTGGAATATTAAAATATAAAATTAATAAAGAACATAGGAGTTGCTTGGAATATAATCATTGTGGTGGAAAAAGTAGTGATTATGTTAGACGCCTCTCTATAGCTAGGGTCATATGATTAATGTTCATCAACGGAAGGTGAATGAACACTCAATAGGTACCACCTTAAGCACATTAAGTCTGAGAAGGCTAAGTGTAAGTGTGTCTTTTCCACCTATTTTTCTCATCTGACCTTGTGGAAACAAAGGACTTTGAGATGACAGAATTGCAAGTGTAAAGCAGCATATGAACCCGAATTTCTTCTGGAACAGTGCCAGACGGTGAGCTTCCTATATATACTGGACTGTAATGTGGGTAAGAATGAACCTTTTTATGTTTAGCTATTAAATTTAGGGGTATATTTCTTACTGCATAGCCTATCCTAACTATAGAGCCATTTAATGGTAATAATGATTACTTTTCTCAAATAAAATATAGGTAGCTATGAAAGGAAAATATTATAAAGTTAATATGAAATATGTAGGAGACTTTCTTCTTGAGCAATGGAAAAGACATTTTGAAAGCCCAGAGCTTAAGGGATTGGTTAGATGATATTGGGGGAGATGGAGAGGAAGGGAGAGTTCAAGCAAGGGAAGAGAAAATGGTCCCAAGGCAATCATGTCTTTGTGGAAGACTGTCAGACCATAACTGGATTCTAGCACCTCAAGTCATTGCCCCAACTTACTCCACTGGGCCTGTGTAGGGTCGGGGAAGGATGCTGTCCATGGAGGAGTGGCTCTAGGTTCTGGAGGCCTTCTAAGACATCCTTCTAACTACTGAAGCCAAGTTTCCTCTCCTCCCTCTGGACTAAAAGACTCAGAGTGAGTCCAGCAACTACTGTCCTAGTTTCCTAGGCAGGGAAAAGCAAAATTTAAAAAAAAAGAGAAGTTTTTAAGTAGTTATGTAAAGAGCAGAATAACCTACTTTTCTTTCTGTCCCTCAACAAACCTGGAGATTGTTTGGTCACTTTTCTCTATGTCATCATCATTAGGCTGAAGAATTTTTAATGTCCACTGTCCTGCATGGAATGGGACCAGGGATGACCTGTGAAGATCATGGTACCTTCAGAGACAGCAGAGAAGATCCAAATGGTCGTATTTATTCTCAGAACATGGATGGCTCTGAATAATGCAGAGGGACCACTGTGCTCCTGGATGTGAGGTAGGGAGGTAGTCAGCATCAAATGGGGAAGCTGAACCACTAAAACCATAATTAATGCATAAAAGAAGCACGATGGTGTGGAAGATCCTGGTCTGATAGCAAGGAGAACTGGGTCTGTCTCTGTCCATTTGACCCTAGGCCAGTGAGTCAATTTCCGTGGATCTCAGTTTCATCATCTTTTAAATGCAAGATCCGGAGTATGATAAGTGTTCTACACACATTCCTAGACCTACACACATTTACCTAGACCATGTAAAAAATATGACAAAATATGTTGGTAAGCTGCAGAGTATAATATTACTTTGATACACACCTGGATTTTAACTCTGGCTTTATATCTTTTTATCTGGACAAATTACTCATCTGTTCTGGAATACCTATTTCTTACTGTGAAAAATAGCAGCATATTTCAGGGTAAGGTGAATTGATCTTCACCTTACTTCATTACTATAGTATTAAAATGTCCTCACACAAGACTGTTTCTATCCATAACTCCTTAGCTCACAGGACCATTTATAGTGACGACAAATGCACTACATTGTAAATCTTAATTTCTTGAACAAAGACAAATTTTTAAATGGCAGTGAGTGAAGTGACTTTCTTTAACCAGAAGAAGGTGGCTTTCCATTTCCATTCTCAGAACTGACCTGCTCCTGCCCAGGGAGGTGGGATCTGGAAAAGGGAGGGATGGAGAAGGCTGATGTCACACAGACCTACATAAAAGCCTCCTTTGGGATCCTACAGGCAGTTTGGAAGCAGCTGGAAGAATGAGTTAGGTCCTGGTTGTGAGATTTTTTTTTTAATCACACACAGACACAGCTGTTGAGCAAAATGCAGACTCCACAGAAAAGCCCAAGCCTCAGACCTTTCAAGCAGAGAAAGAGCTTAGGTAAAGTTCTCAGAATAGCTGGGTTTGGGCCCTTGAGACAGGGAGAGAAGAAGATACAGACTTCTGTTCCATGCTGATGTGTTCATTTAATCTTAAATGTTCACAGCAACCAGAAGGGCGGAAGTTGCTGGAATCCGAGTGAAGTTCCCTGGCAAGACCCGGTAAGACATTGAACTCCTCAGGGGATGCCTGTGATATCCTGTTCTTTGAGAAAACAAAACCCAGGGAGAGACCTTCAAGATGGCAGAAGAGTAAGACGTGGAGATCACCTTCCTCCCCACAAATACATCAGAAATACATCTACACGTGGAACAACTCCTACAGAACACCTACTGAACACTGGCAGAAGACCCCAGACTTCCCAAAAGGCAAAAAACTACCCACATACCTGGGTAGGGCAAAAGAAGAAAGAAAAAACAGAGACAAAAGAATAGGGACGGGACCTGCACTTCTGCGAGGGAGCTGTGAAGGAGGGAAGGTTTCCACACACTAGGAAACCCCTTCACTGGCGGAGACAGGGGGTGGGGGTGGGGGAAGCTTTGGAACCATGGAGGAGAGGGCAGCAACAGGGGTGCAGAGGGCAAAGCAGAGAGATTCCCGCACAGACGATCAGTGCTGACCAGCACTCACCAGCCCAAGAAGCTTGTCTGCTCACCCGCCGGGGCGGACAGGGACTGCAGCTGAGGCTTAGGCTTCAGAAGTCAGATCCCAGGGAGAGGACTGGGGTTGGCTGCGTGAACACAGCCTGAAGGGGGCTAGTGCGCCACAGCTAGCCGGGAGGGAGACTAGGGAAAAGTCTGGAACTGCCTAAGAAGCAAGAGACCATTGTTTCGGGGTGCGCGAGGAGAGGGGATTCAGAGCACTGCCTAAACGAGCTTCAGAGATGGGCACGAGCCGCGGCTATCAGCGGAGAACCCAGAGATGGGCATGAAACGCTAAGGCTGCTGCTGCAGCCACCAAGAAGCCTGTGTTCATGCGAGCACAGGTCACTCTCCACACCTCCCCTCCCGGGAGCCTGTGCAGCCCGCCACTGCCAGGGTCCCGTGATCTAGGGACAACTTCCCTGGAGAACAAATGGCGTGCCTCAGGCTATTGCAACGTCATGCCGGCCTCTGCTGCTGCAGGCTCTCCCCACATCCGTACCCCTCCCACCCCCACACCTGACTGAGCCAGAGCCCCCTAATCAGCTGCTACTTTAATCCCGTCCTGTCCGAACAAAGAACAGATGCCCTCAGGTGACCTACACGCACAGGCAGGGCCAAATCCAAAGCTGAACCCCAGCAGCTGTGCGAACAAAGAAGAGAAAGGGAAATCTCTCCCAGCAGCCTCAGGCGCAGCAGATTAAATCTCTACAATCAACTTGATGTACCCAGCATCACTGGAATACCTGAATAGACAACGAATCATCCCAAAATTGAGATAGTGGACTTTGGGAGTAACGATATATGTTTTTTCCTTTTCTCTTTTTGTGAGTATATGTATGCTTCTTTGTGTGGTTTTGTGTGTATAGCTTTGCTTTTACCATTTGTCCTAGGATGCTGTCTGTTTTTTGTTTTATTTAGTATAGTTTTTAGTGCTTCTTATCATTGGTGGATTTATTTTTGGGTTGTTGTTTTTTAAACATCTTTGTTGGAGTAAAATTGCTTTACAATGGTGTGTTAGCTTCTGCTATATAACAAAGTGAATCAGCTATACATATACATATATCCCCATATCCCTTCCCTTTAGCGTCTCCCCCCTTCCCACCCCTCTAGGTGCTCAAAAAGCACCAAGCTGATCTCCCTGTGCTATGTGGCTACTTCCCACTAGCTATCAGTTTTACATTTGGTAAGGTATATATGTCCATGCCACTCTCTCACTTTTTCTCAGCTTACCCATCCTCCTCCCTATATCCTCAAGTCCATTCTCTACATCTGTGTGTTTATTCCTGTCCTGTCCCTAGGATCTTCAGAAACTTATTTATTTATTTTTTAGATTCCATATATATGTGTCACCATACGTAATTTGTTTTTCTCTTTCTGACTTACTTCACTCTGTATGACAGACTCCAAATCCATCCACCTCACTACAAATAACTCATTTTCTTTTCTTTTTATGGCTGAGTAATATTCCATTGTACAATATGTAATATTCCACATATTTATCCATTCATCTGTCAATGGACACTTAGGTTGCTTCCATGTCATGGCTATTGTAAATAGAGCTGCAATGAACATTGTGGTACATGACTCTTTAAAATTATGGTTTTCTCAGGGCACATGCCCAGTAGTGGGATTGCTGGGTCGGATGGTAGTTCTATTTTTAGTTTTTTAAGGAACCTCCATACTGTTATCCATTGTGGCTGTATCAATTTACATTCCCACCAACAGTGCAAGAGGCTTCCCTTTTCTCCACACCCTCTCCAGCATTTGCTGTTTGTAGATTTTCTGATGATGCCATTCTAACTGGTGTGAGGTGATACCTCATTATAATTTTGATTTGCATTTCTCTATTGATTAGTGATGTTGAGCATCTTTTCATGTGTTTTTTGGCAATCTGTATATCTTCTTTGGAGAAATGTCTATTTAGGTCTTCTGCCCATTTTTGGATTGTGTCATTTGTTTTTTTGATATTGAGCTGCATGAGCTGCTTGTAAATTTTGGAGATTAATCCTTTGTCAGTGGCTTCATTTGCAAATATTTTCTCCAATTCTGAGGGTTGTCTTTTCATCTTGTTTATGTTTTCCTTTGCTGTGCAAAAGATTTTAAGTTTGATTAGGTCCCATTTGTTTATTTTTGTTTTGATTTCCATTTTTCTAGGAGGTGCGTCAAAAAGGATCTTGCTATGATCTATGTCATAGAGTGTTCTGCCTATGTTTTCCACTAAGAGTTTTATAGTGTCTGGCCTTACATTCAGGTCTTTAATCCACTTTGAGTTTATTTTTGTGTATGGTGTTAGGGAGTGTTCTAATTTCATTCTTTTACATATAGCTGTCCAATTTTCTGAGCACCACTTATTGAATAGCCTGTCTTTTCTCCATTGTATATCCTTGCCTCCTTTATCAAAAATAAGGTGACCAGGGCTTCCCTGGTGGCGCAGTGGTTGAGAGTCCGCCTGCCGATGCAGGGGACACGGGTTCGTGCCCCGGAAGATCCCACATGCCACAGAGCGGCTAAGCCTCTGAGCCGTGGCCCCTGAGCCATGGCTGCTGAGCCTGCGCGTCCGGAGCCTGTGCTCCGCAACGGGAGAGGCCCGTGTACAGCAAAAAAAAAAAAAAAAATAAGGTGACCATATGTTCACGGATTTATCTCTAGGCTTTCTATCTTGTTCCATTGATCTATATTTATGTTTTTGTGCCAGTACCATACTGTCTTGATTACTGTAGCTTTGTAGTATAGTCTGAAGACTGGGAGCATGGTCCTAGATCTCTGTTTTTCTTTCTCAAGATTGCTTTGGCTATTCAGGGTCTTTGGTGTTTCCCTACAAATTGTGAAAGATTTTATTCGAGTTCTCTGAAGAATGCCATTGGTAGTTTGATAAGAATTGCATTGAATCTGTAGATGGTTTTGGGAAGTATAGTCATTTTCACAATGTTGATTCATCCAATCCAAGAACATGGTATATATCTCCATCTGTTTGTATCATCTTTAATTTCTTTCATGAATGTCTTAAAGTTTTCTGCATACAAGTCTTTTGTCTCCTTAGGTAGGTTTATTCCTAGGTATTTTATTATTTTTGTTGTGGTGGTAAATGAAAGTGTTTCCTTAATTTCTCTTTCACATTTTTCATCATTAGTGTATAAGAATGCAAGAGATTTCAGTGCATTAATTTTGCATCCTACTACTTTACCAAGTTCATTGAATAGCTCTAGTAGTTTTCTGGTAGCATCTTTAGGGTTCTCGTGTCATCTGCAAACAGTGACAGCTTTACTTCTTCTTTTCCGATTTGTATTCCTTTTATTTCTTTTTCTTCTCTGATTGCTGTGGCTAAAACTTCCAAAACTATGTTGAATAATAGTGGTGAGAATGGACAACATTGTCTTGACCCTGATCTTAGAGGAAATTGTTTCAGTTTTTCACCATTGAGAATGATGTTGGCTGTGGGTTTGCCATATATGGCCTTTATTATGTTGAGGTAAGTTCCCTCTATGCCTACATTCTGGAGGGTTTTTATCATAAATGGGTGTTGATTTTTGTCAAATGCTTTTTCTGCATCCATTGAAATGATCACATGGTTTTTTTCCTTCAATTTTTTAATATGGTGTATCACATTGATTGATTTGTATATATTGAAGAATCCTTACATTCCTGGGATACACCCCAGTTGATCATGATATATGATCCTTTCAATGTGCTGTTGGATTCTGTTTGCTAGTATTTTGTTGAGGATTGTTACATCTATGTTCATCAGTGATATTAGCCTGTAGTTATCTTTCTTTGTGACATCTTTGTCTGGTTTTGGTATCAGGGTAATGGTGGCCTCGTAGAATGAGTTTGGGAATGGTCCTCCCTCTGCTATATTTTGGAAGAGTTTGAGAAGGATAGGTGTTAGCACTTCTTTATGTTTGATAGAATTCGCCTGTGAAGTAATCTGGTCATGGGCTTTTGTTTGTTGGAATATGTTAAATCACAGTCTCAATTTTAATGCTTCAGATTGATCTGTTTATATTTTCTATTTCTTCCTGGTTCAGTCTCGGAAGGTTGTGCTTTTCTAAGAATTTGTCCATTTCTTCCAGGTTGTCCATTGGCATATAGTTGCTTGTAGTAATCTCTCATGATCTTTGGATTTCTGCAGTGTCAGTTGTTACTTCTCCTTTTTCATTTCTAATTCTATTGATTTGAGTCTTCTCCCTTTTATTCTTGGTGAGTCTGGCTAATGGTTTATCAATTTTGTTTATCTTCGCAAAAACCAGCTTTTAGTGTTATTGATTTTAGCTATTGTTTCCTTCATTTCTTTTTCATTTATTTCTGATCTGATCTTTATGATATCTTTCCTTCAGCTAACTTTGCGGTTTTTTGTTCTTCTTTGTCTAATTGCTTTAGCTGTAAGGTTAGGTTGTTTATTTGAGGTGTTTCTTGTTTCTTGAGGTAGGATTTTATTGCTTCAAAATTCCCTCTTAGAACTGCTTTTGCTGCATCCTATAGGTATTGGGCCATCGTGTTTTCATTGTCATTTGTTTCTAGGTATTTTTTGATTTCCTCTTTGATTTCTTCAGTGGTCTTTTGGTTATTCAGTAGTGTATTCTTTAACCTCCATGTATTTGTATTTTTTACATATTTTTTCCTGTTATTCATATCTAGTCTCATAACACTCTTGTCGGAAAAGATACTTGATATGGTTTCAATTTTCTTAAATTTACCAAAGGTTGATTTGTGATCAAGAAGATATGATCTGTTCTGGAGAATGTTCTATGATCACTGGAGAAGAAAGTGTATCCTGTTGTTTTTGGATGGAATGTCCTATAGGTATCAGTTAAGTCCATCTTGTTTAATGTATCATTTAAAGCTTGTGTTTCCTTATTTATTTTCATTTTGGATGATCTGTCCATTGGTGAAAGTGGGGTGCTAAAGTCCCCTGCTATGATTGTGTTACTGTCGATTTCCCCTTTTACAGCTGTTAGCATTTGCCTTATGTATTGAGGTGCTCCTATGTTGGGTGCATTAATATTTACAATTGTTATATCTTCTTCTTGGACTGATCTCTTGAACATTTTGTAGCATCCTTCTTTGTCTCTTGTAATAATCTTTATTTTAAAGTCTATTTTGTCTGATAGGAGAATTGCTACTCCAGCTTTATTTTGATTTCAATTTGCATGGAATATCTTCTTCCATCTCCTCACTTTCAGTCTGTATGTGTCCCTAGGTCTAAACTGTGTCATTTGTAGACAGCATATATATGGGTTTTGTTTTTGTATCCATTCAGCCAGTCTATGTCTTTTGGTTAGAGCATTTAATCCATTTACCTTTAAGGTAATTATTGATATGTATGTTCCTATTACCATTTTCTTCATTGTTTTTAGTTTGTTATTGTGGGTCTTTTTCTTCTCTTTTGTTGCCTGCCTATCCAAGTTCCCCTAGCATTTGTTGTAAAGCTGGTTTGGTGGTGCAGAATTCTCTTATCTTTTGCTTGTCTGTAAAGGTGTTAATTTCTCCATCAAATCTGAATGAGATACTTGCTAGGTAGAGTAATGTTGGTTGTAGGTTTTTCCCTTTCATCACTTTAAATATGTCCTGCCACTCCCTTCTGGCTTGCAGAGTTTCGCTGAAAAATCAGTTGTTAACCTTATGGGGATTCCCTTGTATGTTATTTCTTGTTTTTCACTTGCTGGCTTTAATAGTTTTTCGTTGTATTTAGTTTTTCATAGTTTGACTAATATGTGTCTTGGTGTGTTTCGCCTTGGATTTACCCTGTATGGGACTCTCTGCACTTCCTGGACTTGACTGACGCTTTCCTTTCCCATTTTAGGGAAGTTTTCAAGTATAATCTCTTCAAATATCTTATCAGTACCTTTCTTTTTCTCTTCTTCTGGGACCGTTATAATTCGAAAGTTGGTGCATTTACTGTTGTTCCAGAGGTCTCAGAGACTGTCTTCAATTCTTTTCATTCTTTTTTCTTTATTCTGATCTGCAGTAGTTATTTCCAATATTTTATCTTCCAGGTCACTTATCCGTTCTTCTGCCTCAGTTATTCTTCTATTGATTCCTTGTAGAGAATTTTTAATTTCATTTATTGTGTTGTTCATCATTGTTTGTTTGCTCTTTAGTTCTTCTATGTCCTTGTTAAACGTTTTTTGCATTTTCTCCATTCTATTTCCAAGATTTTGAATCATGTTTACTATCATTACTCTGAATTCTTTTTCAGGTGGACTGCCTATTTCCTCTTCTTTTGTTTGGTTTGGTGTGTTTTTACCTTGCTCCTTCATCTCCTGTATGTTTCTCTGTCATCTCATTTTGCTTAACTTACTGTGTTTGGGGTCTCCTTTTCACAGGCTCCAGTTTCATAGTTCCCATTGTTTTTGGTGTCTGCCCCTAGTGGCTAAGGTTGATTCAGTCTGTTCTGTAGGCTTCCTGGTGGAGGGGAGTGGTGACTGTTCTGGTAGGTGGGGCTGGGTCCTGTCTTTCTGGTGGGCAGGGCCACATCCACCAGTGTGTTTTGGGGTGTCTGTGAACTTAGGATGATCTTAGGCAACCTCTCTGCTAATGGGTGGGGTTGTATTCCTGTCTTGCTAGTTGTTTAGCATAGGGTTTCCAGCACTGTAACTTGCTGGTCATTGAGTGGAGTTGGGGCTTAGCGTTGAGATGGTGGACCCTGGGTGAGCTTTCGCCATTTGATATTACATGGAGTCAGGAGGTCTCTGCTGGAGAAATGTCCTGAACTCAGCTCTCCCACCTCAGAGGCACTGGCCTGACACCAGGCTGGAGCATGAAGACTCTGTCAGCCACCCAACTCAGAAGGAAAGGGACAAAAAAAGAAAGAAGGAAAGAAAAAACTAAAATAACATAAAATGAAGTTATTAAAATAAGAAATATAAAAAATTTTTTTAACAGAATGAAAGAAGAGAGCAACCACACCAACAAACAAATACACCAATGATATCAAGCGCTAAACACTATATTAAAAAAAAAATTCGCACAGAAGAACCCTAGGACAAATGGTAAAAACAAAGCTATACACACAAAATCACACAAAGAAGCATACATATACACACTCACACACAAAAAAAGAAAATATATATCTACATATAAAAAAAGGGGAGAACAACCAAATCAATAAACAAATCTACCAATAATAGTAAACTCTAAACACTAAGCTAAGATAAACATAAGACCAGAAACAAATTAGGTACAGAAAGCAAACCCCAAGTCTACAGTTTTTCCCAAAGTCCACTGCCTCAATTTTTGGATGATTTATTGTCTATTCAGGTATTCCACAGTTGTAGGGTACATCAAGTTGACTGTGGAGATTTAATCCGCTGCTCCTGAGGCTGTTGGGAGAAATTTCCCTTTCTCTTCTTTGTTTGCACAGCTCCTGGGGTTCAGCTTTGGATTTGGCCCTGCCTCTGCATGTAGGTCACCTGAAGGCACCTGTTCTTTGTTCAGACAGTACAGGGTTAAAGTAGCAGCTGATTAGGGGGCTCTGGCTCGCTCAGGCTGGGGGGACAGAGGGGTATGGAATGTGGGGCAAGCCTGCGGTGGCAGAGACCAGCATGACATTCGAACAGCCTGAGGAATGCCGTGTGTTTTCCTGGGGAAGTTGTCCCTGGATCACAGGCCTCTGGCAGTGGTGGGCTGCACAGGCTCCCAGGAGGGGAGGTGTGGGTAGTGACCTGTGCTTGCACACAGGCTTCTTGTTGGCTGCAGAGCAACCTTAGTGTCTCATGCCCTTCACTGGTGTCCACACTGATAGCCGTGGATCGCGCCTGTCTCTGGAGTTCATTTAGGCAGTTCTCTGAATCCCCTCTCCTCGTGCACCCCAAAACAATGGTCTCTTGACTCTTAGGCAGTTACAGACTTTTTTCTGGACTCCCTCCCAGTTAGTTAGTTAGATCCCCCTTCAGGCTGAGTTCACGCAGCCAACCCCAGTCCTCTCCCTTGGATCTGACCTCCAAAGCCCGAGCTTCAGCTCCCAGCCCCCACCTGCCCCGGCAGGTGAGTAGACAAGCCTCTCGGGCTAGTAAGTTCTGATCGGCACAAATCTCTCTGCTCTGCCCTCTGCACACCTGTTGCTGCACTCTCCTCCATGGCTCTGAGGCTGCCACCCCGCCACCCACTGTCTCTGCCAGTGAAGGGGCTTCCTAGTGTGTGGAAACTTGTTCTCCTTCACAGCTCCCTCTCAGAGGTGCAGGTCCTCTCCCTATTCCTTTTCCTCTGTTTCTTCTTTTTTTTCTTTTGCTCTACTCAGGTACATGGGGAGTTTCTTGCCTTTTGGGAAGTCTGAGGTCTTCTGCCAGCATTCAGTAGGTGTTCTCTAGGAGTTCTTCCACATGTAGATGTATTTCTGATGTATTTGTGGGGAGGAAGGTGATCTCCACGTCTTATTCCTCCGCCGTCTTGAAGGACTCCTCGGTGGATTTGTTTTTTGGTTTGGTTGCTCTCTTCTTTCTTTCTTTCTTTTTTCTTATTACTATAAACATTTTTTTTATTCGTAATAATTATTTTTTATTTTTATTTTAATAACTATATTACTTTATTATTATTTTTCTTTATTTCTTTCTCTTTTTCTCCCCTTTCTTCTGAGCTGTGTGGCTGACAAGGTCTTCGTGCTCTGTCCGGGTCTCAGGCTTGTGCTTCTCAGGTGGGAGAGCCTAGTTCAGGACATTGGTCCAGCAGAGCCCTCGTGGCTCCAAGTAATATCAATGGCGGAAGCTGTCCCAGTGATCTCCATCTCAATGCTAAGACCCAGCTCCACTCAATGACCAGCAAGCTACAGTGCTGGACACCCTATGCCAAACAACTAGCAAGACAGGAACACAACCCCACCCGTTAGAACAGAGGCTGCCTAAAATCATAATAAGATCACAGACAACCCAAAACACACCACCGGATGCAGTCCTGCCCACTAGAAAGATAAGATCCAGCCTTACCCCACACAGACACTAGTCCCCTCCACCAGGAAGCCTACACAACCCACTGAACCAACCTTAACCACTAGGGGCAGACACCAAAAACAACGGTAAATACAAACCTGCAGCCTGCAAAAAGGAGATGCAAACAGAGGAAGTTAAGCAAGGTGAGAAGACAGAGAAACACAGGAGATGAAGGAGTAAGGTAAAACCCAGCAGACCAAAAAATGAAGGGGAAATAGGCAGTCTACCTGAAAAAGAATTCAGAGTATTGATAGTAAAGATGATCCAAAATCTTAGAAATAGAATGGAGAAAATACAAGAAACTTTTAACAAGGACCTAGAAGAACTAAACAAACAAAAATGATGAACAGTGCAATAAATGAAATTAAAAATTCTCTAGAAGGGATCAATAGCAGAATAACTGAGGCAGAAGAATGGACAAGTGACCTGGAAGATAAAATAGTGGAAATAACTGCTGCCTAGCAGAATAAAGAAAAAAATGAAAAGGATTGAGGACAGTCTCAGAGACCTCTGGGACAATATTACACTAACCAACTTTCGAATTGTAAGCATCCCAGTAGAAGAAGAGAAAAAGAAAGGGATGGAGAAAATATTTGAAGCAACTGTAGTTGAACATTTCCCTAATATGGGAAAGGAAAGATTCAATCAAGTCCAGGAAGTGCAGAGAGCCCCATATAGGATAAATCCAAGGAGAAACACACCAAGACACATATAAATCAAACTATCAAAAATTAAATACAAAGAAAAAATATTAAAAGCAGCAAGGGAAAAATAAAAAATAACATACAAGGGAACTTCCATAAGGGTAAAAGGTGATTTATCAGCAGAAGCTATACCAGCTAGAAGGAGGTGGCTTAATATACTTAATCCAATGAAAAGGAAGAACCTACAACCAGGATTACTCTACCCAGCAAGGATCTCATTCAGATTCGATGGAGAAATCAAAAGCTTTACAGACAAGTAAAATCTAAGAGAATTCAGCACCAACAAACGAGCTCTACAACAAATGCTAAAGGAACTTCTCTAAGTGGGAAACACAAGAGAAAAAATGGACCTACAAAAACAAACTCAAAACAATTAAGAAAATGGTAATAGGAACATACATATAGATAATTACCTTAAACGTGAATGGGTTAAATGCTCCAACCAAAAGACACATGCTGGCTGAATGGATACAAAAACAAGACCCATGTATATGCTGTCTACAAGACACCCACTTCAGACCTAGGGACACATACAGACTGAAAGTGAGGGGATGGAAAAAGATATTCCATACAAATGGAAATCAGAAGAAAGCTGGAGTAGCAATACTCATATCAGATAAAATAGACTTTAAAATAAAGAATGTTACAAGAGACAAGGAAGGACACTACAAAATATTCAAGAGATCAATCCAAGAAGAAGATATAACAATTATAAATATATATGCACCCAACATAGCACCTCAATACATAAGGCAACTGCTAACAGCTATAAAAGAGGAAATCAACAGTAACACAATAATAGTGGGGGACTTTAACACCTCATTTACACCAATTGTCAGATAATCCAAAATGAAAATAAATAAGGAAACACAAGCTTTAAATGACACAATAGACCAGATAGAGTTAATTGATATTTATAGGACATTCCATCCAAAAACAGCAGGTTACACTTTTTTCTCAAGTGCTCACGGAACATTTTCCAGGATAAAACACATCCTGGGTCACAAATCAAGCCTCAGTAAATTTAAGAAGATTGAAATCATATCAAGCATCTTTTCTGACCAAAACGCTATGAGATTAGAAATGAATTACAGGGAAAAAAATGTAAAAAACACAAAGACATGGAGGCTAAACAATACGTGACTAAATAACCAAGAGATCACTGAAGAAATCAAAGAAGAAATCAAAAAATACCTAGAGACAAATGACAATGAAAACATGATGATCCAAAACCTATGGGCTGCCGCAAAAGCAGTTCAAAGAGGGAAGTTTACATCTATACAAGCCTACCTCAAGAGGCAAGAAAAATCTCAAATAAACAATCTAACCTTACACCTAAAAAAACTAGAGAAATAAGAACAAACAAAACCTAAAGTTACCAGAAGGAAAGAAATCATAAAGATCAGAGCAGAAATAAATGAAATAGAAACAAAGAAAACAATAGCAGAGGTCAATAAAACTAAAAACTGGTTCTCTGAATAGATAAAAAAAATTGATAAACCATTAGCCAGGCTCATCAAGAAAAAGAGGGAGAGGACTCAAATCAATAAAATTAGAAATGATAAAGAAGAAGTTACAACAGACACTGCAGAAATACAACACATCCTAAGAGACTACTACATGCAACTCTATGCCAATAAAATGAACAACCTGGAAGAAATGGACAAATTCTTATAAAGGTATAACCTTACAAGACTGAGCCAGGAAGAAATAGAAAATATGAACAGACCAATCACAATTAATGAAATTGAAACTGTGATTAAAAATCTTCCAAAAAACAAAAGTCCAGGACCAGATGGCTTCACAGGTGAATTCTATCAAACATTTAGAGAAGAGTTAACACCCATCCTTCTCAAGCTCTTCCAAAAAATTGCAGAGGAAGGGACACTCCCAAACTCATTCTATGAGGCCACCATCACCCTGATACCAAAACCAAAAAAGCTACTACAAAAAAAAAAAGAAAATTACAGACCAACATCACTGATGAATATAGATGCAAAACTCCCCAACAAAATACTAGCAAACAGAATCCAACAACACATTAAAAGGATCATACACAATGATCAGGTGGGATTTATCCCAGGGATTCAAGGATTCTTCAATATATGCAAATCAATCAATGTGCTACATCATATTAACAAATTGAAGAATAAAAACCATATGATCACCCGAGTAGATGCAGAAAAATCTTCTGACAAAATTCAACACCCATTTATGATAAAAACTCTCCAGAAAGTGGGCATAGGGGGAACCTACCTCAACATAATAAAGGCCATATATGACAAACCCACAGAAAATATTCTCAATGGGGAAAAACTGAAAGCATTTCCTCTAAGATCAGGAACAAGACAAGGAGGTCCACTCTCATAACTATTATTCAACATAGTTTTGGAAGTCCTAGCCACGGCAATCAGAGAAGAAAAAGAAATAAAAGGAATACAAATTCGAAAAGAAGAAGTGAAACTGTCACTGTTTGCAGATGACATGATACTATACATAGAGAGTCCTAAAGATGCCTCCAGAAAACTACTAGAGCTAATCAATGAATTAGGTGAAGTTGCAGGATACAAAATTAATGCACAGAAATCTCTTGAATTCCTATACACTAATGATGAAAAATCTGAAAGAGAAATTAAGGAAACACCCATTTACCATTGCAACAAAAACAATAAAACACCTAAGAATAAACCTACTTAAGGAGACAAAAGACCTGTATTCAGAAAACTATAAGACACTGATGAAATAAATTAAAGATGGTACCAACAGATGGAGAGATATACCATGTTCTTGGATTGGAAGAAACAATATTGTGAAAATGAGTATACTACCCAAAGCAATCTACAGATTCAATGCAATCCCTATCAAATTACCAATGGCATTTTTTATGGAACTAGAACATAAAATCTTAAAATTTGTATGGAGACCCAAAAGACCCCAAATAGCCAAAGCAGTCTTGAGGGAAAAATACGGAGCTGGAAGAATCAGACTCCCTGACTTCAGACTATACTACAAAGCTACAGTAACCAAGACAATATGACACTGGCACAAAAACAGAAACATAGATCAATGGAACAAGATAGAAAGCCCAGAGATAAACCTACGCACCTATTGTCAGCTAATCTATGACAAAGGAGGCAAGGATATACAATGGAGAAAAGACAGTCTCTTTGATAAGTGGTGCTGGGAAAGCTGGACAGCTACATGTAAAAGAATGAAATTAGAACACTCCCTAACACCATACATAAAAATAAACTCAAAATGGATTAGACACCTAAATGTAAGACTGGACACTATAAAACTGTTAGAGGAAAACATAGGAAAAACACTCTTTGACATAAATCACAGCAAGACCTTTTTTGATCCACCTCCTAGAATAATGAAAATAAAGACAAAAATAAACAAATGGGACCTAATGAAACTTCAAAGCTTTTGTACAACAAAGGAAACCATAAACCAGATGAAAATACAGCCCTCAGAATGGGAGAAAATATTTGCAAATGCATCAATGGACAAAGGATTAATCTCTGAAATATATAAACAACTCATGCAGCTCAATATTATAAAAACAAACAACCCAATCCAAAAATGGGCAGAAGACCTAAATAGACATTTCTCCAATGAAGACATACAGATGGCCAAGAAGCCCATGAAAAGCTGCTCAACATCACTACTTATTAGAGAAATGCAAGTCAAAACTGCAATGAGGTTTCACCTCATAGCAGTTAGAATGGGCATCGTCAGAAAATCTACAAACAGGAAATGTTGCAGAGGGTGTGGAGAAAAGGGAACCCTCTTGTACTGTTGGTGGAATGTAAATTGATACAGCCACTATGGAGAACAGTATAGAGGTTCTTTAAAAAACTAAAAATAAAATTACCATATGATCCAGCAATCCCCCTACTGGGCTTGTACCCAGAGAAAACCATAATTCAAAAAGACACATGCACCCCAATGTTCATTGCAGCACTATTTACAACAGCCAGTTCATGGAAGCAACCTTAATGCCCATCAACAGACGAATGGGTAAAGAAGATGTGGTATATATATACAATGGAGTATTAGCCATAAAAAGGAATGAAACTGAGTCATTTGTTGAGATGTGGATGGATCTAGAGACTGTCATACAGAGTGAAGTAACTCAGAAAGTGAAAAACAAATATCGTATATTAATGCATATATGTGGAACCTAGAAAAAGGTACAGATGTACCAGTTTGCAGGGCAGAAATTGAGACACAGATGTAGAGAACAAACATATGGACACCAAAGGGGGAAAGCCGCGGGGGGGTGGGGTGGTGACTGTGGTGGTGTGACAAATGGGGTGATTGGGATTGATGTATATACACTGATGTGTATAAAATTGATGACTAATAAGAACCTGCTGTATAAGCAAAAAAAAAAAATACAAAGGATTATGAGAGATTGCTAGAAGCAAGTGTATACCAAGAAAATAAACAAGCTGGAAGAAATGGACAAATTCTTAGAAAAGCACAAGCTTCCAAGACTGAACCAGGCAGAAATAGAAAATATAAACAGATCAATCACAAGCACTGAGTTGAGACTGTGATTAAATATCTTCCAACAAACAAAAGCCCAGCAAGGGATAGCTTCACAGGCGAATTCTATCAAACATTTAGAAAAGAGCTAACACCTATCCTTCTCAAACTCTTCCAAAATACAGCAGAGGGAAAACCACTCCAAACTCATTCTATGAGACCACCATCACCCTGATACCAAAACCAGACAAAAATAACACAAAGAAAGAAAACTACAAGCCAATATCACTGATGAACATAGATGCAAGAATCCTCAACAAAATACTAGCAAACAGAATCCTACAGCACATTAAAAGGATCATATACCATGATCAAGTGGGGTTTATTCCAGGAATGCAAGGATTCTTCAATATACACCAATCAATGTGATACACCATATTACCAAATTGAAGGATAAAAACCATATGATCATTTCAGTAGATGCAGAAAAACTTTTGACAAAGTTCAACATCCATTTATGATAAAAGTGCTCCAGAAAATAGGCATAGAGGGAACTTACCTCAATGTAATAATTGCCATATATGACAAACTCATAGCCAACATCGTCCTCAATGGTGAAAAACTGAAAGCATTTCCACTAAGATCAGGAACAAGACAAGGTTAGCCACTCTTAACACTATCATTCAACATTGTTCTGGAAGTTTTAGCCACAGCAATTAGAGAAGAAAAAGAAATAAAAGGAATACAAATCAAAAAAGAAGTAAAGCTGTCACTGTTTGCAGATGACATGATACTATACATAGAGAACCCTAAAGATGTTACCAGAAAACTACTAGAGCTAATGAATGAATTTGGTAAAGTAGCAGGATACAAAATTAATGCACTGAAGTCTCTTGCATTCCTATACACTAATGATGAAAAATCTGAAAGAGAAATTAAGGAAGCACTCCCATTTACCAGTGCAACAAAATGAATAAAATACCTAGGAGACAAATCCTAGGTTTATCGCTGTAGGAGATAAACCTACCTAAGGAGACAAAAGACCTGTATGCAGAAAACTATAAAACACTGATGAAAGAAATTAAAGATGATACAAACAGATGGAGAGATATACCATGTTCTTGGAATGGAAGAAACAACATTGTGAAAATGACTATACTACCCAAAACAATCTACAGATTCAGTGCAATCCCTATCAAACTACCAATGGCTTTTTTCACAGAAGTAGAAGAAAAAATTTCAGAATTTATGTGGAAACACTAAAAACCTCGAATAGACAAAGCAATCTTGGGAAAGAAAAATGGAGCTGGAGGAATCAGGCTCCCTGACTTCAGACTATACTACAAAGTACAGTAATCAAGAAGTATGGTACTGGCACAAAAACAGAAATATAGATCAATGGAATGGGATAGAGAGCCCAGAGACAAACCCATGCACATATGGTCACCTTATTTGTGATAAAGGAGGCAAGAATATACAGTGGAGAAAAGATAGCATCTTCAATAATTGGTGCTGCAAAAACTGGATAGCTACATGTAAAAGAATGAAATTAGAACACTCCTTAACAACATACACAAAAATAAGTTCAAAATGGATTAAAGGCCTAAATGTAAGGCCAGACATTATAAAACTCTTAGAGGAAAACATAGGCAGAACACTCTGACATAAATCACAGCAACATCCTTTTTGACCCACCACCTAGAGAAATGGAAATCAAAACAAAAATAAACAAATGGGACCTAATCAAACTTAAAAGCCTTTGCACAGCAAAGGAGACCATAAACAAGACCAAAAGACAACCCTTAGAATGGGGGAATATATTTGCTAATGAAGCCACTGACAAAGGATTAATCTCCAAAATTTAGAAGCAGGTCATGTAGCTCAATATCAAAAAAACAAATAACGCAATTCAAAAATGAGCAGAAGACCTAAATAGACATTTCTCCAAAGAAGGTATACAGATTGCCAACAAGCACATGAACGAATACTCAACATCACTAATCATTAGAGAAATGCAAATCAAAACTACAATGAGGTATCACTTCACAGCAGTCAGAATGGCCATCATCAGAAAATCTACAAACAATAAATGCTGGAGAGGGTGTGGAGAAAAGGGAAGCATCTTACACTGTTGGTGGGAATGTAAATTGATACAGCCACTATGGAGAACAGTAAGGAGGTTCCTTAAAAAACTAAAAATAGAAGTACCATACAATCCAGCAATCCCACTACTGGGCATATACCCTGAGAAAACCATAATTCAAAAAGAGTCATGTACCACAATGTTCATTGCAGCTCTATTTACAATAGCCAGGACATGGAAGCAACCTAATTGTCCATCGACAGATGAATGGATAAGGAAGATGTGACACCTATATACAGTGGCATATTACTCAGCCATAAAAAGAAATGAAACTGAGTTATTTGTAGTGAGGTAGATGGACCTAGAGTCTGTCATACAGAGTGAAGTAAGTCAGAAAGAGGATAGAAATACCGTATGCTGACATATATATGGAATCTTAAAAAAAAAAAAGTTTCTGAAGAACCAAGGGGCAAGAAAGGAATAAAGACTCAGGTGTAGAAATTGGACTTGAGGACACAGGGAGTGGGAAGGGTAAGCTGGGATGAAGTGAGAGCGTGGCATGGACTTATATATACTACCAAGTGTACAATAGATAGCTGGTCAGAAGCAACCGCATAGCACAGGGAGATAAGCTTAGGGCTTTGTGACTACCTAGAGGGGTGGGATAGGGAGGGTGGGAGGGAGATGCAAGAGGGAGGAGATATGGGGATATATGTATATGTATAGCTTATTCACTTTGTTATAAAGCAGAAACTAACACACCATTGTAAAGCAATTATACTTCAAGAAAGATGTTTAAAAATATGTGTTACATATACACAATGGAATATTACACAGCCATAAAAAGGAATGAAATTGGGTCATTTATAGAGACTTGGATGTATCTAGAGACTGTCATACAGAGTGAAGTAAGTCAGAAAGAGAAAAGCAAATATCGTATATTAATGCATATATGTGGAACCAGAAAAATGGTAGAGATGAACTGGCTTGCAGGGCAGAAATAGAGACACAGATGTAGAAAACAAACGTATGGACACCAGTGGGGGAAAGTGGCGGGGGGTGAGGGGTTGATGGTGGTGTGATGAGTTGGGAGATTGGGATTGACATGTATACACTAATATGTATAAAATAGATAACTAATAAGAACCTGCTGTATAAAAAAATAAATAAAATTAAATTAAAAATTTAGAAAAATACCAGCCAATGACTTCCTTCTCTCTATTCCAAGTTTCTAAGACATAGAGAACTGAGGCGTATTCTTGGCAGTTTCTTCAGAAGAGATTAAGGTCGAAACTCTTGACAGGTGACAGTGGAGCGCTACCCCAGGGAGAAGCTCTTGCCCTCACTGGACAAGACCAAGTTCCTGGTCACACAGGAGCTGACCGTGACCCAGTTCCTCAGTGTGATCCGGTAGGTAAGAAAGTGCTCATGGGGATGTGTGCTGTGTGGCCCTGGACTTTTTGGTATAATGAGAGATGTGATATGGCAGAGAGACAAGGAGAAGGATTTGTGTTTCACCTTTTCTCTTCAACTCTGCCTTTAAAAAGGATGATCTCATGAGTAACCAATTTTAAAAAGATGTCCAGTACCTTGCTACAACACTAAAATAAGTGAGAGCTTCCAATGTTGATGTACCAGCTATATTTTCTTTTGCTTCAACATTTTAGTGGCACTGTGTTTTAATTTCTGTCTTCAAATTTCTCTAAGAATTTTTCAAAGGAATCTTTGGAAACTGGCCCAAAGCCCTCTGTTTTCAGGATTTTAAAAGCCCAGTGACAGCATTTTACCTCTAAATATTTTCCCCTTTGTGGCAGGGCTTTGGATTATCCAGTGTTGGTTAACCACGTTCTGAAACTATTTCCTCTCCCACCCACAACATAAATTTAGCCCCTCCTAGCTGAGACTGGGGGTGTACTGGCTGTGCCTCTAATGTATGGTCTGAGGGTGGGTAGATAGGGCTAGCCATTACCAACAGATTCACCTTGCTCTGCTATCAAAACAATCTAAAGTTTGAGGATAACTGGGCTAGAGTGGGGAGGTGGGGGCATCTTGGGTTGATACGGCCAGACACTAGCCAAACAGAGGTAAGAAAGGCTATGGATCAGGGGTCGTTCCCTTCCAGGTTAACTTTTTCCCTTCCTGCCAGCCACCCCCCCCACACACACACACCCTCTTCCCCAACCCAGGAGCTGCATGGTCCTAGGGGCCACTGAATCCTTTTACTTGCTGGTGAACAAAAAGAGCTTCGGAAGTATGGATGTGACCATGGCAGAAATCTACAGGGACTACAAGGATGAGGATGGCTTTGTGTACATGACCTATGCCTCCCAGATGTTTGGTTGCTTGGGGTCAGCAGCCCCCAAGAATGGGAGCAACCTTGGGGGCAGGCCCTGCTATCCTCTATAACATGTATCCTCTAACCAATTCATTCACCAATGCAGGAGACACGGACTTCTTTCTGTGTGTGCAGTGATGGTCCAGGGGGCAAGGACGCCCTGCAGTGATCAGCACCAACCATGACAGTGAGGCAATGCCTGTCCTGTTTCCTTTTTGTGCTCATGCTCTTTGGTGGCTCTTGAGAATTTTGTAAATAGTAAGTCTTTTCTAAGTGGTTAACTTGTGCAATGAACTGGGGAGGTATTTTAAGCGTCTCCTCTAGTGGAAGCCAGGCTAGAGTCCCTTGAGGGGTTTGATCACCCTGTTGTGGGCAGGAGTCATGCGTATGCTTGGGCATGGAGAACCTGAGATGTGTGGATAGTCTCCGTGGAGCCTAATGCAACCAGTGTGAACTGCCTCATGGTGGGAATGGCAGGGGGATAGACACAGAGGGGAAGTGGTCTTATCTGTGTCGTTAAAGAGATTATTGTTATTTCCACAGCATTCACCTGACTTGGTTACTTCCCCTTATATTCTTTTAGTCTGTCTATGCCACACAGATTTATGCCAAAGTTGTTACTGCTCAGTTTCAAATAATTTAAATGATTAGTTTTCCTTGCAATAGAATTTTTTAAATAATGAATTGTGTTTAAATCCTTATTATGGGGCTTGGGGCTTATGCTGACAGAGTGGAGCCAGCAGCGCCAGGATGGTGCTTCTGGAGAGAGAACAGTTCCTGACGGAGCTGACCAGGCTCTTCCAGAAGTGCCAGTTGTCGGGCAGCATGTGCATCACCCTGAAGAAGTATGATGGTCGGACTAAACCCATTCCAAGGAAGGGTTCTGTGGAGGGCTTTGAGCCCTCAGAAAACAAGTGTCTGTTAAGAGCTACTGATGGGAAAAAGAAGATCAGCACTGTGGTGAGCTCCAAAGAAGTGAATATGTTTCAGATGGCTTGTTCAAACCTATTGAGAGCTAGCATGGATGGGCTGAAGAAGAGGGACAAAAAGAGCAAGACTAAGAAGAGCAAAGCAGTGCAGTGAAGGGCACCAGATTTCCCGCTTTCACCAGCTAACCACTGAATTGCTATTTTTCCTTTGGTTTTTACTTTTGGCCACAAAGCTGGGTTTCTGATTCCCCTACAGTAACTGTTTTCATGTGAGATTAGGGTCATTTTTGGATGGAAGAAGGGCTGTAGTGTCTACAGGGTAGTTACAAGAAGCCGGTTTAATTTAGGTCTGGCTAAGTGGTCTGTGTTGTATGGTTGTACGTTTCTGGATAATAGTTTACAGTCTCTGTCGCCATCTGTGAAGAGCACTGTATCATTAAACCAGTATTTATCAGCCCTGACCATCTTTTATTCCTTTTCCCACCCCATAAAAAGTTTCTGGCAATAGCTCCTCATTTTGGAATGATGTGATTATGAATAGGCTTTAAGCCCTGTCTTATGGGTTACTGGAATTGAAACCTGACAATTTTACAAAAAGTTGTGTTATTTCGTGGGTATTTTTCCCAACTTGCTGTATAATTTTATCATCATAGTTTCTTTAGCAAATTTAAAGAGTTCTCATAGCCAAATGATAGTTTGCTTAACCAAACTAAGGGTAAGCCTATTACAAAATCATCAAGAATAAAGATTCCAAGTTAATGATGATAAAAAAAAATCCTTATTATGGGCCAGGCATTGTTCAATGCACTCTACATGTATTAAGTCCTCATAATCATTTTATCTGTTAAGTATTATTACTCCCATTTTAAGGATGAGGAAATTGGGTCAGAGAAAGGTCAAGAAACTCACCTAACAACTAGCAAGCAGCAAAACCAGGTTTTGAAATCAGGCAGACTGGCGTAGAACCCAGTCTCTTATCCCTTCTACCAGTCTTCTTTTCTTCACTTGGTGAGAACCTACTAGTGCTTGAATTGAAGCTGAGTTACACTTGCTTACTACCCCGCGTGGGAGACACAGTTGTGAACACAGAAATGCGGAGGAGGTTGATCACATAAAAATAGTTAATGGGGAGCGTGGGGGAGCCCGAAGGAGGGAGAGCTTCCAGGGGAGTGCAGTTTGAACTCGGTTTGGAGAAGGAAAAAGTAATTTCATGAGAAAGGATAATTTTTTTTTTTAACAGCAAAATGGGTTTATTCCTGAGCAGCAAAGAATTATAGTTTGGGACGTGCAACTATGACAAACCACATGCAAGTCTGGTAAAACAAAGGAGAGGAAAGTCTTTTATAGAGGAGAAGGGGAAGTTAGGAGGGGTTGTTATGAACAAACATTGTCTGAGTTGTGACAGTCTCTCATTGGCTGAGCTGTTTCGAGAAGAAAATCTTGCTGGTGATAGTAGTGTCACTTCCTGCAGAAGATGCAAGATACCATCTCTTTCTGTTGGGATCTGTATTGACATTGAGTGAGAGCTCCCCCTTGGCCTCCTGACTCCATTTTAGTGAAGTTTCCCTTTATTAATTTGTTGTTTTGTTTGTTTTTTATTCACTTATGGTGAGTAAACATTGATTAAGCATCTCTTGTGTGCCAGGCGCTTCAAAGAGCTGGAGCTACAGCAGCAAACAAGACAAATAAGGGCCCAGCCTCATGCAGCTCTCTCCAGTGAGGGAAGAGAGAAAACAGAGAGAAGCATTATAAGTGGTATGAAGGCCAGGAGGCAGGGTACTGGGACAGAGATGGGGAGATACCTTACCTTGGTGGTCAGGGAGACCTCGCTGAGGAGTGACAATTGAAATGAGTCCATAGGAGAAGAAGCCCGCCCTGCGTAGATCTGGGGGAGAGCTTGTACACTTTGCAGGAAAGTGAGCTATGATGTTTTGATTTCCAGGATTTTTACTGATGCTGCTTCCCTACATGTTTTGACTTTTCTGGTTGGAGCAGGATGTTTTCAGTGGCTCTATTTACAATGGGCACATAATAAAGGTTCACCAAATAATTTATTGGTAGCTACTTTCTTTTAGTCCTTTCTCTAGACCCTGGAGTCTCTAATGAGTCTTGCTTTCATTTATACCCAGTCTTCAGTTATTTCATTTGACCATTTCTTTACCACCCCCACAGAATAATCTGAGCCAGTTTATCTTGAACAATGAACACTGTAACATTAAACCAAATTAAACTTAACTATTATTTTAGATGATTACGTTACATTCAATTAAACTAAAAATAACAACAATGAAAATTATCCATTAGCCACCAGAATAGAGGTAGAAATGACTAGAGGGGTAGGAATACAGACGGTAGAAGTAGGAAGATTCAAGAGAAGATTCCTCAGGAACCATTTCTTCTGTACTCAGCCTGTTTTTGATGTTCCCTCCCATCAATTTCTTCCATTTTATTTTCCGTTCAGGCCTTTACCACCAAGAAGAAAAAGGACACAAAACACAACTTTGTTGTTAACTATTGCTGCATAACAAACCACTTTAAGTTTCAGTGACATAAAACAAGGGTTTATTATTTCCATGGAGATATTGTGGAAATTCCCATGCTTCTGTGGATTGGTTGGAGGTTCCTCTGCTGTTTTCACCTGGGCTCACTCACTCAGCTGGAGGAACCGAAGCTGGAAGTTCTGAGAAGTGCTGCCCTCCACTGTCACCAGGCCCAGCCTTTGGTTCTGGCTATTTGCTGGTGGCTTGGACCACTCACTTTGCCTCTTGTCCTCAGAAAGCTAGGTCAGCTCCTCAAATGGGGGCTTCAGGGCTTCATTCCAAGGGGGTAAAGTGGAAAATGCAAGTCCTCTTGTAGCTCTGGCTCTGGACACCTGCCTAGTGTCATTTCTGCCACATTCTTTGGTAAAGCCCAGATTAAGGCGGTGGCAGAAACAGCACCTCTTGATGGAAAAAACTTCAATTCAGAATCTGTGGCCATATTTCATCAACCACATACTTTTAAAAAGCACACCTAGCCCACTCCTCCACCAACCACATCCTATGCTTTCTGTGATTTATTTTTCACCAATAAATGCATGTTTCTTCACTGTTCACCCTTTCTTCTCTGCCTGCCTTTGGTCTTCTGCCTTCCTGGGCCAGTGGTGATTGTGGCTGGCTCTAGCCTTCCAGCTTCACTCTGTCTCCTGCTGGACTCCAGGGAGAATGGCCTTGTGGCTCTCCACCCTTACTGTAGCCACTTGGTCAGTATGGGTATTTGGGCTGAAATAATTACCTTCTTCCTTGTTAAGTGTGCAGAGGTTTGGTCCTTGCTCTTGTGATCTATACCCCAATACACTCATATACCATAATCCAGAAAGTCTCTCTGCTTTAGAGTAAATATCTGCCAAATATAGTGCTTAACTAAGCTGCATAGATAGATAGATAGATATAGATATTAGCTAATATGTGTGTACAAATATGTACACACATTAGCTAATATATATTATATATACATATATATATACATATATAAATGGTGCCTTATAAAAGCTTGATGTTGTCATGTCAGTACTAGAGAGTGACATATGATAGGTACATAGTAAAATACATATATTTGACTTTATTTCATGAAACAGGTTTCTACTGTATGCTCACAATGGGTCAGCACATTACAGTGCAGTGTGATAAGGGGATACGGTGCTCTAGATAGGTACCTATAGCATCCACTCAAATTTGGAGTCCAGGAATAATTACTGGAGGATGTGATGTTGAAGTAAATATATGGTGAGAAAGAATTAGACCAAGAAGAGAAGGAAAGATATTCTGGGTACAGAAAACAGGATGGAATATTTGAAGAACTAAAATCATTCCAGTGTGGCTGGAACTTTGAGAAGTGAGTGGAACAAGTAAGGAACAGTGCCATATGAGGCTGGATAGGAGGTGAGGGCCTTGAAGGACAGTTAAGAAGAGTGAATTTTATCCTGAGAAGACTGGAAGGGATGGTATAAGCTTCTAAGGTCTGGAGTGCCATGGTTCAGGTTCCATGCTAGAAAGCTCACCCTGCCTAAGAAAGAAAGCTATTGGAAGTTTTTAATATCCTTTATATAAAGGTTAATGTCCTGAAGTTACTAAAGATACTAATCCGATCTAGGTAACTGAAAGATTTTAAGGAAGAGAGTGACAAAGTTAGACTTGTATCCTAGAGGTATGATGTTCTAGAAGAAGCTTCTAAGAGGGCATAAAGAGATGAGAAGCTGGGGGGGATGGAGAAGGTTTGGAATGGAGATGAGAATGCTGCTGGCATCGGGGAGCTCTGTGTGCTTCATTGGAAGGCAGTACATTAGCCAGACTCCAAAAATGGACGAGTTCATGGAAACACTGGACTCTGGCACCACCCCAAACACAGTAGTTCCATTGTTCACCACAGCTCAGGCCTGAGAGGGAGGCAAGGTGCCAACTAACTACTGGGTGGTATCTTTCACAGACCATGCCCCCAAATTGGGGATAATACCCACAGAATATCCCAAAGGTTTTTAGGGAAAACCAAAGATCACTGGGGACATTATTTTATATCCTCTCAGTCCAAAAATACCTGGCTCGTCCACTGTGTGAGGAGGACACCAGTGACCATTTAGAGTGGCCGGACACTCCTCTGTGTCACAGAATATGAGAGTCAGAACTGCAAACACTGTTTGGAGAGCAGGGAGTAGGAGAGTGAGAATGAGAGGGAGACACTGAAGATGTAGCTGAAGGGCCTGGAGCCTGAGGAAGTCAAGCTGGTCTAGGAAGTGGCACATGGAGAAGAACAGAGAAAGAACAGCAGAAAATCATGAAGCAGAGCAGAAAACAGGACCCCCTCTAGATATTACAAGCAGAGATGTTTTACACAAGACATTTTTATAGGATGTTGAAAAGCAGGAAGAGAAAAACAGAGAAGGAGGGGTAACTAAAGGACAAATTTTGCTGCCTGATGCAGAATTCATTCATATCCATATGTGTATCACTTCTTTTTATCATTTAATTTATTGATGTTTGCTGGTGATGAACTCTCTTTTTTTCTTGATCTGAAAATGTGTTTATTTTATCTTCATTCTTTATACATGTTTCTATTCAGCATAGAATTTTAGGTTTGCAATTATTTTCTTTCAATGAATTAATGAAGTCCTTCCATATTCTTTTGGTTTCTATTTTTTGCTAATGAAGTTAACTATCAATCTGACTTTGAAGGTAATCTCTCTCTCTCTCTCTCTCTCTCTCTGGGTATATGTTTTTAAAATATTCTCTTTCTCTTTGATCATCTGCAGTTTTACTCTGATGTGTTTAGCTGTGGTTTTCTTTTTGTTTATCTTCCTTGGAGTTCATTAAGCTTCTTGAATCTGTAGATTGATACGGTTCACCCTTCTGGAGAACTCTCAAACATAATCATTTCAAATACAGCCTCTGCCAATGCTCTCTCTCCTTCTGGAAACTTCTTACTCTTCCCTGAAGTCTCTTATCCTCTCTTCCTTAGTTTCTATATTTCTCTCTCTCTCATTCTATATAATATCTTCTGACCTATCTTCCAGGTCTATCATTTTCTCTTCTGTGTTCAATCTACCCTAAAACCCACTTTACTGAAATGTTAATTTGGGTTATTTTATTTTTTCATGTGTAGAAGCTTTATTTGGTTCTTTTACAAATCTATTATTCCACTTGTTACAGTTTCCTGTTCCCTGAAGATATTTTTAAGCTTGTCAAAATTTTTATACATAATTATCATTAAAAATCTCTTTCTAGCATTTGAGGTCTTTGGGGGCTAGTTTATACTGGTTTTTCTATTGGTTCATGTCACTTTATTTCCTTGTTGTGCTAACTTATCTTTGATTTTGTGCTACATTTTTCCCTTGAAAGTTTATTTGTGAAATTTTCCAGAGGCTGAGGATAAGCATTCTTTCCTCCAGAGAGGCTTCGTATTTGCAAATGCCAAGCACCTGTATACCAAGAATCTGTAACCATTTAAAAGTAAATATATTTTAGTGCCTGATAGTGTTAACTTGAGCTTCAAGTGTTCATAAGGTCACCATTCGTTTTCCAAACTCAAGGTCTCTTTCCCCACTCAACCCCAAACTCCTCCCACTTGAAGGGAAATAGGAAAAGGGAAGCAAAAAAAAAAAAAAAAAAAAAAGGGAAGCAGGTATACTCTGGTTCAGTCTGCCCTTTTGAGTCTCAGCTCAATTTCTCCAGTTTCCAGCCAGATCTGCAAATGCCCCAGGCAAGAGTGAACTGTGGCCTGCCACCTCCCTCTTGTTTCTTGACTTCTTAATTCTGAGCTTTCTTTTCAATAACTTTTTTTTTTTTTTTTCTTTGCAGTATGTGGGCCTCTCACTGTTGTGGCCTCTCCCATTGTGGAGCACAGGCTCCGGACGCACAGGCTCGATGGCCATGGCTCACGGGCCCAGCCGCTCCATGGCATGTGGGATCTTCCTGGACCGGGGCACGAACCCGTGTCCCCTGCATTGGCAGGCAGACTCCCAATCACTGCGCCACCAGGGAAGCCCTTCAATAACTTTAAAGAAATTATCTCTTCAATAATTTTGAAAAAGTTATCTATTCAATAACTTTGAAGTTTTTTTCATACTGTATCATTTTAAGTTGTCTTCAGTAGAAATATAACATAGCATGCCATCATGGAAAATGGAAATTCCCCTAATTATCTTTCTACTCTTTTTCTCATTTCTACTAAGTCTGTGCACAGTCCAATATTAGTCATTGGCCAAGAATTGTTGGGGTTTCCTCAACTGTAACACAAGGTTAATCATCTCTTCCTACCCCACAGAGTAAGTATGAAAGTCAGATAAGATTCTGTAGGTAAAAGTTCCTGTGAACTATTGTGTCATCTAAAGGGAACTAGAAAGGTATGTGAGCAGAGTGATTTGACTGTCTTTTTGTTCCTCCCAGTTCTAAATTCCAAGAGTCTATATTTCTGGATGAATATTTCTCATCTCTGTCCATTGTTTATATAGATCTTCACAACCTTCTCTGCCCATTTATAATACCCAGCACCCTATTTTTTTCTATGTGAATCTACCTATCCTTCAAGATTCGTACAAGTACACCTTCTATACCAGTGGTCCTCATGATGGCTATTAAAATGCATATGTGTGAGTCCCACCCAGACCAGTGTAATCAGAATCTCTGGGGGTGAGGCCCAGATGAGTCACTGTACAGGTTGAGTATCACAGTCTACATATAGCCTTTCCTGACACACTGAAACCCAGTAATCCAGTAATCTCTCCTTCTTAATCCTTTCTCTTATTGACTGTATCATTCATTGGGACAGAGCCCACACTGCCTTGTATGTTAATTATCTTGTTAAATTTGTAAATAATCTGGATTTCTAAACAGAATACAATTCTTTTATGAATGGTTTAGCTCTGCTTCCCATAATGCATATAAAGCTGTCCCTTGCAAATAATAAGAAACCTAAAAATATTTTCATAAGATATTGTTATGGGGAATATGAGTAGGAAAATGACCCATTTGTCCCAGGTAATATGCTGATGTCACAGCTTCTAAAACAAAAAAACAAAAACCTACTCCAAACATTAAAATGTTAGAGGATTGGTTAAATAAATATGTGTTCACCCTATGATGGATATATTGTAGCTATTAAAAATGCTGGAGAAGACTATTTAATAACATGATAAAATTATTTTGATACATTAGATGAGAAAAAGTAAATTACAAACAGTACACAATTTTTAAAATTTTGGGAAGTATTTATGGATGAGTGGTATTCTTGAATATTTTGTATTTAAAAAATAAAATGAAAGCAGCTTTGTTTTCTTAGAATGGGTGTGTGTGTGAGCAGATTTGAGCAAAGCTAAGTAAAAACTGCTTATCACTGCATTTTAAACATCTCTCTTTTCTCACACTTCACATCCTAGATCACCGTAATCAGGGGAAATGATCTATCCAGCACAAGCAGAAGCACTATCCCTCACTGTTTTGCTGTTGCCCTGCTGCTGACTTCTGCTATTTCCCTCCATCTAATGCAAAGATAAGTGGCCTGGCTCTGAACATGGCCTGATGGTTTCCAATGTAAATATGATTGGTTACCTGGCTAAATCCTGCTTACTAAATATTTGTACTTACTAAGTTCTAAAAACAGGAAAATAAAATATAAAAGGAAACTATAATATGGCTCAGCTTTTTATAACCTTGGGTGGTGTCAACTATGCATGAAACATGGAAAAGAGTATGATGGAAATAGATCACTTTTCTGAAAATAATAGATCACTTCTTTCTACTTGGAGAATAAAATAGTTTTACAAAGGAAAAAAATCAAACTGTGTGTGCTATATGATCTGAAGATGGTTAAGAAAACAGCCTGAAAGGGAATACGTCAGTGTCACCAGCCATCAAGACTCTCATCCATTGCTGGCTGGAATGTTATTTGGTACAAACTCCATTGAAAACAATTTGGCAATACCTATCAAAATTATAAATTCACACACCTTTTGATGCAACAATTCCATTTGTAAGGGTATTTTGTGGTATGCTCACAGATTTGCAATATATTATCATAAGTGAAAGTTTACTAATGCAGCATAGTGTGGAAAATAAATTGAAACATCCATCAGGGAGAACTCAGTAATAATTGACAATATTTGGCTCAGTATTATGCAACTATAAGATAGAAAGGGAAAACTCCTTAGGAACTCATATGGAATAATCTCCAAGGTGTATTTTACATGAAAAAACCTAGATACATATGTATTAAGTGGTTTGTATTTTCTATGTTACTCTTAGCTTTAAATAAAAGTGGTGAGAAGGAATATGCATACTTTGGGATGTATTTTATTATATACATATAATTTTGATGGCCTTCAGGGAGAAAAAATGAGTGAAGACAGGAAAATATTTTAAGACTATTTTTTTAAAGAAGTTTTAGATTTACAACAAAATTGAAAGTATAAAGATTTCCCATATACTCACTCATCAAACAGGTACTTTTTTTTTTTAAAACCATGGATGAATTGCATTGGCACATTTTAATTACCAAAAGTCCATAGTTTACCTTGAGTTTCACTCTTGGTATTGTACATTCTTTTTATTTTTTCCAGTTTTATTGAGAAATAATTGACATACATCACTATATAAGTTTAAGGCATACAGCATGATGGTTTGATTTATATATATTGTGAAATGATTACCACAATAAGTTCATCTAATATCCATTTTCTCACATAGATACAAGTGTTGTACATTCTATGGGTTTGAACAAATGTATAAAGAATAAATTCATTATAATGTCATACAAAGTATTTTCATTGCCCTAAAAAGGAATATTTTGTTGTCTACTCTTTTGTACCTCTTGAATCTGAACCATGTAAATGAATTATCTAATTGAAAAAAATTTAATTAGTAATTAAAAATACGACCAACATGCTAGAGTATAAGCTTCATGGAGATAGGGACTGTGCCTATCTTGTATGCAGCTCTATTCACAGCTCCCAACACAGTGCCTGACATAGAGTAGCCACTTAATAAATAGTCAAATGAATATGAATGATTAATATTTAGTGGTGGGATTCCTGGAAATATTTTGTAATTTGTAAATATTCCATAATATACAGGTAATTATTTTTAAAATCAGAAATAGAATTTTTAAGTGGAAAGTAAAGACTCAGAGTGTAATCCTTAAACCGAGGCAAGTGGGATCCCTGCCCTGCATTATAGAACCCACACCTCAAGAAGCCCTGTACTTTGAAGTGTCCTCCTTAATTTCTGACTCCCCTCTGTTGGCTGGGACCAGCTGGAGCTGGCAGTGCCATTGCAACAAAGTGCCACAGATGCAGACCAAATTCCAAGGTGCTCTCCAACCCTCAACCACTCTCCCCTTGGGGTTGACCAGATGCCCCAAGGAACTCCAGGATTTGTGTATATGAGTCATCCCAGACTGGCCCAGTGTTGGGCTCTGGTTCCAGGAGGATGACATGAGAACAGATAGTTTCCATTGGCTGGTATTGTGGAATACCAGCCAATTCTGTGGAATTGTGTGAGATGGTCACCAGCTGATGCTTATACCTTGCTTTTGAGTGACTCTCGTGCAAGTCTGACAGGGTAAAGTGTAAGTTCAGGGGTTGACTATTAAGAATTCACCCCTAAGGGACTTCCCTGGTGGTCCAGTGGCTAAGATTCTGCACTCCCAATGCAGGGGGCCTGGGTTTGATCCCTGGTGAGGGAACTAGATTGCACATGCCACAATGAAGAGTTCAAAGGCCACAACTAAAGATCTTGCATGCCACAACTAAAGATCTCACATGCCACAACTAAAGGTCCTGCATGCTGCAACTAAGACCTGGAACAGCCAAATAAATAAATAAATAAGTTAGATAATTAATTTTTTAAAAGAATGTTAAAAAAAAAATAAAGAATTCACCCCTGAGCCTTGAGCTTGGTTCCTGTGCAGCCCAGGCACTTGTTCTCACCTATCCATTTTCCGACATTTTGTCACTAAGTTGTTTACATAAACAAAACCACACAAAAAATATTTGCTAGTGCTCGCACACCTCAAGGATGGCCCTGATCTTATGTAATCATTTGTATTGTTTGAAAATTTTCAGTGAAAGCAAATGAAAATACTTAACATTCTGACATATCAAAGGAAATATTTTATTCCAGAATATAATTAAATAAATAGAATAGAATAATGTTACTAGGTGGGATAAGAGACCTAGGTCATTTTGATCAGAGCCCATACCTACAAAATCCAGAGTCAGAGGAGCCCAAAGAGCTATACAGCAGGCTATTTTTATAGCTAAAGTAAATAGTTTTACAGTAATTTTTTAGAATAGAAGTATAGTTGATTTACATTGTTGTTAGTTTTCTGGTGTATAGCAAACTGATTCATATATATATATATATATGTTCATTTTCAGATTCTTTTCCATTACAGTTTATTACAAGATATTGAATATGGTTCACAGTGCTATACAGTAAGATCTTGTTTATCTATTTTATATATAGTAGTGTGTATCTCCTAATCTGAAGCTGCTAATTGATCCCTCCACCACTTCCCATTTGGTAACCATAAGTTTATTTTCTATGCCTGTGAGTCTGTTTCTGTTTTGTAACTAAGTTCACTTGTATCATTTTTTTAGATTCCACATGTAAGTGCTATCACATGATATTTGTCATTCTCTGTCTGATTTACTTCACTTAATATGATAATCTCTAGGTCCATCCATGTTGCTGCAAATATTATTTCATTTTTATGGCTGAGTAATATTCCATTGTGTGTGTGTGTGTGTGTGTGTGTGTGTGTGTGTGTGTGTATATATAGCTGCATTGCTGGATGATATGGTAACTCTATTTTTAGTTTTTAAGGAACCTCCATACTGTTCTCCATAGTGGCTGTATCAATTTACATTCCCATCAACAGTGTAGGAGGGTTCTCTTTTCTCCACACCCTCTCCAGCATTTATTATTTGTAGACGTTTTGATGATGGCCATTCTGACCGGTGTGAAGTGATACCTCATTGTAGTTTTGATTTGCATGTCTCTAATAATTAGCATTGTTGAGCATCTTTCATGTGTCTGTTGGCCATCTGTACGTCTTCTTTGAAGAATTGTCTATTTAGGTCTTCTGCCCATTTTTTTGATTGGGTTGTTTGTTTTTTGATATTGAGCTGTATGAGCTGTTTGTATACTTTGGAAATTAAGCCCTTGTCAGTCACATCGTATGCAAATATTTTCTCCCAGTCCATAGGTTGTCTTTTCATTTTGTTTATGATTTCCTTTGCTGTGCAAAAACTTATAAGTTTGATTAGGTCCCATTTGTTTGCTTTTGCTTTTATTTCTTTTGCCCTGGGAGACTGACCCAAGAAAACATTGCTATGATTTATGTCAGAGAATGTCTTGCCTATGTTCTCTTTTAGGAGTTTTACAGTATCATGTCTTATATTTAAGTCTTTAAGCCATTTTGAGTTTATTTTTGTATATGGTGTGAGAGAGTGTTCTAACTTCATTGAGTTACTTGTGGCTGTCCAGCTTTCCCAACACCATTTGCTGAAGAGACTGATTTCTCCATTGTATATTCTTGCCTCCTTTGTCAAAGACTAATTGACCAATTAATTTATTGTGTGAGGGTTTATTTCAGAGCTCTCTATTCTGTTTCATTGATCCATACAACTGTTTTTGTGCCAATACAATGCTATTTTGATTACTGTAGCTTTGTAGTATTATCTGAAGTCTGGGAAGGTTATGCCTCCAACTTTGTTCTTTTTCCTCCGGATTGCTTTGGCAATTCTGGGTCTCTTATGGTTCCATATAAACTTTAGGATTATTTCTTCTAGTTCTCTGAAAAATGTCTTGGATAATTTGATAAGGAATGCCTTAAATCTGTAGATTACTTTGGGTAGTATGGCCATATAAACTATATTAATTCTTCCAATCCAAGAGCATGGTATATCTTTCCATTTCTTTGAATCATCTTCAATTTCCTTTATTACAAGTTTTTAGGTCTTAGAATATAAGTCTTTCACCAACCTGGTCATGTTTATTCCTAAGTATTTTATTTTTTGGATGCAATTTAAAAAGGAATTGATTTTTTTACTTTCTGTTTCTGATATTTCATTGTTAGTGTAAAGAAATGGAACAGACTTCTGTATATTAATCTTGTACCCTGCTATTTTGCTGAATTCATTTATCAGTTCTAATAGTTTTTGTGTAGCATCTTTAGGATTTTCTATATATGGTATCATTTCATCTGCCTGTAATGAAAATTTTACCTCTTCCCTTCCAATTTGGATAGTTTTTCTTTCTTTTTCTTGTCTGATTGCTGTGGCTAGAATTTCTAATACCATATTGAATAGAAGAGGTGAGAGTGGTCATCCTTGTCTTGTTCCAGATTTTAGTGGGAAAGCTTTCAGCTTTTCACCATTGAGTTTCACCATTATGTTGGCTGTGGATTTGTCATAAACAGTTTTTATTATGCTGAGATATGTTCTCTCTATACCTACTTTGGTGAGAATTTTTATCATGAATCAATGTTGAATTTTATCAAATGTTTTTTCTGCTTTTATTGAGATGATCATGTGGTTTTTGTCTTTTCTTTTATTGATGTATCATATTGATTGATTTGCATATGTCAAATCATCCTTGTGACCCTGGGATGAATCCAACTTGATCATGTGTATGATATTTTCTATGCGTTGTTGGATTTGGTTTGCTAATATTTTATTGAGGATTTTGCATCTATGTTCATCAAAGATATTTGCCTGTAATTTTCTTTTTTGGTAGAGTCTTTGTTTAGTTTTGGTATAAGAGTGGAGGCTTCATAGAATGACAGTGGGAATGTTCCCTCCTCTTCAATCTTTTGGAAGAGTTTGAGAAGGATGGGTATAAATTCTTCTTTGTATGTTTGGTAGAATTGGCTTTTGTTTGCACAGAATTGTAAAATTACAGGTTCTGTTTTACTTGTAGTGGTAGGTCTGTTCAAATTGTCTCTTTCTTCTTGATTCAGTTTTGGTGGGCTGATGCTTCCAGAAACTTGTCCATTTCTTCTAGGCTGTCCAATATTTTGGCATATAATTGTTCATTGTATTTTCTTACGGCTATTTGTAGTTCTGCAGTATCAGTTGTTATTTCTCCTCTTTCATTTCTTATCTTGTTTACTTAGGTCCTCTCTCTTTTCTTCTTATTTAGTCTGGCCAGAGGTTTGTTGATTTTATTTATCCTTTCAAAAAACCAGCTCTTGGTTTTATTGATTTTTTTTCTATTGTATTTTTAATCTGTACTTTACTTATTTCCTCTCTGATCTTTATTATTTCCTTCCTTGTGCTGACTTTAGGTTTTGTTTGTTTTTTCTACTTCTTTTAGGTGGTAAGTTAGGTTGTTTATTTGAGATTTTTCTCATTTTTTGAGGAAGACCTGTATCACTATGAACTTCCCTCTTAGGACTGCTTTTACTGCATCTCATGGATTTTGTATGGATGTGTTTTCATTGTCATTTGTCTCAAAGTATTTTAAAATTTTCTGTTTGATTTCAATGTTGACCCATTGGTTTTTTTAATAACATGTTTCTTAGTCTCCATGTAATCATTTTTTCTTATTTCTCATTCTGTGGTTCGTTTCTAGTTTCAAGCTGTTGTGATCAGAAAAGATGCTTGAAATAACTTCCATCCTCTTAAATTTCTAGACGCTTGCTTTGTGCCCCAGTATGTGGTCTATCCTAGAGAATGTTCCATGTGCACTTGAGTACAATGTGTATTCTGGGTTTTTTGGGGATGTAATGTCCTGAAAATATCAAGTAATCTAACTGTTCTATTGCATTTAGGATACATTTAGGATCTATTTTATTTAGGATATGTTTAGGATCTCTGTTGCCTTATTGATTTTCTGTCTGTAAGATCTCTGTTGATGCCAGTGGGGTGTTAAATTCTCCTACTTCTATTGTATTCTCATCAGTTTCTCCCTTTATGTCTCTTAGTATTTGGTTTATGTATTTAGGTGCTCCTACATGGTGTGCATATGTGTTAATAAGTGTAACATCCTCTTCTTTATTAATCCTTTTATAATTATATAGTGTCCTTCTTTATTTGTATGGCCTTTGTTTTGAAGTCTTTTTGTCTGATATGATATTGCTACCCCCACTTTCTCATCATTTCCATTTGCATGAAATATCTTTTTCCATCCCTTCACTTTCAATCTATGTGTGTCCTTTGCCCTAAAGTAGATCTCTTGTAGGCAGCATATTGTAGGCTCTTGTTTTATTATCCAAGCTTCCTCTCTATGCCTTTTGATCAGAGCATTTAGTCCATTGACATTTAATGTAATTATTGATAGATATGTATTTATTGCCATTTTAAACTCGTTTTCCATTTGAATTTGTATTTCTTCTTTGTTCCTTCTTTAACTCTTTGTTTTTCCTTTTGTGGTTTAATTATTTTCTTTTGCTTCTGTTCTCTTCTTTTTGGTTTTTGTGAATCTATTGTGTGTTTTTTATTTGTGGTTACCTTGGTTTTCAAGTATATTAACCCATTACTATATCTACTTGCTTTAGACTGGTAGTCACATAAACTCAAACACATTCTAAAAAAACTACATTATCTTACGACCCGCCCCCACATTTTATGATTTTGATATCCTCTCTTACGTCTTCATGTTTATCCTTTTGTTGTTCATTGTAGTTATAATTGCTTTCACAAAATTAAAAAAAATGAAATCTATACTGGCTTACTTAAGTGATCTTCAATCCTTTTATATACTTGCTTATCCTATTGTGATTTTCTCTTTCCTATAGGTTCTTGCTTCTTTTCTATTTAGGAAGACCTTTCAATATTTCTTTTAGGATAGGTTTAGTATTGTTATATTCTTTTAGTTTTTGCTAGTCTGAGAAATTCTTTATTTTTTCTTCTATTCTAAATGATAATCTTGGTGGGTAGAGTGTCCTAAGTTGCAGGTTTTTCCCTTTCAGGACTTTGAATATATCTTGCCCCTCCCTTCTGGCCTGCCAAGTTTCTGTGGAGAAATCAGCTGATAGTCTTATGGGAGTTCCCTTGTAACTAACTTTGTTTTTCTCTTCCTGCCTTTAGAACCCTCTCTTTATCTTTAACTTTTACCATTTTAATTTTAATGTATCTTGATGTAGGTTTGTTTGGGTTCATCTTGTTTGGGACCCTCTGTGCTGCTGTATGTGGACATCTGTTTCCAGCCATAAATTCTTCAAATACATTTTTGATCCCCTTTTTCTTCAGCTTTTGGGATCCCTATTATGGGTAGATTGGCTTGTTTTATATTATCCCATAGGTCTTGTATATTGTTTTCATTTTTTTTATCTGTCTCTCTGTCTGCTGTTCTGATTAGGTGATTTACATTATTCTATCTTCTAGCTCACTTATGCATTCTGCTGCATTATTTACTTGGCTATTTATTGCCTTTAGCTTGGTTTTCATCTTGGCAATTGAGTTGTCTAATTTTGATTGTCTCCTCTTTAGAGTTTCTAGTTCCTTGTTACAGTGATCTGCATTTCTATCAATAGTCTTTCTTAATTCCTTCAATATTTTTATTATCTCCTTTTTGAACTCAGGGTCTAGGAGACTGGAAAGATCTGTTTCATTGTTTGTCCTTTCAAGGGAATTATCTTGTTCTTTTAATTGGGAGTGGTTCCTCTACTTCTTCATTTTATTTATATTTCTCTGACTCTATGAATTAGGAGAAACCATTATCTACTGTGGTCTTGAAGGGCTGTTTTTATGTGGGAGTGTCCCTGTGTAGCCTGTGTGAGTTTAATATTTTTGGTGCAAGGTCTTTTTTTAGTTTGGATGTCTACCACATCTTTCTTCAGTGTGTGCTGGCCATTATCCCCTTGGTAGGGGGTGTAATTGGTGTTGTGGTGACCAAAGCCTGTGCTGGATATTGGTTGGGGCCTCCTCTTTGCTCTTTGGTTGTCATAGCACTGTCAGGGGCAGGGTCTGCTCCCCAGTTGCTGGTATAGAAGTCCTCAGATCTGGTTCTAAGCTGCGGTGTGAGGTAGGCAGAATGGGAGTGCTCCCACTGTTAAAGGAGCCACTGAGTATTCCTCTGCAGGAGATGTCCACCAGGAAGTGTGCTCTGTGTTGTCACCTGTCACCCGTGTGTGTACTAACAAAATACACTGTTTTTGGCCCTGCCCTTGGACCCTTCTCAGCCGTGGGCACACTGGCAATCAGCCCAGATGTCCCAAAGAAACTGCTCACAAAACTGTCAGCATGTCTTCTAAAGTCTGACACCCAAACCTGCCATGGTAGCTAAAGAAATTAGTCCAGACCCCAGCCCCGCCTCCGTGTGCATGCACCCACAAAGTCTGCAGCTGCTGATGCTGGACCCACCCCATCCACGGGAGTGCCAATAATCTGCTCGAATGTCCCTCACGCACTGTGCTCACAAATCTGCTGGTGGCATAAGTTCACACAACCACCAGGAATTGGCTCAGATCCCAGTCCTGCCTCTGTGTGTGGGCAACCTGCTGGTGCCTGTGTGCTCCCAGAGCTGGTAGTGTGGAGCCACGGCCACTGTGAGCACACCAAGAATGAGGCTGCTATGGTGGGGCCATACCCCCAATTTCACAGAGGTTGACAATGGGGCTTCTGTGGTGGACCTGGGCTCCATCCTACACACACCCCCAGATGTGGCCCAGACCACACTCCAGGCCCTTTGAGCTGTCTCTGAGCAGCCAACCCCAGTCCTCTCCCTGGGTCTATCCACTGAAGCCCAAGTTTCAGCACCCAGCCCCCTTGTGCAACAGTAGGTGTGCGTCTCAGGCTGGGGAGTGCAGCAAGGTAGCCAGGATCGTCTGTGCTGGTCTCTCTCTGTTCTGCCTGCCACAAGCCAGGGGCTGCACTCTCCTCTGAGCCTGTGAAGCTCCCTATATGTCCCAGTTGATCTGCCAGCTGGTGAAGAGGTTCCCAGGGTGAGGGAGCCTTTCCTCATTCACAGGGACACAGTTCCCATCCCAATTCCTTTTTTTTTTCTTTTCTTTTCTTTCATCTAAACTTAGTTACATAGTGATCTTTCTTTCTTACAGCTTTGGTTATATGAGATCTTCTGCCAGAGTTCAGTAGGTATTCTGTGAGACATGTAGATGTATTTTTGATGTATTTGTGGTAGGAGGTGAGTTCCATGTCCTTCTATTCTGCCATCTGGATCTCCCTCTACAGTATATATATTTAAATTTATGAATATGTAAACTTCAACTCCCTTGCCCATTCTTAGCAACATCTCAAAAGAAGTCAAACCCCACCATACTGGCAAAACACCTTTGTCCCTACTTTCTGCCACAGTATGCTATGGTTCATACACAGTTCATCACTGCTGTTATATTATACAGTTAAACTCTTCTTACATATTCATGTCCTCCCATCACACTTCAACACACATTTTCCAAGGAAATAATTTGAGCTTTAGAGAGTGCAGAGGGTCAGAGAGAGATTAGCTTGAGAAGAACCAGCCTTAAGGAGATGAAGTCAACTTCTTCCTTCTAAAATCAGAGACTGAAATCCTCTCATTTTCCTACTTTTCACCTTAGGCACACATCTCTCTGCTGAGCTGGGCAATTCCGTATAATCCAAAGGAAGTGCTGTGTCTCTAAAAAGCCCCATGGTCCTTCCCTGCACTAGACTAGTCCTTTCTCCTCCCTCCAGACAGCGTCAGGAAACTTTCTACATTAGACTGGAAGCAGTGGAAAGGCCCTTGCTGATGCACACCAGCAATTTCTCTGATGTGCTATGAGGATCAAAAGGAGGTGAACCTGTGACTCATGATTTATGTAAGGCTGAAGTCCTGCTGCACTCAGATATACAGCTGACTTTGTTTCTCATTTGCATGAGTGTATACTGTATGTTGACTGTGAGGAAATGTGTGCTAGCACAGTGGGGTGGGAAGGGACAACAAGGATGAGTTGTATTCAGATGAGTTTTTATGCAGAACACGAAGCTTGAGCTGAATCTTGAAAGGTGAGGAGGAAAGTGCAGATGATGAAGGATCTAGAGATAACTTCTTGGTAGAGGGAGCAAAAGGAACAAAGGAGAGGCATAAAGGAACAGTATGATATGTAAGGAGAAGAGTGGTTTCACTAGTGTGGTATTTGGCCTAGGTGTTGGGGTGGAAATGGGAGAGCAGAGAGAGCTAAGATAAAAAGGTGGGAAAGGATTTAGGTTTAGACTTTATCTCATGGGTGATAATGGGGAGGGACCACAAATCATGGCTTTGCATTCCATTTTATTTTCGCTTTGAGTATTTTTAAAAATCCATATTCTATTTAGATTGAAATACATGATATAAAATCATTGAGCCACATCAAAAATCATTGCGCACACCTTTCACAGGGGGGATTTATTTTCTGCTTTTGAGGAGACAGAAAAGAGGGTCAGAGTGTCTCTCTTGCATTGGCTGTTTCTTAAATAACTTTAATTCAAAATAATATGCCTTTGCTACATAACTTGGGGACAGCCTACTCTGGGCCCCAACAATGTCTAGAGTCATGGGTGATAAGACCACTCTGCTTTTTCTTCTCATCTCTTGGAAAAAGTGTCCTATTTATACCTCATCTCTTTCCATCCTCCTTCCAGCTCAAGTAGGATCAAATCCATGGGTACAATTTGAGCAAGTACATAAGCCAACATTATACCAGAAAACAGTGTAATGGTTTGCAAAGAACCCACCCAAGCCTTGTAATCAGACAAACCTGGGTTCAAAGGCTAGGCCTGCTTCTGTGTTCTCAGTCCAGTTACTTCATCTCTCTGTGTTGAATTTTTTCATCTGTCATACTGTGGACTGTACCCTAGGACTGCTTCATGGACATATGATCTGTCATACAGGAACTTGCACTTAGATGGGTCCCTTGGTTTAATGCTCTGCTGTTGCCATCTTGAAACTCTTAAGAACTTTTTAACAGGAGCCATGCATTTTCATTTTGCATTGGGCCCTGCAAATTACGCTTCCAGTTCTGTCTAAACGATCAGGTTAATGTGAAAAGAGCCACATGCAAGTGAGTGAGATTGATCAGCTGTCACAGAGTACTTACCATGATCTGTAGATGAGAAGATTCATAATATCTCATTTCAGAGACAGATGGTAACTTCTGTTAGCATGCCACGTGTGAAGGGTCAGACTTCCCTTTTCATCTGTGCCACCTTGGGAAATCACAATGCCTCTGATGCCCTCAGGGTCATCACTTGTAAGTTGTAGATAATAAAAATATTTACCATGTGGGATTTGGGAGAGGATTAAATGAGGTGATATATGAAATGTGCCTAAAATAGTGCTTAGCACCTAGCAAGCTATTCATATTCTTCTTATTATGCATTTAAAGTTATTTTGTCTAAAGCTGTGTTTTAGTTTAAATATTATACTGTTAATACAGAGCAATTGTTGTAGACCTCTTAAGAAACTTTCAGACTAAGATTGCATAGAAACAGACAATTGACAGAAAAAGGAATACAAATGGCCAATAAAGATTTGAAAAGATGTTTCACATTCCACATAACTAAAGGAATAAAAAGTAAATTAGTTATGAGATGTTTTTTTTTTTTTTTTTGCGGTATGTGGGCCTCTCACTGTTGTGGCCTCTCCCGTTGCGGAGCACAGGCTCCGGATGCGCAGGCTCAGCGGCCATGACTCACGGGCCCAGCTGCTCCGCGGTATGTGGGATCTTCCCGGACTGGGGTATGAACCCGTGTCCCCTGCATCGGCAGGTGGACTCTCAACCACTGCGCCACCAGGGAAGCCCGGGATGGTTATTTTTTATTCATCTCACTGGGGAAAATTTTTTAAATGGTAATACTCTATATTAGCCAGGATGCGGGGGATAGTTACTCTGGAGCATTGATGATGAGGAGTACAAACGTGTTCACCATTTGAGGACAATATGGCAACGTTTACCTAAATTTCATGCCAACAATCCCAATCCAAGGAGATACAATACTTGCATAGGTAGTAAAAATATATTCCTTCATATATTTATTCATCAAATATATGTTGAACATCTATTTAGTGTCAGCTGAAGTCACTGATTCACAGACTCCCTTAAAGGAGATAATCAGATGACATGATTTCAGGTAATTATAAGTAATATTAAGACAAAGAAAGTCAGCTCTTGATTAAAGGAAGATGAGATAGGGAGCAGGGTATTCTGTGGATGAACAAGGAAGGCCTTGCTAAAGAAGTGCTACTGAAGCAGAGACCTAAAGGAGGACCTGTTTGCTCCCTTTATAGGAAGGTCATCTAGTGAAGGTAACAAGGGCAAAGAGGGCCCAGAGGGAAAACAGTGGCTCTTCAGGGCCCTTCAGCAGGAAGGGAAGTGTAACCAACAAATAACCAATAATAAAGGGGTAAAAGAGTCCTTTCTTGTTGTCATCTGTACACTGGAATATTACAGGGAGCTGCAAAAAAGTGAGAAGACCTACTGGTACAAATCTGGATATGTGTTTGTGATATATTAAGTGGAAATAAAATTACATAAAACAATATATTAATAATCTCACTTTTATAAAAATATTGAAATGTATGTATGTTTTTTTGTGTAAACATTTGAAAAGATCTGGAGATACAAAACCAAGTATTATGCAAGGTTATAGCAAGGGGGTTAGATAGCTGAATATTGGTCTAAAAGGGTAAAAAAGAATGTGACAAATCAGTGGAGTTCCAATGTCATTCCCAAGGTTTCTTAAGTATTCTGCTTATCTCCAGAGTATAACTGGAAGGTTCTAATCCCATAATCTGCAAGAATCTTCTTGTTATGAAGTGGTTTCCCATGTAAATAGGCCTGCAGGGAAAGAATGTCCAGATCACATTGATGACTTACTTGCCTTTAATTAGTGCATTGTTTTGTGTTATGGTTTTCACATTGGCCTGTTGTAAGCCCATCAATGAGCGATAGATTCTGGGTGTCTTGCTCTGACTTAGCTCACAGACACTTGATCCAAGGACAGGCACAGGAGCAGCCCCTCCCCACCCATCCCAGGCTCCTTGGGCAGGCTATGGGGCATCCTGAAGCCCCTCCAAGGCAACACCACTCACCCTCTTAGGCTACTGTCAAATTAGATAAACTACCAGGAATAAAGCACCCGGCAAGTCTCTTGGAAATATTGCTGTGTGCTAAGCAATATTTATTCTGTCTGCCCTCCTCTCCTTACATCAAAGGTTTCTGCACTCACAGAGATTATTTGTTGTCCTGTTCTCCTCCCCTTCCTTCTCCTTTCCTGCTTTCTTTTGGATTAATTGAGCATCAATTAGAATTCCTTTTTAAATTATTTATTGACTTTTAGCTATACCTCTTGGTGTTATTATTATTTTTTTTTAGTGGTTGCTAAGGATATTGAAACATAGACCCTTAACTTTTTACAGTCTACATAGAATTAATAATGTACCCCTTCACATAAAATATGAGAACTCTGCAACTGTGCAGGACCAGTTCCTACCCCCTTCTCCTTTATTTTGTAATTGTCATAGAATTGTCATATGTATATATCTGCATATTCCTACACCCCACCACATAGTCATATGTACTTTAAAAGAATGAGGAGGAAAAAGTAGTCTTTTATACTTATCCACATACTTACTATTCCCAACACTCTTCCACAAGAGGGTTATAATGCACTCTGAGGGAAGGGACATAGTCATGGAAGCCAGAGAATAATCAAAGACAACACACAAATACTGTAGAATTTATAGGTCATGAGAAGACATCCTCAAGAGTTGAAGGAATTATCTGGGTTATTCAGATACTGACCTTCACTTTCCCTGTGTTGGATTTTATTCTCTGATAAATTATCCTAAAAGTCATGTGGAATTTTCTTTTTCCTCTTTTGCTTTTATGAGATCAGATCTAATAAAAGCACCTGTACTTTCTGTCCTTAAACATTTTACAATTTGGTTCTACTTTATGATCCCATTTTAGAGGAAGAGTAGGGTTTTTCTGGGTCTCTGTTCCATCACCTGAACATTACCACTTCTCTTAAATCTCCCTTGAGAGACCCAATTGGCTCTGAAAAAATACATCATTTTGCTCTCCTTTTTGGAGACATTTTGCATGAGGGAGGGAGCAGCCTAGTCTTTCTAGTCTCCAGTCCCTCATTGCCTTCCCTGCCTATCCCCTATAGACACAGGAATATGCTGCCTTTCTTCTGAGAACTGAAAGTCCAGGAGGTTGGTGCAAAGGGAAGAAGGGGAAAAGTAGAAGAGGTGGAGAGGTGGGCAGGGGAGAGATCGGGCAGAACCTTTATTTTCTTAGGATTTTATTCTAAATATGATAAGAAATCGTGCAAGAGTTGCAAGCACCAGGGTGAAATGATCCAATTGACACTTTAAGGTCACTTCTGTGACTGTGCAGAGAAGAGATTGAAGGAGGAGTAGATGTAGGTGGTCCAGGTTAGAGCATGTGGTTTGGATAAGGAAGTGGCTGGGAAAATGGAGAGAAGTGACAAATCCAAGGGCTAATTTGGTGGTTAAACTGTCAGGGCTTCCTGAGGCACTGGGTGTGGGATTGGCGGAAAGAGAGAAATGCAGGGTGAAGCTTAATGTCAGACCTGATGCACTATATTGATGGACACTGCTACCATTTACTGCAGAAGAAAGACCTGCAGGATGAGGCTGTGGGAAGACTACATTTTAGAGAAAACCAACACTTCTTTTTGAACTTCCTAGTTTTAAAATGTCGACAACGTCCTAGGGAGACTCCCACCTAAGCAGCTGTGTTTAAGAGTACAGAGCTTGAGAGAGCCCTTCCTCCCCTTTGGTCTTGCATCTTCCTTTGTAAGCTGAACTGCCCTCACCTCCAGCATCACCCACATCTGAGCACTGCAGCAGATTAAAGTCAATGCAGATCCTGAGGGTCTTCTGCACGTGGGGCTGCCCCTGTGCAAGGCCCAAGTCTCACGCTGGGGAATCACCTCCCACTCCTCAGATGCACAGACTTTCCCTGTAGTTGGAGCTCAAGAATGGCTCTCTGACTCATGCTGGGGTATGGACTAAATTGTTCTGGGGGTGGGGACACACACTGGAGATGGTGACCAATCATCAGCATAAGAATCCAAATAATAAGAAGGAGGTAGGGAAAGTAAAAATGGAAGAAACAAAAATGATGGGAATCCACCGAGACACATATCTCCAAGCTATCATTTGAATTGAAACGTGGCATAACTGAGATTGGCTTCTGCCCTCTGACAAGCCCTGTCCTCAGCCCCACCTTTAGATCTGGGTGGGGCAGAAAAACCCTTTCCCTGGCCACTGACTTAAAGCGTACTGCTCTGAACCTCTCTAGCCACAGCCTTCCCCATGGGTCCTAGTCCACGGTGCCCACCTGGAACCCATGACCCTCCTGAACAGTGCTAGGTTACTGAGGCCCCAGAATTACCTACACAAATTGGTACAGCCCACTTCCAGGGCCTGCCTGGATCCTTCCCTGTCTAGGTAAGGCACCTCATGTTGTTGGTTAGAGCTAGAAGAGAGACCAAATCTGTGAACCGGGACAGTGTCTCCCCCACACCTCCCTCTCACCACCACATCATGATGCAGGATACTAATGGGTCAAACAATTCTAAATTTGAACCTGGCTTTCAAGGTTTTATGAAGGTACATTGTTCAAGGTAGGAAGATAGTATTCCAAAACCAGGTTTGTTTGCCCCCAGCAAGCCAATCACTGAGATGCCAAGTTTGAAACAGAGAAAGGATTTAGTCACGAGGCAGCCAAGCAAGATAGGAGAACAAATCTCAGGTACGCCCCCCCCCCCAAAAGATAAAGAAGCAGGATGGTCTTAGGCGTGGGGTAGGGCATACCTGAGTTACATGCTTCTTCATGGGATGTACGTTCAAAACTGGAGGCACTTAGCATGATCTGAGGGTGGAGTTTTCAGCCCTCTGACGTCAAAAGGTCATACATCAGACACATGCACAGACGCATTTTTAGGGTTGGTGATCCCAGCCAGATTTAGCCAGCTCAAACTGTACAAGAACTTACTCCAAGTTTCTGCAAAACAGCTTAAACTCCTGTTACTATAATGACCCATGTGTCAGAGATGTTATCTATAGGGCATGGTTAAGCAGTCCAAAAAATACTTAAGGTGAGCTTGGGCAGTGAAGGCAGATTATAAGCTGAGGGGTTTTTAACAGCCTGTTCCCTTACCTGTTGTTCTGTAAGACACAAGCTCAAGAATTCCCGTTTCTATTAATACTATGGGTTACAGTTTCAATAGAACATATTTTTATTTAAATTTTTAGTTTGATTTAAACAATTAACTATTTAAATATGTGGTATGTAGGCCTTCAATGGTACTTTTACCCTAATTATTATTATGTCTGGATCCAGGTTAAAGTCCTTAAAATTCCTATCTTGGTCAGGCTGTAGGGGAACACAAAGGGATGGTATGGCAGAGGGGGAAAGAGCAGGCAGTCAGTCTTCAGAATCAGGATGAGGTGGGCCCTAGAGTCCCCGCTGTTTTCCAGCCCTTCTCTCTCTAGAACCACTGTAGGTATCTGGAAATTTCCAACTAGTTACAGGAACCCAGAATTTTCTCCATGGGTAAGCTAGTGTCAACCACCACTACCACTTGGCACCAATCTAGCTTTTAACATCTAGAAGTGTGGGAAGCATTAGATTGTTGTCCAATAAACATGTAAAGATCCAAACCATTTCAAACGTTTTAGTGGGTGTGTATTTCAGAGGAGAGTCCTCTGAAAGGCTGGCATGGGAGAGGCGTGATTATGTATAGATGTGGAGAAGTGTAGCTAGAAAAATTAAATGAGTGTCATTGATGTAAACGCTAACCAAGAGGATCCTGAATTAGTCATCCAGAGAAAAGAATTGCTGAGACCTTGAAAGTAACAAAACTTCATAAAGAAAAGCACAGTCCTCCCAACTCCTGGCATTGCTATGGCAACTGGGGCCCAAATGAGGTCATCCCAAAGGCGGGGAGTGGCCCAGGTGACTGGTGGGGGCAGGGACTTGGATGAAGGCTCAAACCACAAGGAGGGAAATGGAAACCATGGGAGGAAAACAGAGGGAATTTCTGGTAACAGAAAAAAAATTAGTCACAGCTATTAAGCTACAGCCACAAAATCTTGAACAGAACTTTTGGCTGAAAAAGAAGGGAAAAGACTCAGAATTTATTTTACTCTTGCATATGTCTTTTATGAGAGAATATTAAAACACTTCACTCACACAAAGCACTTTGTTCAGGGAGCAGTTGCATCCAGTTTATGAATATTTCAGTCAAGTCAGTGATTCATGCTAATGGAGAACATGGAATGTATGAATAAAGATATTTCATGGGATTTGGCCCTGGTATTCAATATTTGCAACTCATTTGGGCCCCCAAGATTAAGCCTCCTGTTTTATCAAACTTGTCTCTAACCTCATGAATAAAAAGATAAGGTTAAAGGAAAATTACCTCTCAAAAACTATATTGATTGTGCAAAACCAAAAAATTAAAACTGAGGGTTTATAATGAGGAAATGGTGTAGATCTGGTTTAACTAATGAGAAGGACAAAGCCAGGACTATAGCAGAGATGACTACCTCAAATCTACTCTGCAGCTGAAATCACAAGGTTTCTTGGAAAAAATAAATAACTGAACTACCTTCCTTAACAATGCTCCTCTACTGCTTGATAGCTTTCAGCTGGAGGAAGAGAAGACCAGCCCCTCACACAAGCCTAAACCCTTAAGTCTTTTCTAACCCCTCCTACTGGAATGCCCTACAGTTCTTCATGATGTGAGTTCTCCTTTGTTGTAAGGAGTTAATAAACCCAACTTTAACTACAGGTGTGCTCCTAGATGATACTGATAAGACAATTAATTTACTATTCTATACGGTTGAGTGGGGGGGGTCACTATTCCATAGACTCTAGATTTGCTTTTATAAACCCTGCCTTCCTTTGTTCAGAGACTAATCATGGTTTTATCCTCTGCCGATTAGAACATTTTATCATATCGCCCTTTATCTCTTATAATGCTTTTGTCTTAAGGTCAATTTTGTCTGATATTAACATAGCTATACAGATTTGGGGAAATCAGTGTCTGTATGGTATATATTTTTCTACTCTTTTACTCTCAGTCTATATGTATGCTTTAGATGTATCTCTCTTTATTGGATAATAGTGACACGTTTGGGTTTTACCATAAAGCTTATGTTTTTTGTTTTCCCGTTTTTTTTTTTCTGGTCTCCATTTATAGTTTATTTGACATCTATTATATTTTATTAATCTACCTTTCTCCACTTTATTGGCTTAGAAGTTATGTGTTTCTGTTCTTTTTGTGGTGGATTGGGAAACTACAATGTGCTTTATTAACTCATTAATGTCTAAATTTAATTTATTTACCTCATTGTAGATAATAAGAGAAATTTAGAACACTTTAACTCCATTTACCACTCCAGGTTACTTCTTTATTTCATTTCTTTTAGTTTTACCCTTTTTAAAAAACTCTCTGTTACATTATTTTTCTGTTTGACGAAGTCGACATCTGTCTAGATTTTCCCACATATTTACCACTTTCTTTAGAATTTCCTTCAGATGAGAGTCTACAGGTGATGAACTCTCAATTTTCATTTGTTCTGAAAATGTCTTTGTTTTGTTCATGTTCTTGAAAGATATTTCATCCACTATAGGATTCTAGATATTTTACATTTTCTTTGACTGCTTTAAGATATTCCCATTAACTTCCATTTTCTGCAGGCTTACTATGATATATCTAGGCATTGTTTTTAAAAAATTTACTCAACTGGGGATTTATGAGGCCTCTTGAATTGAAATCTTGAATCTTTTATCAGTTCTGGAGAATTCACTGTCATTATTTCTCCATATATTGCCTTTGTCAATTCTCTCTCTTCTCTCAATTAAATTGGGACTTTAATTAAATGTATATTAGATCATCTATTCTATCATTCACAACTCTTATACTTGCTGCTGAGACCATGCACCTCAGATTGGGACTTGAACCCATGCTGCCAGGACTCAAACCCAGCCAAAACCCACGGTCTTCCAACTGAGGTCGCACACCTGGTATCAGGACTTAATGAAGCTCAGGTTCTTGATGTCTCATCACAAAAAGAATTCAGTGAGAGACAAAGTGATAGGTAAGAAGTGGATTTATTTAGAGAGAAACACACTCCACAGACAGAATATGGGTCAACTTAGAAGGTGAGAAAGGCACCAGGGTATGGGTTGTCAGTTTTGATAGTGGTGGGTAATTTTATTGGCTAATGAGTGGGAGGAGTATTACAGCTATTTGGGGAAGGGGCAGGGATTTCCAAGAACTGGGACACCGCCCGCTTTTTGATCCTTATGGTCATCTTAGAAGTGTCATGGCACCTGTGGGTGTGTCATTTAGCTTGCTGATGTGTTACAATGAGAGTATACTGAGGCTCAAGGTCTAGTAGAAGTTGACTTGTCCACCATCTTGGACCCATTTTGTTCTAATTCGTTTATGTCAAGTCTTCAGGCTATGTCATTCTTTCAAAGGTTGTGCCCTGCCCCCTTCCTTCCTGTTTCACTGCCATATTTTCCATCTTTTTGTCTGTGTGGCATTGTTCCTTCTGACTTATCTTCTAAATCTGTAACTTTCTCTTGTTTTCCAAACTCATTTAGTACATTAATTTTGAATTTTAGTTATTGAATATTTTCCTTTGTAGAAGTTCCTTTTTCTTTCTTTTTCAAATGTGCTAGAATCCAATTTATAATTTTCTGTTTCTCACAGATATTTTTAGTATGTCTTTTATTCTTTTATTTTTAAAATTTATTTATTTATTTTTGGCTGTGTTGGGTCTTTGTTGCTGTGCGTGGGCTTTCTCTAGTTGAGGTGAGTGGGGGCTACTCTTCGTTGCAGTGTGCAGGCTTCTCATTGCAGTGGCTTCTCTCATTGCAGAGCATGAGCTCTAGGCGCGTGGGCTTCAGTAGTTGTGACTCACGGTCTCTAGAGCACAGGCTCAGTAGTTGTGGCACACGGGCTTAGTTGCTCCGCGGCATGTGGGATCTTCCCAGACCAGGGCTCGAACCCGTGTCCCCTGCATTGGCAGGCGGATTCTCAACCACTGCATCACCAGGGAAACCCAGTATGTCTTATATTTTAAATACTACAGTCATCCTTTAGAATAATTTGTCTTTTCACTCCATTTGTCAAAGTCATCGGAGGTCAGTGTATGTCATCCATTGTTTTAGCTGATTCCCATTCAAAATGAATTTAGTTATCTTTGATGATAAGCTTCTGATAGCTCTGGAATAGTTACTGGTGTTCCTAGAAGCATAGGCTTATTCCTCTATTGAGGTTTTACATTTGTATTTCCTAAATTGCTGGGGCATTACCAGTCTGAAACCACTTTAAATTCACCATTTGATTCTGATATGAATGGGATACAATTCCCAGGAAAGATGGGCATTAGGTTTATAAACTCTCAGAGACACATTTTTCACCCATGCTTCCTCCATCTCTCCCAACAATGAGAAAATTCTTGCTACAACTCTAGAAAGATGGGAAAGGGGAATGGCTTTCTGCTGTTTTGTCTGATTTTGAGGGAGACATCTGTAGTCTTTCATCTCTGTAGGGTGCCTTGGGCTTTTACCTCTTTTAGCCTCTTCCCACTGTCAATTTAGCAGCTGTTTTAATCTAGACCAGCAAATGCCCAAAGGGCAAAAGTCAACTGTGGAGTTCCTGTTCTCCTCTCTGTTCTTCCTTCTCCTAGATTTTGGCCTGCATTCCTCACTATATTTCAGTTCTTCTATGCTTTAAGAAGTCTTCAGATGTCTTTCACCATTTTCATCTCTTTTCAGTGGGAATGCTGATCTGAATAAACGAGACATCCCCCAGTCCCCATTACCTGACATGGAAGTCCCTCAAATTATATTTCTTTCCTGGCTCCTGCTTTTGTGACCTGCCACAACAGCTGCCAAAGTCATGGAGGTTCACTGGCTTTAGTTTCCTCAACTATAAAGTGGGGTTATGATTTTCATTACCTTGTAGAATTATGCAACTCAAATAACTTAAAGTTCTCAACAAATCATAAATACCATATATAATAATGTTTATATATAATAAATTATATAAATGATAACCATATTATACATAATAAAAATATTTATTTTATAGTGTAGGGAGGAAAAATATTTTTTTCCCTACTTTTCATTGTTCTTGGCTGAGATCCCTCTGTAAAAAAGACAAATTAGAGGAGAAAAAGTTAATTACAAACTGTTAAAAGATAAATTGAGGCAACTTGGGCTTCCCTGGTGGCGCAGTGGTTGAGAATCTGCCTGCTAATTCAGGGGACACGGGTTCGAGCCCTGGTCTGGGAGGATCCCAAATGCCGTGGAGCAACTAGGCCCATGAGCCACAACTACTGAGCCTGTGTGTCTGGAGCCTGTGCTCCGCAACGAGAGGCCGCGATAGTGAGAGGCCCGCACACCGCGATGAAGAGTGGCCCCGGCTTGCCACAACTAGAGAAAGCCCTCGCACAGGAATGAAGACCCAACACAGCAAAAGTAAATTATTTAATTAATAAAAAAATTGAGGCACATTAAAAATGTTAGCAGTTTATTTGAGCAAAAATCAAGTAGAATTGAGCAGCATCCAATCAAGCAGATAGAAAGGAGCTGTACCTAATGAAAAACTTTTATAGGCAGAGGAGAGTGGGAACAGGGAAGTTATACCAGGCAAAAAAGCAGCTTGGTTATTGCAAGGTCACTTTCCTTTAGGAATGGCAGGGGGTCAACCAGGCAGATTACCCCACTAATCTGCTGATCAGATGATTCCTGATTGACTGGTTTAAAATTCCATTTAAAATTACCTTTCTGGGAGAGCCAACTAATTAAGTCTTGGTTTGGTGACCTGGGGCTTAACATAACTCCATTTTGGACCTGTTGTCTTATTTTTAAGAGTACATATGTTTCAGGACTTCCCTGGTGGTCCAATGGTTAGGACTCTGAGCTTCCACTGCAGGGGTACAGTTTCAATCTCTGGTCAGGGAACTAAGATCCCACATGCCACACAACACGGCTAAAAAATTAAAAATTAAAAAAAAAATAGTATGGGACATCCATGCTGGAGCCGTGATTAAGAATCTGCCTGCCAATGCAGGGGACACAGGTTTGATCCCTGCTCCGAGTTGATCCCAAATGCTGCGGAGCAACTAAGCCCGAGCACCGCAACTACTGAGCCTGCACTCTAGAGCCCACGAACCACAACTCCTGAACCCGTGTGCTGCAACTACTGAAGCCCACGTGCCTAGAGCTCATGCTCCTCAGCAAGAGAAACCACTGCAAAGAGAAGCCCGCACACCGCAAAGAAGAGTAGCCCTTCCTCGCCGCAACTAGAGAAAGCCTACGTGCAGCAACGAAGACCCAACGGGGACAAAATAAATAAATAAATAAATTAATTAATTTTAAAAAAAAGGTACATATGTTTGTACAGGAGCTGCACAAATATCTGAGACTCAAAAGGTGGCCAGATAATTGAAGCTTATATAGTATCCTGAGCTAAGGGAAGGGATAGGCATCTGGGGCTTCAAAGTAGGGGAGGCAATTCATGGGAAGGTGAGAGGAAGACATGTTTGGAAAACAAAGGTTGCCCTGCCAAGCAGGTAAGTCTCTCAGGTGAAGAAGTTGTCTCTGGTAATAGCTCCCTTTGTGGTAAGGTCCCCCTTTCTAATGTAAATTTCCCTTGCAAAAGGGTAACTTCTATTCTGTTTTCAGAGCTTCTTCTGTGTCTGTAGTTTCTCAAAATAATCAGCTCAAAGTAATTCTTATGCCAAGGAGGCAGATTTTGGGGAAGCACTTTCTGCTGCCTTCAACACACACACACACACACACACACACACACATTTTTTACAACAACTTTTGTAGTAGCAGCAGTAGTGATAAACATAGTAGTAGGAGAGATATAAGCAGAAATTATGTTGTTGTTATGTTCCTTCCAGTTCTTTTTAAAAAATATTTATTTATTTTATTTATTTTGGCTGCACTGGGTCTTAGTTGTGGCTTGCGGGATCTTCGTTGCGCCACGTGGGATCTTTAGTTGTGGCATGAAGACTTAGCTGTGGCATGTGAACTCTTAGTTGCAGCACTATCTAGTTCCCCGACCAGGGATTAAACCCAGGCCACCTGCATTGGGAGAGTGGAGTCTCACCCACTGGACCACCAAAGAAGTCCCCCTTCCATTTCTAAAATTACAAGATTCCCTTCCTCTGCATGAGTCGTCCCATCTCTGCCTGCTGATTTATAGGACTCCTGTTCATATATTCCCATGACCTTTCAAAACACTTTATTCCTCTTTTTTTTTTCTTATATGAATTTACTGATAGTTCAAGACCAGATGCAGGTACATCTTCTATCTGCGTGTTTCTCAATGCTGAATGCATTCTGGATCACCTAAGGAGCTTAAGAAAAATGCAGATTTGAGGTCTCAAACCAACCAATTAAATCAGAATCTGGGGCTGCCAACAGAAAACTGTCACTTGCCATCTGACTCTACAAGGATTAAGTCACTAGCCACTGCAGCCATTGACCTTCAACATACTCTGAAAGGAGTTCAGGGTTGAGTTCAGGAATGAGCCACTCTGTGCTCTGGGAAAAACTGGAAGAATAGGCTTTCAGTTAGCTAGATATTTTCAGGAGAAGATTTTATGAGCCCAAATTTTCGCATTTCCTCATATCTAGAAAAGCACTTAAATCATTAATGGTGACATCTGCTCCTCATGACTAGCAGCAACCCTCTGCCTAAATGTGTGCTTAATTGCATGTATCCCCCTTCACCAAAATCATATGATAATACTGACCTTCCCCCCTACTTCTCTGGACCAGTTCCTCAGATCTATCTGAGATGTTGTCTCCCTAGCTATTGTCCTCATTTTGCCCCATATAAAACTTAACTCACAACTCTCATGTTGTGCATTTTTTTTCAGTCATTAGTCAATGGGAGGCATTTTTGTTTTTTAAAAGTCCTCAGTGATTTTTTTTTTTCTTTTTGGCTGTGCTAGGTCTTTGTTGTGGCGTGTGGGCTTCTCTCTAGTTGTGGTGTGCAGGCTCCAGAGCGCGTGGGCTCAGTAGTTGTGGCACACAGGCTCTCTAGTTGTGGCCTGAGGGTTTTGTTGCCCTGTGCATGTGGAATATTAGGTCCCCAACCAGGGATCGAACCCACGTCCCCTGCATTGGAAGGCGGATTCTTAATCACTGGACCGCCAGGGAAGTCCCCCTCAGTGATTCTAATGTGCAGCCAGAATTAAGAATCACTAGTCATGTCTTTCTCCCATTTTTCTTTTGGTTGTTCATTTTTCTAATTGATTTGTAGAAATTCATTATATATTCGGATACTAATCTTTTAACTCATATGTGTTTACAGGGACATCCTATACAGCTAATGATGCTGTCACTTGATAAAATCTTTCATGGAAGACTATTAACACAGAATTCCAAAAGAAATTCATAGTCTTTAATACTCTTGCTGGACACTTACCCTAGGACATACACACACACACACACACACACACACACACACACACACACACACACGCACACATATACCTAAATATATTTAAAAATTAAGAAGAATATAACATTAAAACATTGTATAGTTATTGATGAGCTAGAGTTAGCTCCTTTTGACAAGAACTAGATTAAGCATGAAGCCTTTGATATAGCAGCTTCAATAGATGTTTATTAAATAAAAATAATATTTTGAAGTTTTTTTAAAAAAGAAAGGAAAATTATATTCTTAATTATTTTTTTAGAGTGGTCAAATTTGCATAACTGTGACTAGAGGGGAGAAGGAAAGAATTTTTAAATAAAACAACCACTAATAAAAGTAGAAAAATATACCATCATGTAGTCAGAAAATCTGAATACTTCAGGTTTAGCACTTCATTCATTCAATTATTATTTAATGGAAAACATGATGTGTGCCAGGTACTGGGATTAAAGTATCCACAGAAGACAAGGTGACTGAAAATTTTAATACTGTACTTGAACAGGGCTCTCAAGGAAAAATTATGTATTTTTTTATAATGCCCCTCCTACAAATCCATCAAGCAAATTTATAGGAAGGGATCTAAGACTGGTGCTGGTCAGGACATTAGAGGAGAAAAAGAAGTACTTGATGAATAAGATTTTCAAACTATCCTTAAATCAAAAGACATCTCAAGAAATGTCAGAGGAAGACACAAAAGCTCCAAAGTATGTCTCCCGGTGCTCTGTCTCAGGATTTGTGTTGGATTTGGCAAGTCCATTGGTCATTGCCTACAGCAGAGGCAGTGAGTCTGTATGTGCTTAGTGCTCTCTGTCTACAGAGCAAAAGAGCAGTCAGGACTGGGAAGACATCAAACATGGCTTTTTACAATCCCTGGGCCTCCCTCCTGCTATTTCACGGTTCAACTCAGTTTGTGTGAAAAATGGCTAGACAGAATAAGGACCCTAAACCTACTTGTCAATGTGTTTATGAAACATGGGAACTACAGAAACACTAAGGTAAGCTTTAATTAATATGAATTTCCCTTATAATAAGGATTAAATGCTGTGCAAAATTTTGAATTAATCATTAGAGTGAGTTTCTGATGAAAGTGTTACTGAGTCTAAACTCATACTGCTTGCAGCACAACAGGTCAATAAGTTGAGAGACGAGGTGTTGAGGCAAGGAATAGCAACTTTATTTGGAAAGCCAGCAAACTGAGAAGATGACAGACTAACATCTTAAAGAACCATTTTGTTTGGGCTTGAATACAAGCTTCTTTTATGCTACAGAGGGGAAGATAGGAGGGAATGAGATCAAGAGGTGAAGGGTTGTTGCAGAATTCTTGGCGCTGGCCAGACCTTGATATACCATCAAAATATCAATTCTTTGATATTGCATGTGTTCAACAGAGGCCTGGTCATGATACTCCTGTAAGTCTTCAACAAGTGTTATTTCCTGTCCTAAGACAAATGTTCTTTCTTGTCCTGTAACTCCTTATTTCTATGTGGATACGTGATCACTAAGCAAAGGAGAATTATATTTCTAATAATTAGGATACCTGTGAGCTAAGCAAAAGCATTTTACCTTTAAAGGTTAAGCATAGGAGGCAGAATTTCTGGAAGGAAAGGGGCAATTATGTATACTTCAAGCTATAGGTCACAATCCTTTTATAATTAATGTGCCTGAGTGCAGAATTAGCAAGGTAATTAGTTATAGAGTGCAAAGATTAGAACTTAAAAAAAATAGATTCAATATGGAATCAGATTAGTTCTTCCCTGTTACAAGAGGAAATTGCAAAATAATTATTTATAGAGTAAAAGTAACTTGTTTACAGATAGTGCAAACCAGTTTACATTGTCTACTATTGAGGGAAACAGCCAATCTTTGTAAATTCTGCTTTTGGATGAAAACAAAAGCTAATTGCAGGGACTTCCCTGGTGGTGCAATGGTTAAGGCTAGGTGTTCCCAATGCAGGGGGCCCGGGTTCAATCCCTGGTTGAGAAACTAGATCTCACATACATGCCGCAACTAAGAGCTCACATGCCACAACTAAGGAGCCCGTCTGCTGCAACTAAGGAGACCACATGTCACAACTAAGGAGCCAGCGAGCTGCAACTAAGGAGCCTGCCTGTTGCAACTAAGGAGACTGCCTGCTGCAACTCAGACCTAGCACAACCGAAAAAAAAAATAATAAAAGCTAATTGCAAAAGATCAAAAAGAAATAGTCCCCAAATACTTGGTTACCATTTGCTAGTTTTCCGTCGATAGGGAAATGGAACAAATTACATGTAATAAGCACCGTATAGGACAAAGGATGGTTCTGTCATCCTTAAAGAAAAATAAAATTCACATTAAAGGATACCTCTATGGACACGGAGATACATAAATGTGTTGAAACGAGAAGGTTAGCGAAGTTTCTGGTCATTCAATTCCAACGTGTGGTGGATTTTCACCACCAATAAGCAATTCTTGGGCACCACCTTAGTGTCCTATAATTCAACTCAGTTATGACACTATCTGACTGGAGATAACATCAGATCCCATGGGTTATGGGCTCAGTCCTACAAGTCTGTCTCCCTCCCACTTCAGATGCCAATTCCAAGCCCAGGTTGTTAACTCTGCTTCTGATACAACTGGCTATAAGTCAGAGGTTCCCACAACCAGCTTTCTGGTTCAATTAATTTGCTAGAATGGTTGACAGAACTCAGGAAAACATTTTACTTACTAGATTGCTGGTTTGTTATAAAAAGATATAACTCAGGAACAGCCTGATGGAAGAGACACCCAGGGCAAGCTAGGGGGAAAGGGTGGGGAGCTTCCACGCCTTCTCCGAGTGCATCACTCTCCCAAATCTCCACATTTTCACCAACTCAGAAGCTCTCAGAACCCCATCCTTTTGGGTTTTTAATGGAGGCTTCATTACAGAGGCTTGATTGATTAAATAATGATGGGCCACTCGTGATTGATTCAAGCTCCAGCTTCTCTCCCCTCCTCGGAGGTCAGGGATGGGACTGAAAGTTTTAACCCTCCAATCACTTGGTTGGTTCTCTTGACAATTAGCCCCCATCCGTCAATGTAGTTCAAAAGTCACTTCATTAATATAACAAAAAATAGCTTTGTCACTCTCATCTCTTAGGAAATTCTAAGGATTTTAGGGGCTCTGGGCCAGGAATGGGGTTGAAGACCAAATATATATTTCTTATTATAAATCACCATGTTTATAGAAAAGAGAGCAAACACTTGTAAATGGTTACTTGGGGGAGCGGGAGGGACTAAAGGTAGAGGACAAAGAAAGGGCTACTTTCCCTGTGTCTTCCATTTCCTCAAAATACTTGAATTTTCTGTAGTGGCAAGTATTTATATATTATTTATGTGATAAAATAAAGGTAACATTTTTAAAAAATCTTTTTAACAGAATTCAGCAGTTAATAAAAAAATTATACTTGCTTTTCAGATCTGATGCAAGGATGCACTCATTCACTCAATCATTCATTTAAGTCCCTAATTACTAAGTTCATAATGTGCCAGGCATAAGGGCCTTAGCAATGAACAAGCTGGATCTATTCCTTAATGTGACAGAGCCCAAATTCTAACAGGGAAAGACACGGGATAAACAGCTAAGCCACAGCTCAGTTGGGGTAAAGGTGCTCTAACCTAGGTGTACCTGAGGAGCCTTGCTTACACAGAATGGCCAGGTAAGACTTTGAGGATGTGAAGTTTAAGCTGAGGCCTGAAAGCACTCATCTGTGCTTGAAGAGCCATCTAGGAAAAGGAAAGAACTTAGCGTGTTCTAGAAAGAAGAAACTTCCCAATTCTGCATAACTAAGAACAAATAGATTCTGACCCAGGCACAGACTGTGTGAATTCCTAGACATTAGAGCAGCAGGATAGGGGAAGTAGACCCTTCCGTTAAACCCTAAAGACACTAACAAAGAAGTTTCTTAGTAGACCACAGGGCCATATTCAACTTCTCTTGGGGCCAGTCTGACCCTGGGTGCAGTAAATTTGGAAAACAGAAAAGTTACTCAGGCTCTTCGAAGAATATACTTGAATATACTGGTTGATTCCATGAAATCCTGATGTCCTTCCCCAGCCAATTTCCAAACAGCCTTTCCATTCCATGTTACATGATTTCCCTTTCCCTACTTTCCACTGGTAAGGGACTAGTAAGCCCTGCAGTTCTTCTCCATGCCAGAGCATCGTTTTTCACCCTTGAGAGTCACACACAAATACCTGCAAGCATGACTCATGAAAGTAAAAGAGCCATGGCTTTCTGAAAGAAGAATGTAGGATCTGTGAGGTAAGGTCATATTGTTTTTATTCTCTCTAAAGGTATTGGAAGCAGTTTGACCATCTGTTAGCTGTGATGCCACTCTGTAGTCTATTCCTAACTATATTATGTATGTTTGGCATATAGGGAGAAGGAAGAGAAGAGGCTGCCAGCATCTGAGCCTGTTTTGTTTATATAGAACTCATATTAGGACATCTACTCAGTAGAAGAGTCTGAGACTTTTGTACCTGGGGCTACTGGAGGCATGTTCAGTTAACATTTTCTCTAAGACCACAGTTCTATGCTAAGTCAACTTAGCACACTTTACTCATCAAGGATTAGAGTTGTTATGTTTTACTGTAAAACATGTTTTTTTTAAATATATTTCATTTATTTATTTGGTTGCAGCAGGTCTTAGTTGTGGCACGTGGGTTCCTTAGTTGCAGCAGCCAGGCTCATTAGTTGTAACATGTGAACTCTTATTTGTGGCATGCATTTGGGATTTAGTTCCCTGACGAGGGATTGAACCCGGGCCCCCTGCATTGGGAGCATGGAGTCTTAACCACTGCGCTACCAGGGAATTCCCTGGAAAGCATGGCTTTTGATGTCAAATATGCCTGGGCCCAAATCCCAGCACCTGAGGGATTCTGATATTCACATGTCTGAGATTCTGTTGCCTGTTTTCAAAGGACTAAAATGAGAAAATACATGTCAAGTGATTAACACTGTGTCTATTAGTCAGATTTTGCTGTGATAATAATCCCCCAGGTTTAGTGGCTTACAACTCAAGCATTTATTTCTCAGAGTTTTGCAGGTAGGTTATGGTTGGGTTCTAGATGTCTTCTCACTTGGAGACCAAGGTTAAAGGAGCAGCTCCTTTATGGGATATTCTTGTCTTATGATGGAGGGCAGGAGCAGAAGAAGGTTAGCAGAAACCTGGACTTGGTACTAGCATGCTGTCACTTCAGCCCACAGTCCATTGTACAAAATAAGTCCCTATGTGGAGGGAGAGAAGGATGTACATTTGAGCAACAGTAATACATCTGTGAACTAAGCTGGGAACATGACAGGTACTTAACAAATGTTAGCCTCCATCCTTTTCCCAGTGCCTGTAAGGATTCAATAAATGAATGTGATAATGATAAGCTAACTCTGTAGCCAACCCAAACTTCTGACATAAAGTTGACTGGCCACCCTCCATGCTGGACCCAATACCTTTGCTTTCATCAGTCTTATTGCCCAGAACTGTTCCACCATTTCCAGATCTAATCCTGTATTCCTCACTCTGACCACTTGTTTCACTCTCCCCTGCAGCACCTCACTTAAACTTGTGCCCTGACAACTGGTAGAGACGCCTCACTTTCCACCTTCTCCATAACTCCAACAGCCCTGGGACCACACAGGATCCTGCCACTCTAGGCTCTGTTTGCTGGGCACATCGTGATGATGTGACCCAGAATTTGGCATCAATCACCAACAGCTTTGCCATTGAAACAGTGTGTCAAGCATAAACACTTAGCCCAAACTACCCAAATAATTGAAAACATAGTCTATAGTCATATGGTCGTATCACATAGTTATTTTTGGATGTAAGTCTGTACATTTTAATAAACTCTTGTTTTTAAATGACTTTTCAGTGATATAGTTATGGGTGGAAGGAGGGAGTTTAAGGTGGGCACAAGAACTAGTTGGCAACCCTAACTAAAAGAAATGGAAAAAGTTATACACAATTGAGGTTAAGAAGACTTTGAATATCACTTGCTTCAAGTCCCTTATTTTACAAATGAGAAAACTGAGATGGACAGAGAACTATCTATAGCAAATTATGAGCAGAAACCAAGTTTCCTGAATCCCAGGCCAGAGCTTTTCCTACTATATCAAAACAGAGTAGAAGAAACCAACTGGCTACCAACAGTCCTAAACCCCAGAACCTGGAGGAAAGAAGAGGGTATTTGTGTTAATTTAGTCTTAGAGAGAGAAAAAATATGTTTAATGGAGCCCATGGTATGGAGGAGAACATCAGAAGCAGTGGGTAGACTGTCGGGGGGGGTGGTGTCAGCATTTGGGTTTCAGCTAGCTTGACCTTCTATATATTGTCCTGCCTGTGAGCATTCACCATCTTGACAGGAGCTACGTTAGGTCATCAGGATGAGAGCTGCCACCCGGGGAATTTCCTCTCCCTGATAATGATTATAAGGATGGCAAGGACAAAGTCCTTGAGGTAGGAGATAGATGGGCCCCAGGCTGAGCTGCTGCAACAGGTCTCCTGCTGACGCTCCAAGGTATGACACTAGCAGGAACATCAGGCCCTGACTGGGTAAAAGACAAAGTGACCACATTTTTTCTCATTCTTGTGGTCAAGAGGATTTCCCAGCCCACACATGCACAGGGAAGGTCCTCAGTCTAGGGAAGGGGTCAAAAGGAGGGAGGGGCTGCCAGTCCATAACATGTCCTGCCAACCTCCCAGAAACCTTCATGCTGGAATCTATCTTGGCTGAGAGATGCACATGCTCCCACCAGGAAGGACGCTGAGTCAGGCCAAACATGGGCACAAACAAGATGATTGGCTGGAAACAACCCAGAATACTGCCCCCATATAAGCAATCTATGCCACCCCTATTGCACGTAACTCAGAATTTGTCTGTGTGCTCTTCCGCACATACTTTCCTTTTAGTAAATGCTTTGTTTGCCTCACAGTCTCTGTCTCTTTGCTGAATTCTTTCTTCAAAGAAGATGAGGGCCAAGGTCCTGCTTTCCAGCCATCTTGCCCCCCTCCCCTCGAAATCTGCCTGAGCCTAAATATTGAGGATGGTGCATTCCCTGTTCAGATAGCCAAGGGCTTTGGGAGTGTGTGATCCCCACATTTCCCTTGTGAGGTAATGAATGTGTCATCAGGAATATCTAAGGGCCTTTCTTGTGAAAGGGATGAATAATCTGGTACAGGCAATAAAAACTTGATTCCCAGATCCTTATTCTAATTATCAAATTATTGATTTCTAAAAAAAGAATTACCAACACAGTTGGCTCTCCATATCCATGGGTTTCACATCCACAGATTCAACCAACTGAGGATCAAAAATACTCGAAAAAAAAAATTCCAGAAAGTTCCAAAATGCAAAACTTGAAGTTGTTGCCTTGGCAACTATTTACATAGCATTTACATTTTATTAGGTAGCATAAGTAATCCAGAGATGATTTAAAGTATACAGGAGTATGTGCTTGGGTTATATGCAAATACTGTGTCATTTTTTTGTAAGGGACTTGAGCCTCTGTGGATTTAGGTATCCACAGGTATCCTGGGTCTAATCCCTCATGGATATTGAGGGATGACTGTATATTTCATTATAATGAGATGTATGGATTACCTGACTGGAGTCATGAGTCATGATGTCTAGAAGCCTTTCCATAAGAAGGGGAAAAAAAAGAAGGAAGGAAGGAAGGAAGGAAGGAAGGAAGGATAAAATGGAATCAAGATGTTTCAACAATATTCTTAAGAGGTATATAGTTCAGCGTAGGGGTAGATATACCAAGTGCCATTCGCTGAGATCTGTAGATGCAAGTGTCAGTGCCTAGGTGAAAGAGGAGTCAGTCTTCACAGGTAGATGGACATGGAAGAAAATTCTGACCTTCATTTGGTGTTGAATCCCAATTATAAAGAGTTAATGATCTGTAACACATTAGACAACAATATACTTCTAGGAATTCTGTGAATTTTTTTGCAAATAAAGAATATTTGTGGGCTTCCCTGGTGGTGCAGTGGTTGAGAGTCCGCCTGCCGATGCAGGGGACACGGGTTCGTGCCCCTGTCCGGGAGGATCCCACATGGAGCGGCTGGGCCCGTGAGCCATGGCCGCTGAGCCTGTGCGTCCGGAGCCTGTGCTCCGCAACGGGAGAGGCCACAACAGTGAGAGGCCCGCGTACCGCAAAAAAAAAAAAAAAAAAAAAAAAAAGAATATTTGTTTTAGATGTACAATTTCCTCAAGTTAGCTGTGTTGTAATTTTATACTTTAATTTTACAGTGGTGGGGCCCAGAGTAGGCTGCCCCAAAATATGCCTCAATGATGTATTGATTATTTTGAATTAAAGTTACTTAAGAATTTAAGAACTGTACACAGCCAGTGCAAGAGGAACACATGGACGCTCCTTTCTGTCTCTCCAAAAGCAGGAAATAAATTTCCGCTGTGAAAGAATACCCTTATTGCCAGAGAGAGGGAATTGGTGCTGAGAAGCCTCTATAAACAAGCCTTGTTACATTTAACATTTACTACCACAAGCCCAAACTCTGTTTAGATTCTTCACTGATTGAGCACCCAAAACCTAAATTACTTTGTCCTGTCAATTCCTTACAAATGTATTGTTTCTTTGCCTAAAAACTTTAAAAGCTGCCTGCTTTCGCCACTTCTTAGGTCCTATTTCTATGGATCTGTGTGTGCACAAATTAAAATTTGTCTATTTTCCTCCTGTTAAACTGTCTTGTGTCAATTTAATTATTAGTCCAGCTACAAGAACTCCAGAAGGGTAGGGGGGGAAATTTTCCCCTCCCTGATGATGGCACAGTATTAGAAATGAGTAGGGAGTGGCAGAAGGTGGGAGCTATAGTCCCTCAGTCTGAGCACTTCTGAGCACTGACAGCATGGGAATTTTCAATGATTTACTGAGCGCTTAACCCACACACTGTGCCAAGCAAGGAGGGTGCACAGTATACTTTGCCTTGTCCATATACTGGAAAACGCTTCATAGCTGTTGTGAGCAACATTTAATTGGCAGCATTACACCCATTTCACAGAAGTTAACTAAGCAGACTGAGAGCTTAAATGACTTCCTAAATCATCAGCTGACCTGGGACAGAAAGCCAGAATCTTGGCTCTTTTGATGGTTTGAGTCTTGAAGAAAATATTTTCATTCCAGCTTGATCCAAATAACTTATCTGAAGTCTTGCTAGCAAGGAGAACTTGAAAGGACACCTGGTTAGTCTGAAGCAAAATAAAATGAAATAAAGCTTAAAATCCTTTTCAAGATTTTTTTTGTGAACCATAAAGCTAGCCTCCCCTGTAATTATGATCATTGCCTTATCTGCATGAGTCACATCTGGGCCCCCGAGGTCTCTGGCTTCTGCAGCAGCAGAAGTCCTTCCTCAGACACTTTGCATGTCCCACACTCAGTCTGTGGAGGTTTATAAAGGAAATGGGACGTTCAAAGGCCCATTAGACAGGGCAGCCTTGAGCTTTTTTAAAATTGTGGTAAGATATATAACATGAAGTTTCCGATTTTAATCATAGCAAACAGAGGCATATTTGGGTAGTCTTTTTGAGCTGTGAATATTTTTGTCTAGTTAACAATGAGATGGCCTTGCACTTTGAGCCCAGCTGAGAGTCCCGGGATATTTTAATCTCCAGGAAAATAAACAACCTTTCAGCCAGTTTCTTTTTTCTTTTTCTGTCTTTCTTTTTATTTTTTTGAAGACCTAATTGGATTTATTAAATGATCCATGAATCGGGCAGTATCCCATCTAGCAAGTAGAAAAGTGCTCTTCAGCCAGTTTCTAATAACTCTCTTACTTACTGCCGAGAGACAGCTGCTTTAGGCAGGTCCTTTAATTTCTTTTATTATTATTTTATTTTTAATTGTGATAAAATACCATCTTAAGCATTCTTAGGTGTATATTTAGGTGGTATTAAGTATATTCATATTGTTGTGCAACCATCGCCACTGCCCATCTCCAGAAATTTTTATCTTCCCAAACTAAAACTCTGTCCCCATTAAACACTGACTCCATCATATTCTGACATCAACTAGGATTCTGCTCCCAATCACAGTGTGTGGGTCCTTTCCTCACCAAGTAATTCTGACACCAGCTGAGTGTCCTACAATTCAACTCAATTCTTATACTATCTACCCAGATATAGCATCAGATCCCGCAGGTTAAGAGATCAGTCCCACAAGGCAGCCTCCAGCACCCCACTTCAGATGCCAATAGCAAGTCTTGTTGTTACTTGTGCTTCTGACAGGTTGCCTATAAATCAGATGTCCCCAACTTCTAGAGGATGCTTCTATAATGGATTGATTTGAGGTATTTCAGACAGGTTATGAGGGCTAGAAGGACCCTTGACTAGTTGTTCAACCTCTCTTTACCTTAATGCACTTCCAGTCTTCCCACCTCCCAGGAATTTTTGAGGTTCACATAGGATACTGGTGAAAGCATGCATGAAGAGCTAAGTGGTAACAACTGTAAATTACTAATTTCAGCTATGATGGTGACTGATTAAGTGGGGTTTGAAAACTACAGTGAAGAGTGGTCAGTGGGAGGTGTGTTTCCTTGCTAGAGCATAGTCCCTCAGCATGAAGTACAGTGTAGCACAACTGCCTCGTGTGCTTAAACTGGTAAGGTCCTTGGCCACACTTCAGTGAGTCTGCAGGAAGGCTTCCTGCCGCCCCCACCACCCACCCCCCAGCCCTGAGCCTCTCCTGGTGTGGTTGGCATGCTGCTTCCTGCTGGACACTGGGAGAGACAGGCCCTATGACTTTCCGCCCCTTACTGTGGTCTCCATTTAAGACTGGGTTCTTCTGTGTGCATTTACCTTATGCTCCACTCCATCAAGTCAATAACTGCGGGTTAGAAGTTCACAAAGGTTTTATTTCAGAGCAAGTACTTCTGGCTAACATAATGTGCTTACTTGGGTGGTTGTCTATGGAAGTCAACATACTTGTAAAGTTTTTTGTTATTTGCTCTTTTATGTTACGTAAATGCTTGGTGTATTAATCTCTGGCTGAGCTGATGGCAAAATACATAACCTCCAAACTACTTTATTTGGTATGATTTGTTAATTAAACTAATATATTTTCCATGTATGCCCATTACATTACTATGTGATAAAGAATGTGAAGTGTGTCATCAAGACAGAAAGCCTAAATTTGGTGGTCAGGGAAGGCTTCCTGAAGGAAATGACATCTAAACCTAAAGGATGGGTAGAAGTTATCCAGGTAAAGAGGGAAAGGAAGAGTGTTCTAGCCAGAGGGGACAATAAGAAATGTTGGAAGAACTGAAATTCAGTTATTATGCAGGAGTGCATGGTGAGGGTGGCAGGAAATGGGGAGAGGAAAAGCTGGAAAGATGGGCAGAGGCCTTGGTGTCAGGTTAAGATGATTGGACTTTATCTTAAGATAAGATAAGGGCATTAAACCTTTTAAGGAGATGCCCATGATCAGAGTTTAGTTTTAGAAAGATTGCTCTTTAATGTTAAAAGAGGAGTAAGATGATCAGCTTTTCTTTTTAGAAAGAGTCACTTGTCTATAAGGAGTTAAGGGAGATCTAAAGGTATCTAAGGAGGGTACCATTGTAAGGTTTTTAGGACAGTGACAAGATGAGATATGCTTTTCAAAAGAATCTCTCCTCTAGAAAGAGTCTTAAAAGGTATAAAGGGTTAATTCCCTGGCACCCCGAGGAAACAGTGTCAAGGTGAGAGTCAAGACCTCCACCATGTCCTCCCTCCGCTTCATTTGCCAACGCTGCAGCCAGCCCCTGAAACTGAATCAGTCCATGGAGACCTCCCAAGAGCCTGAAGCTTTGATGCTCATCTCAGCTCAGGGGGAGCCAGGAGAAACCCAGGAGGGAGGCCCTCCTTCCAGGGAGGAGGCAGATTTTGAAAATCTACAGGAAGATGCCTCTTACAGGACCCTTCCTGGCCTCCCTGGTGGCAGAGTGTCCTGGGACAATTCTGACAACTTCACCCTGCTTGGGAATTTGGGCTCTCTGAGAACTCTCAGTGGCATCCAGAAGGCTGCAAGCAACATTTTTGACATCCTCTCCAGTGAAAGAGATGTGGACCACCCCATGTGTGAGGACTGTACTGACAGTCTTTTAGAGCAACTGGACGTTCAACTCACCATCACAGAATCTGAGATTCAGAGCTACAAACGCTGTTTGGAGACCAGGGAGTTGATAAGTGAGGAGAGGGAGACGTTGCAGGAGAAGCTGAAGGGTCTGGAGCTGGAGGAAACGAGGTTGGTCCAGGAGCTGGAGGAGGTGGAAAAGAACCGAGAAAGAGCAGCAGCAGATCTCGAGGCAGCCCAGGCAGAGACTGAGATGCTGGACCAGCAAGAAAAGCAGTACCAGAAGGACTACAGTAAATTTAAATGGCAACAACTAGAACTACATGATGAGCTGAGTAGTGTGGAGAAACGTCTATGGTACGCCCAGATCCAGTGGCACCAGCTGGAGAAAACCAGTGTCTTTAATGCCACATTTGAGATCTGGCATGACGGCCCCTTAACTACCATCAATAACTTCAGATTGGGCTGCCTCCCCACTGTCCCTGTGTGCTGGAATGAGATTAACATAGCCTGGGGACAGACAGCCTTGCTGCTCCTTGCCCTGTCCAATACAATTGGACTGGAGTTTCAGAGGTACCGACTCATCCCCTGTGGAAACCATTCCTATCTGAAGTCTTTAACAGATGACCGCATTGAGCTGCCATTGTTCTCTAATGGGAAGCAGAACGTTTTCTTGCATAACAAATTTGACCAGGCTATGATGGCTTTCCTGGACTGCATGCAGCAGTTCAAGGAACTGGCTGAGAAAGGTGGGTCAGGTCTCTGTTTGCCCTACAAGATTCATGTGAAGAAAGGCCTGATGGAAGACTCCGGAAGCAGTGGTGGATTCTATTCCATCAGAACCCACTTGAACACAGAGGAGGAGTGGACAAAAGCACTCAAGCTTATGCTTATAAATTTTAAGTGTAGTCTCACTTGGGTCTCCTTAAGATATTGTCAAAAATAACTTTTTTTCTACGAGAGAGATATAAATTTTTTTGCTTTAAGATTTTATTTGTGAAAATGTTATCAGATAAAATTTAAAACTGAAGAATATGTTTATAATTTAAAAAATGGGGGCTTCCCTGGTGGTGCAGTGGTTGAGAGTCCGCCTGCCGGTGAAGGAGACACGGGTTCGTGCCCCAATCGGGGAGGATCCCGCATGCCGCAGAGCGGCTGGGCCCGTGAAGCCACGGCCGCTGAGCCTGCGCGTCCGGAGCCTGTGCTCCACAACGGGAGAGGCCACGGCATTGAGAGGCCCACGTACTGCAAAAAAAAAAAAAAAAAAAAAGGATGGCCGTACAGGCACTAATTTAAGATTATTGTCCAGAGCAAACCAAAAGACTTTGCTGTCTTCCCCAGCACATCTTTGTCCTCCCTCTCCCTTTCTTCCCAGACAAACATTCAAAATGACAAAGGTGAAATCACAGGATGACAAGATTATTCCTCCTTAAGAAGGGATAAAGATTGCAGAGAGAACTGAAGGGTAGGTGGGGGGTGAGAGGATGGGGTAGTAAGGAGAGAGGTGGAGGTCTGTAATTTTTTACGAGGAAAGTACTTGGGCCATTGTATGTAGTGGAACTTTGGAGTCAGGAAGTAAATATTGAAAGATTATTACATTTCTGCTGTGATATACAGTGTAAACCCTTCCTCTTCATCCCAGAAAAACTTTCAATAAACTTCTACACTTTCTTCAATGATTTAAAGTGAAAAGTGTGTCATTTGGGCTGTGCCATTATGTTGAGACTAACATGGAGGTGAGGGGCTGTGGTGGCCAGAGAGGACTGGTAACGTTTCTGCTGATCAATGGTCAGATAAGGGTCACAAGGTGAACCCTTACAGAGAGCTGAAGGTTGCAAAACCCAGAGGACTTTTTAAAACTGCAAATTGTGGAACTTCCCTGGCAGTCCAGTGGTTAAGACTCTTCCCTTCCACTGCAGGGGGCATGGGTTCCATCCCTGGTTGGGGAACTAAGATCCCACATGCCACTGCACCATGCAGTGAAGCCAAAAATTTAAAAAAAAAAATCAAATTGTGTCATGTCATTTACCTGCTTCTCCATTGCTCTCAGAATAAAGTCCCAAATTCTTACCATGGCTTTCAGCCTGGGTGATCTGTCCTGCCTGCCTCTCTAGGCTCATCTCATACTGCTCCCAGCTCCTTTCTGTTCCCAAACATGCTAAGTCCATTCTCCATCTGGTCTTTGCCCATGCTCTTCTCTGTGTGTTTTCTAACCAAACTACAAACTTCCTGAGAGCTACTTTAGCTTAGTAGTCCAGATGGTGCCTAGAACCGCCTCTCATACATACTCAGCATCTGTAAGTAGAAGTCATTGCTGTGGAAAATGTGAACAGGAAGTTGACTAATTGGTCACAGACTCAGAGGTAATAGAAAACTCCTAGGAGATTGGTTAAATGAATTAAGGTCCAAGCATATAATGAATTACCGTGTAGGTATTAAGATGTTATAGAAGAATATTTACATAATATTTAATGAAATTGCTTATCATATATTAAGTAAAAAGGTTAGGTTATAAAACATAATATAAACTGAATATTTAAAAGTAGTTAGAGAAAAAATAACTCCAAGAATATATATTCCTTGAATATATGAAGTATTTCCATGAAAATTTTGTATTTAAAAAAAAAATCTTTCCACTTGAGATTAGGAAAGATACAGAATATTAGTTATCAGTATTTCTATTTAACATGTGTTGGTGATCCTAGTTAGTACAATAGATTAGAAGTAAAAGGTATAAAGATTAGAAGGGAAAAAATAAAATTTTTATTTGCATATGACATAACTATGTAATGATATCCCAGTAATCAACACATAAATGATTAGAATTAATAAGTGAATTAAGAAATTCACTGACTACAAAGTCAATTACCAAAACCAAATGTATTTCTATATATAAGTAACAATTAGAAAGAGAATTTTAAAATAGTTCAAACTGTTAAATTCCTAAGAATAATGTAATAAAAAGCCTTTTGCACAGAAAACTATATTATCAGGTGTTCTAGAACAGGGGTTTGTAAACTTTTCGTGTAAAAGGCCAAATAGTGAATATTTTAAGATTTTTGGTCCATGTGGTCTCTGTTGCAATTACTAAATTGTAGTAACTATTCAATTGTGCTGTTACAGCATAAAACCAGCCACAGAAAATGTGTAAATGAATGGGCATAGCTGTGTTGTAGTGAAACTATATTCATCAAAAAAGACAGCAAGGTGGATTTGGCCTGTAGGCCATAGTTTTCTGACCCCTGCTCTAGGCCATAGTCCATCAAGTCATGGACTATGTCTATTGTATTTGTAGTTATGTCCCCAACAGTCTGCACAATGCCTGCCACATAGTAGATCCTCAATGAATAATTGAATGGATAAATCACAGAATTATTCTGTTTCATTTTGTGACTATCTATCCCCATTCCCCCTCTCCATCTCCAAATTTCTCACATAGGTACATATTTTCCATTGAAGTCATTTGAGTGTCAGAAACTACTAGGCCAAGAGATTTTAGGCACCTGAAATAAAAGGTAAATCAGTTTTATTTATTCATTCATTCATTCACTCACTCATTCATTCATTCATTCATTTTGTGTTAAGAACACTTAACATGAGATTCAACCTCATTAGATTTTGAGGGTACAGTATAGTGTTGTGAAGTATAGGCACAATGTTGTACTGCAGATCTCCAGAACTTAATTACCTTGCACAATTGAAACTATCCGCACTGAATAGCAACTCTCCATTTCCCCTTTCCCTCAGCCCCCAACAGCCACCATTCTACTCTGTTTCTATGTGTTTGACTATTTTAGATTTCTTTCCTTTTTTAAAATAAACTTATTTATTTATTTATTTTGGCTGCGTTGGGTCTTCGTTGTTGCATGTGGGCTTTCTCTGGTTGCTGTGAGCTGGGGCTACTCTTCGTTGTGGTGCGTGGGCTTCTCATTGCGGTGGCTTTTCTTGTTGCAGAGAACGGGCTCTAGGTGCAGGGGCTTCAGTAGTTGCAGCACAGTAGTTGCAGCACGTGGGCTCAGTAGTTGTGGCTTGTGGGCTGTAGAGCACCGGCTCAGTAGTTGTGGCGCACAGGTTTAATTGCTCAGCGGCATGTGGGATCTTCCCGGACCAGGGCTTGAATCTGTGCCCCTCGTGTTGGCAGGTGGAGTCTTAACCACTGCGCCACCAGGGGAGCCCAGTTTTAGATTTCTCATGAGTGGAACTGTGCAGCATTTGTTCTTCTGTTACTGTCTTAGGTAAATCACTTGTAGAAAAAAAGAAGTTCCAGGCTATGAAAAGTAAAATATGGAAAAAGATGTACCACCATCACTTAAGACTTGTAAGAAATGAAAACTGTCAGGTCCATTCCAGACTTCCAAAGTCACAATCTTTTTAACAGAGGGAGCATTTGGAACAAGGAGAGAAAAGCATAGACAGGCCACCTGCCAGGAGCTGCAGGGCTGCAACTCAGTGTGTTTCAGTGGAATTGTTGCTGTTGAGACATAAGACAAAGATATAAGAAAGACCACTGTCTTGGAGGGTCATCAATACCACACCAATTTTGAATTTCTAGCCAGTACAGCGCCTTGAAAGCCCACCCCTACACACCTTGACCACAGTTGACAAATCACCAGAAGTCACAGACTTGCATTTTAGAAATGTCACAGCAGAAGCAGTGTAGACTATAGTGGACTGAACACTCATTAAGTCAGCAAGTTGGAAGGGTGTCCTCAAAAACACCAGCCCTAGAGAAATCCATGAAGGAAATAGCAGGTGATAGTTAGAGAATTAGATGAATAAACAGAAGTAAGCAAGAGAAAAAGCTTCCAGAAAGTTATGAGAAGAGAGTAAAGAAAAGTAGGAGATTTTTGTTGCTTTTGATAAGAGAACTTTCAGCATGATGATGGCAAGATCCAGCTGGCAGTTGATGGAAGAGTGAAAGGGAAATAAAGAAGTAGAGATAGTGGATATGAACAATTCTTTTGAGACCTTTGACCATTGGGGAAGAATATAGATAAAGCAGAGGACTCTAAAACTGGGACAAATCTGAGAATTTTTACAGTGTAAAATTAAGGGTGTATGGGACTTCCTTGGTGGTCCAGTGTTTAAAAATCCACCTTCAATGCAAGGGATGTAGGTTCGATCCCTGGTCACATAACTAAGATCCCACCTGCCACGGGGCTATTAAGCCCACACTCTAGAGCCCACATGCCACAATGAAGAGCCCATGTACTGCAACTAAGACCCGATGCAGCCAAATAAATAAATAAATATTTTTAAAAGTAAGAGTATAGTAGAGAAAGATTAAAAATAGAGTGTGTGCATAAGGGTGGGTAGGGGTTTACATAAATTGACAATGTCAGAGGAGAAATAAACCTAATCATGAAGGAAGTTGAAAGGACTATTCAGAACAGGAGAAAATACAGCTCTTGGAGACTAGGGAGAAAGTGGGAGGAGATGCAAATATGGATAATTTATAACAAAGCTGCAGGTTGTTGGCAAGAAGTAGTTCAGGCAACTTTGAGGAGGTACTGGGGAGAGAATGTGCACATGGTGGTGAGGGGAACTGGGAAGGAGAAGGAGACCAAGTTCTGAAGCCTGCAGTGAATGAGGGAGAGTAAAAGGGCACTGAATAGTGGAAGAAGTTCAGGAAGTTTATCATGGAACTGCGTTACAGGGACCATAGAGAAAGGACTGCAATGAGATTCAAGATCAGAGGGAAGAATCTGAAGAAAAAGTATGTGAAAGGAGAACTCTCAGAATGGGTTGGTATTTGGCCCGGGGTCAAGGATGACAGAGATGAGAACCATGTCTGGATTGTCTGTTCTCATGTTTATGACCAGTGCAGGTGAAGGTTTCCAGTGGTTGTAAGAGTGTCCAGTTTTGCTCATATTTTCTTTATTCCATTGCTCTAACGGGAAGCTGCTGAGAAGAGTGCCTGGGACCCCTGAAGAGAAGTCTCACTAGAAAGTGAGGAGGATCAATTTGTTCCTGGACATTTATCACCCCAGAGGATGGTCAACTCTTAGAATTGAGGCTTTGTAGAGAAGAACCAAAGAAACCTATTGCCACTTGAGAGACAAAGCCTTTAAGTAGAGTTTTCTGAACGCACTTGGGAGGAGACTCATTGAATCCTGGATGGTTACCTCCTGATGAAATCACAATGACCCTCAGTGACCAGTAAATAGTTCTATCTGTGGCTACACAGGAGAATCTTGGGTCAGCTTCTAGACAATAGTCTTTGAGCAGATCTCTCTACAGGGAACTGTGCAGGAAGCTGAAAGCCAGTGGCATGGCTAGAAAGCCATGGCTACACTGCAGTAGAGGGGAAGCACCCCTGGAGTGGAGTTCTCCTCAGTCTGGGTCATTTTGGGAAGGACAGAAACTCTGGAGAGCTGCACACTCAAGTATCCTTAGCTATAGCCAGAAAGGTAGAAATCTGGCCTGCTAAGAATGTGACAAACTGGAAAGTGCCTGAACTATCTATAGGGGTTGAGGGCGTTGCAGCTTCAACCAATTCCATCCTGGAATCCTGGGTCCCTGCTTCAAGATTTTCCAACTTTTCAGGGGAATCTGGGTATCTAGATTTTTATAAGACATTCCTTTGTTTCTAAATCACAGTATCTAATCAACATATTTGAAAACATTTTGAGTCAAATAAAACAGTTATGGGGGCCACATTTGGCCCTTTGGCCAATTTGAAACCTCTGGTTTATTTCACATGGTTTCTCTGAGAACTAAATGAGATAAAATTTATGAAAGAGTTTTATCAATGTGAAAATCCTGTAAAACAATGTTATTTGTTCTTAAGTAAATGAATTGGAGTGAGGAGGAGAGAGATCTATGTGTTCTTGGAGGTGAGGAATTTGATCTTTAGTAATGTTTGGACTTCAATCAGCAACTTGAAATAAGTAAGACACAGCACAACTTCAAGATCTCATTGAAGATTTCTCTTAAAATGGAGGTTGGTAACAATCTTTTTTTTTTCCTTAAGATCTTTTTTCTAAAAAAGAAATTATTTATTTATTTTGGCTGTGCTGAGTCTTATTTGCAGCATGAGGAATCTTTTAGTTGCTGCATGTGGGCTCATGCAGGCTTATAGGCTTATAGTTGAAGCATGCGGGATTCTTAGTTGCAGTATGTGAACTCTTCGTTGCAGCATGCATGTGGGATCTAGTTCCCCAACCAGGGATCAAAGCTGGGCCCCTTGCATTGGGAACATGGAGCCCTACTCACTGGACTACCAGGGAAGTCCGGTATCAATCTTCATTGGGCATCAGGTAGAGAGGGCCAAGTTGATCATATATCTGACTTCTTTTCTATTATTTTATAAATTGAGACCATTCTATATGCACTGGTTCACAAATATTTATCAATCTTTTCTGAATGTCATTTTATATCTACATAAACCCAATATCATAACCATATTAATAAAATTATCATTTATACCCTGGTTTCACCTAAAACTCGAGGGAAGAAACTAATTTTACCAATTGTCTCAAAAATGTCTTTCAGCAGTGGTTTTGTTCAATTTAGGTTACCTACTGGAGAAGGAGTGAAGTGGAAGGGATAGAAATGGATGTAAGACTTTTCTGAGCATATTTTTCACAGAATTTTAACTTTTAAATAATGTTTTATATATTCAAAACCTTTTTATTATATTTTGTTTTATTTTATTTTATTTTATTTATTTATTTTGGTTGTGCCGGGTCTTTGTTGAGGCAGGCGGGCTCCGTAGTTGTGGCTTGTGGGCTCCATAGTTGTGGCATACAAACTCTTAGCTGTGGCATGCATGTGGGATCTAATTCCCTGACCAGGGATCAAACGTTCATACCCTGCATTGGAAGGCAGATTCTTTTTTTTTCTTTTTTTTTTAAATTTATTTTTGGCTGCGTTGGGTTTTCGTTGCTTCATGTGGGCTTTCTCTAGTTGCAGTGAGGGGGGGATACTCTTCATTGTGAAGCCTTCATTAAAGGCTTCTCATTGCGGTGGCTTCTCTAGTTGTGGAGCATGGGCTCTAGGAAAACTGGCTTCAGTAGTTGTGGCTCGTGGGCTATACAGCGCAGGCTCAGTAGTTGTGGTGCACAGGCTTAGATGTTCTGCGTCATGTGGGATCTTTCCCAACCAGGGCTCAAACCCGTGTCCCCTGCATTGGCAGGTGGATTCTTAACCACTGCATTACCAGGGAAGCCTGGAAGGCAGATTCTTAACCACTGTGCCACCAGGGAAGTGTCTCAAAAAACTTTTTTTTAAACATCTTTATTGCACTATAATTGCTTTACGATGGTGTGTTAGTTTTTGCTTTATAACAAAGTGAATCAGTTATACATATACATATGTCCCCATATCTTTTCCCTCTTGCATCTTCCTCCCTCCCACCCTCGCTATCCCACCCCTCTAGGTGGTAACAAAACACCGAGCTGATCTCCCTGTGCTACGCAGCTGCTTCCCACTAGCTATCTATTTTACATTTGGTAGTGTATATATGTCCATGCCACTCTCTCACTTTGTCACAGCTTAACTTTCCCCCTCCCCATATCCTCAAGTCCACTCTCTAGTAGGTCTGTGTCTTTATTCCGATCTTGCCTCTAGGCTCTTCATGACTTTTTTTTTTCTTAGATTCCATATATGTGTGTTAGCATATGGTATTTTTCTCTTTCTGACTTACTTCACTCTGTATGACAGACTCTAGGTCCACCCACCTCACTACAAATAACTCAATTTCGTTTCTTTTTATGACTGAGTAATATTCCATTGTATATATGTGCCACATCTTCTTTATCCATTCATCTGTTGATGGACACTTAGGTTGCTTCCATCTCCGGGCTATTGTAAATAGAGCTGCAATGAACATTTTGGTACATAACTCTTTTTGAATTATGGTTTTCTCAGGGTATATGCCCAGTAGTGGGATTGCTGGGTCATATGGTAGTTCTATTTATAGTTTTAAAAGAAACTTCCATACTGTTCTCCATAGTGGCTGTATCAGTTTACATTCCCACCAACAGTGCAAGAGTGTTCCCTTTTTTCCACACCCTCTCTAGCATTTATTGTTTTTAGATTTTTAGATGATGACCATTCTGACTGGTGTGAGACGATATCTCATTGTAGTTTTCATTTGCATTTCTCTAATGATTAATGATATTGAGCATTCTTTCATGTGTTTATGGGCAATCTGTATATTTTCTTTAGAGAAATGTCTATTTAGGTCTTCTGCCCATTTTTGGATTGGTTTTTTTCTTTGATATTGAGCTGCATGAGCTGCTTATAAATTTTGGAGATTAATCCTTTGTCAGTTGCTTCATTTGTAAATATTTTCTCCCATTCTGAGGGCTGTCTTTTGGTCTTGTTTCTGGTCTCCTTTGCTGTGCAAACTCTTTTAAGTTTCATTACGTCCCATTTGTTTATTTGTGCTTTTCTTTCCATTTCTCTAGGATGTGGGTCAGAAAGGATCTTGTTGTGATTTATGTCATAGAGTGTTCTGCCTATGTTTTTCTCTAAGACTTTGAAAGTGTCTGGCCTTATATTTAGGTCTTTAATCCATTTTGAGTTTATTTTTTTGTATGGTGCTAGGGAGTGTTCTAATTTCATACTTTTACATGTACCTGTCCAGTTTTCCCAGCACCACTTATTGAAGAGGCTGTCTTTTCTCCACTGTATACTCTTGCCTCCTTTATCAAACATAAGGTGACCATATGTGCATGGGTTTATCTCTGGTCTTTCTATCCTGTTCCATTGATCTATATTTCTGCTTTTTTGCCAGTTCCATACTGTCTTGATTATTGTAGCTTTGTAGTATAGTCTGAAGTCAGGGAGCCTGATTCCTCCAGTTCCATTTTTTGTTCTCAAGATTGGCTATTCAGGGTCTTTTGCATTTCCATACAAATTGTGAATTTTTTTGTTGTAGTTCTGTGAAAAATGCCAGTGGTAGTTTGAGAGGGATTGCACTGAATCTGTAGCTTGCTTTGGGTAGTATAGTCATTTTCACAATGTTGATTCTTCCAATCCAAGAACATGATATATCTCTCCATCTATTTGTATCATTTTTAATTTCTTTCATCAGTGTCTTATAGTTTTCTGCATACAGTTCTTTTGTTTCCTTAGGTAGGTTTATTCCTAGATATTTTATTCTTTTTGTTGCAATGGTAAATGGGAGTGTTTTCTTAATTTCACTTTCAGATTTTTCATCATTAGTGTATAGGAATGCTAGAGGTTTCTGTGCATTAATTTTGTATCCTGCTACTTTACCAAATTCATTGATTAGCTCTAGCAGTTTTCTGGTAGCATCTTTAGGATTCTCTATGTATAGTATTATGTCATCTGCAAACAGTGACAGCTTTATTTCTTCTTTTCTGATTTGTATTCCTTTTATTTCTTTTTCTTCTCTGATTGCTGTGGCTAAAGCTTCCAAAACTATGTTGAATAATTGTGGTGAGAGTGTACAACCTTGTCTTGTTCCTGATCTTAGTGGAAATGGTTTTAGTTTTTCACCATTGAGGACGATGTTGTCTATGTGTTTGTCATACATGGCCTTTATTATGTTGAGGAAAGTTCCCTCTAGGCCTACTTTCTGCAGGGTTTTTATCACAAATGGGTGTTGAATTTTGTCAAAAGCTTTCTCTGCATCGATTGAGATGATCATATGGTTTTTCTCCTTCAATTTGTTAATATGGTGTATCACATTGATTGATTTGCATATATTGAAGAATCCTTGCATTCCTGGGATAAACCCCACTTGATCGTGGTGTATGATCCTCTTAATGTGCTGTTGGATTCTGTTTGCTAGTATTTTGTTGAGGATTTTTGCATCTATGTTCATCAGTGATATTGGCCTGAGCTTTCTTTGCGACATCTTTATCTGGTTTTGGTATCAGGGTTATGGTGGCCTCGTAAAATGAGTTTGGGAGTGTTCCTCCCTGTGCTATATTTTGGAAGAGTTTCAGAAGGATAGGTGTTAGTTCTTCTGTAAATGTTTGATAGAATTCGCCTGTGAAGCCTTCTGGTCCTGGGCTTTTGTTTGTTGGAAGATTTTTAATAACAGTTTCAATTTCAGTCCTTGTGATTGGTCTGTTCACATTTTCTATTTCTTCCTGGTTCATCTTGGAAGGTTGTGCATTTCGAAGAATTTCTCCATTTCTTCCACATTGTCCATTTTATTGGCATAGAGTTGCTTGTAGTAATCTCTCATGATCTTTTGTATTTCTGCAGTGTCAGTTATTACTTCTCCTTTTTCATGTCTAATTCTATTGATTTGAGTCTTCTCCCTTTTATTCTTGATGAGTCTGACTAATGGCTTATCAATTTTGTTTATCTGCTCAAAGAACCAGCTTTTAGTTTTATTGATCTTTGCTATCGTTTCCTTCATTCCTTTTTCATTTATTTTTCATCTGATCTTTATGATTTCTTTCCTTCTGCTAACTTTGGGGTTTTTTTGTTCTTCTTTCTCTAATTGCTTTAAGTGTAAGGTTATGTTGTTTATTTGAGATGTTTCTTGTGTCTTAAGGTAGGATTGTATTGCTATAAACTTCCCTCTTAGAACTGCTTTTCCTGCATCCCATAGGTTTTGGGCTGTCATGTTTTCATTGTCATTTATTTCTAAGTATTTTTTGAGTTCCTCTTTGATTTCTTCAGTGATCTCTTCGTTATTAAGTATTGTATATTTTAGCCTCCATGTGCTTGTATTTTTTACATCCTTTTTCCTGTAATTGATATCTAGTCTCAGAGCATTGTGTTTGGAAAAGGTACTCGATACGATTTCAATTTTCTTAAATTTACCAAGGCTTGATTTGTGACCCAAGATATGATCTATCCTGGAGAATGTTCCATAAGTACTTGAGGAGAATGTGTATTCTGTTGTTTTTGAATGGAATGTCCTATAAATATCAATGAAGTCCATCTTGTTTAATGTATCATTTGAAGGTTGTGTTTGCTTATTTATTTTCATTTTGGATGATCTGTCCATTGGTGAAAGTGGGGTGGTAAAGTCCCCTACTATGATTTTGTTACTGTTGATATCCACTTTTATGGCTGTTAGTATTTGCCTTATGTATTGATATGCTCCTATGTTGGGTGCATAAATATTTACAATTGTTATATCTTCCTCTTTGATCGATCCCTTGATCATTATGTAGTGTCCTTCTTTGTCTCCTGTAATAGTCTTTGTTTTAAAGTCTATTTTGTCTGATATGAGAGTTGCTACTCCAGCTTCCTTTTGATTTGCATTTGCATGGAATATCTTTTTCCGTCCCCTCACTTTCAGTCTGTATGTGTCCCTAGGTCTGAAGTGGGTCTCTTGTAGACAGCATATATACGGGTCTTGTTTTTGTAACCATTCAGCCAGTCTATGTCTTTTGGTTGGAGCATTTAATCCATTTACATTTAAGGTAATTATCAACATGTATGTTCCTATTCCCATTTTCTTAATTATTTTGGGTTTGTTTTTGTAGGTCTTTTCTTTCTCTTGTGTTTCATGCCTAGAGAAGTTCCTTTAGCATTTGTAATAAGGCTGGTGTTGTGGTGCTGAATTCTCTTAGCTTTTTCTTGTCTGTAAATGTTTTAATTTCTCCATCAAATGTGAATGAGATCCTTGCTGGGTGGTGTAATCTTGGTTGTAGGTTTTTCCCCTTCATCACTTTAAATATGTCTTGCCACTCCTTTCTGGCTTGCAGAATTTCTGCTGAATGATCAACTGTTAACCTTATGGGGATTCCCTTGTATATTATTTGTTGTTTTTCCTTTGCTGCTTTTAAAATTTTTCTTTGTATTTAATTTTTGATGGTTTGATTCATATGTGTCTTGGCCTGTTTCTCCTTGGATTTATCCTATATGGGACTCTCTGTGCTTCCTGGACTTGATTAACTATTTCCTTTCCCATATTAGGGAAGTTTTCGACTATAATCTCTTCAAATATTTTCTCAGTCCCTTTCTTTTTCTCTTCTTCTTCTGGGACCCCTATAGTTCAAATGTTGGTGCATTTAATGTTGTCCCAGAAGTCTCTGAGACTGTCTTCAGTTCTTTTCATTCTTTTTTCTGTATTCTGCTCTGCAGTAGTTATTTCCACTCTTTTATCTTCCAGGTCACTTATCCATTCTTCTGCCTCAGTTATTCTGCCATTGCTCCCTTCTAGATAATTTTTAATTTCATTTATCGTGTTGTTCATCACTGTCTGTTTGCTCTTAGTTCTTCTATGTCCTTGTTAAACGTTTCTTGTAATTTCTCTATTCTATTTCCGAGAATTTGGATCATCTTTACTATCATTATTCTGAATTCTTTTTCAGGTAGACTGCCTATTTCCTCTTCATTTGTTATGTCTGGTGGGTTTTTATCTTGCTCCTTCATCTGTTTTGTTTTTCTGTCTTCTCATTTTGATTAACTTACTGTGTTTGGGGTCTCCTTTTCGCAGGCTGCATGTTCGAAGTTCCCGTTGTTTTTGGTGTCTGTCCCCAGTGGCTAAGGTTGTTTCAGTGGGTTGTGTAGGCTTCCTGGTGGAGGGGACTATTGCCTGTGTTCTGGTGGATGAGGCTGGATCTTGTCTTTCTGGTGGGCAGGTCCACATCTGCTGTTGTGTTTTGGGGTGTCTGTGGTGTTATTATGATTTTAGGCAGCCTCTCTGCTAATGGATGGGGCTGTGTTCCTGTCTTGATAGTTGTTTGGCATAGGGTGTCCAGCACTGTAGCTTGCTGGTTGTTGAGTGAAGATGGGTCTTGGCGTTGAGATGGAGATCTCTGGGAGATTTTCGCCATTTGATATTACATGGAGCTGGGAGGTCTCTTGTGGACCAGTGTCCTGAAGTTGGCTCTCCCACCTCAGAGGCACAGCCCTGATGCCTGGCTGGAGCACCAAGAGCCTTTCATCCACATGGCTCAGAATAAAAGGGAGAAAAAATAGAAAGAAAGAAGGTAATAAAATAAAATAAAATAAAATTTAAAAGTTATTAAAATAAAAAATAATAATTAAGAAAAAAATTTAAAAAGCAAAATAAATAAATAAATATATAAACAAACACATGGACAGAACCATAGGACAAATGGTAACAGCTAAGTTATATAGACAAAATCACACACAGAAGCATACACATACACACTCACAAAAAGAGAAAAAGGGGGGAAAAATGTGTCTTTGCTTCCAAAGTCCACCTCCTCAATTTGGGATGATTCGTTTTCTATTCAGGTATTCCACCGATGCAGGGTACAATCAAGTTGACTGTAGAGATTTAATCCGCTGCTCCTGAGGCTGCTGGGAGAGATTTCCCTTTCTCTTCTTTGTTCGCACAGCTCCCGGGGTTCAGCTTTGGATTTGGACCTGCCTCTGCCTGTAGGTCGCCTGAGGGCATCTGTTCTTTGCTCAGACAGGATGAGGTTAAAGGAGTAGCTGATTCGGGGGCTCCGGCTCACTCAGGCCGGGGGGGTGGGGGAGGGAGGGGCATGATGCGGGGCGAGCCTGTAGTGGCTGAGGCTGGCGTGACATTGCAGCAGCCTGAGGCGCACCATGCATTCTCCCGGGGAAGTTGTCCCTGGATCACGGGACCCTGACAGTGGCAGGCTGCAGAGGCTTCCGGGAGGGGAGGTGTGGATAGTGACCTGTGCTTGCTCACAGGCTTCTTGGTGGCGGCAGCAGCAGCCTTAGCATCTCATGCCCGTCTCTGTGATCCGCGCTTATAACCATGGCTCACGCCCATCTCTGGAGCTCCTTTAAGCAGCGCTCTTAATCCCCTCTCCTCGCAGACCAGGAAACAAAGAGGGAAGAAAAAGTCTCTTGTCTCTTCGGCAGCTCCAGACTTTTTCCCGGACTCCCTCCCGGCTAGCTGTGGCATACTAGTCCCTTCAGGCTGTGTTCACGCAGCCAACCCCAGTCCTCTCCCTGGGATCTAAGCTCCGAAGCCCAAGCCTCAGCTCCCAGCCCACGCCCGACCCGGCGGGTGAGCAGACAAGCCTCTCAGGCTGGTGAGTGCTGGTCAGCATCGATCCTCTGTGCGGGAATATCTCCGCTTTTCCTCCGCTCCCCTGTTGCTGTGCTCTCCAACGTGGCTCCAAAGCTCCCCCCGCCTCAAAAAACTTTTAAATACACCAAAGAGAAATAAAAACGAAGTGTAAAACTGGAAACAAATAATATACCAAATTTTAACACACTCACATGGAGAAAGGGATTATTTTTAGTACTTTTGAAAATAGTATTCTGACTGTATATATACTTTAAGGACAAAAAGTTCTATATGAAATATTAAATATTGCCTGGTAGTTCTATCAGTAGTAGTAATACTGATTTATAATTTTAAATTAGTTTATGTATATTGTAAGATAAAGCTATCAACATTTGAATTGGAATTATTAGTATGAATTCTTGTGTGTATTTTTTTTTTTTTTAGCTGTGTTTACTGAAAGGGCCTAGAAGCAATGACAATCCAGTAACCATAAATACTTCCAGTAACTAGATCTTGATTTCAAAATACCTTTCCTCACGAAAATTAAACTTCTTAGAGGAATGGTTAATTCCAGATCTGAGGGGGAAAATAGTACAAGTAAACTTGACATTTTGTGTTTCCATAAATTAAGGAAGCTATTAGAGACTAATGGGGCATTTCAGAAGAAAATAGTAGCCCACTTCAAGGAGTTCCACTGACCAAATTTGGGATAATTTGAGCATCAAGAAGGAAACTAATTATAATTTCTTGTAAAGCATTGAATAAGCAAAGATCTACGAATTCTTAGTGATACTAGAAATGGAAGTGGAAAAACACTCATTTGTCATGATTTGAAGTGACTAATATGGCTAATTCTTACCTTAAAATTCATCATTGAAGGGGAAAGGGATGAAATACACCTTCCTTTTTAGGAGGAACTGCCATTCATCCCCTAGACCATAAGGAAACATTCTTTATAGAAAAATGCTATCCAATACATGTAGAAGGAAAAATAGAATTAGAAAAATAACCATTTTGCAATCCGTGATGAAATAATCATCTCAGGTAAGGACAGTCAAAAGATGCTGAGGAGGATTTGGGGAGGAGGATATTTGCACACTACCAAAATATCATCCCACAGAGTAATTGGCTAATGAACATACCTTTATAATGGAGAGGTTTGCTGTCCACACTTCAACTGGTTATCAAATTTAACATTTCTAATGGTGAGATGAGCTAACATTATGTATCCCCTGATAAGATGCATTATCCTCGTTGTATCACCTCTAAAGTATTATTGTCCAAAAAGTTTAATTTAAATCTTGCCAAGTGGACTTCCCTGGTGGCACAGTGGTTGGGAGTCCGCCTACCAATGCAGGGGACACAGGTTCGATCCCTGGTCCGGGAAGATCCCATATGCCACAGAGCAACTAAGTCCATGTGCCACAACTACTGAAGCCCGCGTGCCTAGAGCCCGTGCTCCACAACAAGAAAAGCCACCGAAATGAGAAGTCTGCACACCGCAACAAAGAGTAGCCCCTGATCGCCACAACTAGAGAAAAGCCCGTGTGCAGCAACAAAGACCCAACACAGCCAAAAATAAATAAATTAAAAAAAATAAATCTTACCAAGCCCTCGGACCTATTTACCAGTTTACTGGAACAAGTTAAATGCCATCACAAAGAAATAATCAGATTAGTCTAGAAATATGGCTACAAGACCAGTGGCCTAGGCTTCAAAAAGTTGATATTTTTTAAAAAGCAGGAGGTACATATTAGATTAAAAGAGAAAAATGAGACGTAACAACCAACTTTAATGTGAATCCTGAGAAGAAAAAAAGCAGCCCCTGACGGCTGTCGGCTGAGCCAGCCTGACTCTAACAGCTGGGTCATGGGGTTCTCCTGGTGAACATAAATGCTTCACAGAGCACCAAAGTCCCTTCACTCTGTGACTGTGATGGAGCAAGACAAGAACAAGACTACTCTGAGGTCCTGTCTAACAGACAAAACAAGAACATTTTCCAAACCACAAAAGGGCCAAACGTTTCTCTTTCCTGCTGTGTTCTTCCTGCTTCCAGAAAATCCTAGAATTGTCCTTGCTTTTTGACAAGTCCAAGCAAAATCCCCAGGCCCCACACCTTATTGAGATGCCACCTTCAGCCCTTCCTCGTGGCAGCTCTTTCTTTCCTTTCAGAGAACCAATCAATCCAGATTCGTTCACATATGTTCCTAGTCTTTGGCTGGAGGGCATCACCACTTTGATTAGATCCTGGCTTGGAAAAAGCAAAAGAAAACTCTAAGAGACATATTGGGAATAATTATTGAAATTAGATCATATAGTATTTGTCTTTCTCTGTATTATTTGTATTATTATTTGTCTTTCTCTGTATTATTCTTTAATTTTTGAAAAGAAATAGTACAATAGTCAGATATATACAAAACTTTTTTTTTAATTTGAAAAATGTCATTATTAGAAGTTAAAAAAAAATCCCAGCTCCCAGCTTTACTACTTATAAACTAAGTAAATAGAAACTAGATATGTTTTTTAACTTTCATCTTATCTTCTATAACATGGAAATAATGGAAGTAATTTAATATAATTGGGGGGATTCAGTGACAATATTTTAAGTTATCAGTAAAGTACTTGGCACATTTTATTATCATTTATTGTTATAATTATGAAGATGTTATAAACACCTTTGTACATAAAAGTGTGTGTGCTTATATGACATATGAGTATTTCCACATCATAAATTTCTGAACAGGGAATTTCTGGGTTAAATGAATATGAATATTTTCTAAATTAAAAAATTTATTTACCAAATATTGCTCTACAATGATTGCCCATAGACCCACCTTGACACCAGTGGAACCTAGAGCAGAAGCACGAGTGGAGTATGAACAAATACTTAAAATAAACCAAGCTACAAACTTTTCAATGACATACTTTTTATCCTCCTGCCTTGACAAATATACCTACATTATCACCTGAAAGGCCAGCTTCAACTTTAGAATTCTCAGACACCTTGAAGTTCCAGAATGAGATGATGTGTGGGTCCACAGCCCATGAACCATCTCCCCTCTTCTTCCCGACCCTGGCTCCTTTCCACAAAGCAGAGCCTTTCATGCTTCCCTGTGAATACCTCAGCTTCAAGCTTTATCCATAGCTCTGCAAGCAGCCATACTTTGTAGGCCCCTTCAGGCCAAAGGTATTAGCAGCACAATCCGACCTTAGGAAAATGGACCAAGGAGAGAGGTCTGTGTAGTTTATGATATAGGCACTGGGCCACTTGCGCAGAGAAGTGCAGGGTCCTAAATACTTGGAGTATGATCATGAAGGGGAGGGATATGGGCTCCAGGTGGATCTGTTGTCTTAACCACATAGCACCTTACTCCAGTGTGGAGGTATGCAGCAGATGAAGGCCAGAATGGGGTTCTATAAAGTACAGAGAGGCCCCTCTTTGCTCATGTTTAAGGGAGTACTGATTTTATTTTATTTTATTTATTTATTTATTTATTTTTGGCTGCATCGGGTCTTCGTTGCCGCGCGCAGGCTTTTCTCTAGTTGTGGTGAGTGGGGGTTACTCTTCGTTGTGGTGTGCAGGCTTCTTATTGCAGTGGCTTCTCTTGTTGAGGAGCATGGGATCTAGGTGTACGGGCTTCAGTAGTTGTGGAATGTGGGCTTCAGAAGTTGTGGCTCGTGGGCTCTAGAGCGCAGGCTCAGTAGTTGTGGTGCATGGGCTTAGTTGCTCCGTGGCATGTGGGATCTTCCCGGACCAGGGATCAAACCCGTGTCCCCTTCATTGGCAGGCAGATTCTCAACCACTGCACTACCGGGGACGCCCCTGATTTTATAAATTTATATTCCCACTGAATTTGCCTATTCCATTACAACATAATAACACTGGATAATATCCATTTTTGAAAATATTTGCTAATCTATTACCTGAGAAAATCTCGATGTTGTTTCTACATGAATTCCTATAATTACCGTTAAGCATTTTGGTGTTTGCGTCCATTTGGATTTCCTCTTTGGTGAACTAAGACTGTTTTAGTTTTTAATATTTTTCTATTGAATTTCAAGACTTTCTGTATGTTAGGGAAACAAGCAGTTTGTCATAAAGGTTGCAAATGTGTCCCCTCTCCTCCTCCCCAGTTTTTCTTTGATCATATTTGTAATAGAATTGGTCATCTAGAAGTTCTTAGTTTCAACTTTTATGTAGTCAAGATTAATAGTCTTTTCTTTACGGTGTCTGGGTTTTGTGTTATGGTGAGAAAAATGGTCTCCATTCCAAGATTATAAAGTTATACACCCACACTTTATTTTCATCTAGCAAAATACAGTTTCATTGTTTTTACGTTAAAATATTTGATGCATCTGGAACTTTTTTTAATGTAAGATTTGATTTGGGTCTCATGTTCTCTTTTATTCCAAATGGCAAGCTCATTGTCTCAATTGTATTTATTAAATAATCCATCCTTTGGCACGGGTGGTCTGACTTGTCCCTGCTGTAATCATGTTTTATCTCCTTAACAACACTCTAAACTCAAGACAAAGATTGTCTTTCTTCTCTTGGGACCCCCATGTCTTTGGGCAGGTCCTAGGCATTCAACAAATACTCGGGATAAATTGGAGAGCTTGCTGTCATCTAGTGAGAAAATGGTTATTGCAAAGATTAAAAGAAATAGTACCTGTAAAGTTCTTAGGATAACATTGGTACATATTAAGGTACTACTACTATTCTTTTGTTTAGGTTAAAAAATTATGTCTAATGTTATATTTAGGCAATGGTATTAACAACGTACTGAGAGAAGAATTTTCACCATTTTGGTCAAGAGACTCTGCATTTCTTACCAACTGCAATGCACGAGTCACTCCTTACCCTCCTATTCTCTATCATCCCCAAAGCACAGAGTGGCTAGCAAGGCAAATAGCTGTACGTGACAACTGACTTGGTGTTCCCAGCTGACCTCAGATTCTCTTTTGTTTTTTAATTCATATAGTTTACTATCAAGATCAAGATATTATGGGGGAGGAAGGAGTAAAACACAATAGTAATGTGGTTTTCTGTTTTTTTTTCTTTTTTCTTTTCGCTTTTGTTGTAAATATAATAATGAAGAAAAAAGCTTTTTCAAAGCCTGTGTTGAGTTCATACTTACCAATATGTAATTCTAGCTGTGTTCATTTCCCCAGGTCTATTTCCTGCTATGTCTTTGCTTTTTGGTCTCTAAGCCTTGCATATGAGATTTCTAAGCAGGTACTGACACTTCACAAAGAGCCTACTTCCCATTTATTTCCCACCAAACTTCTTGAGGGCAGAGCTTTTCAAAGCAGACTGATAGAGTCACATGAGCCAAGTTCTAGCTTCTAGACAGCCCTGGGCAGTATGAACACTGCCCCCCACACTCACCCTGCCCTTTGAAGAAGTGTCCTAATTATGGTGAATCTTTGTCCATTCTGCTTCAGCTCTTGTAAAACCAATTTAACAAACATGTTCTGAGCAAATACTTTGGCCCAGCATGGTCCTGAGTGGCTGAAGTGTCCTGAAAAGAGCACGAGTTTTGTAAGCAGACAGATCTAGTTTGGAAAGATAGGCCTACTGCTTTGGGCCCAGTGAAGTTACTTAATCTCTCAGTTTCCTCATCTATAAAACTTGATCATGTGATTTGGAACAATCTGCATGCAAATGGGCAAGGTCTGTCAACTGTAGCAGAGTAATCCACCCAAGCAGTATCTGGAACCCAGAAGTTCCAGAGAATAAAAACCACATGATGATGTCACTAATTACTGGCAATACTGCTACTCTGCAGTGTGCTCTTTTCACCTGAACTCTGTACCTCTTTGGTTATCTGTAAAATGGGGATCACAATTGTACTTACCCAAAGGGTTACTGAGAGGATTAAATGAGATAATACAGAATAAAATTGCTCTGGCACATAGTAAGGAACTCTATTACCATTTCTTTTGTTTGTTTTATTTCTATTTTATATAATGGGATTAACATGACTAAAATATTAAAAGAGAAATAGCTGTTAATTTACCTTTTGTTTCAGAGGCTCCTTTAAGAATGTAATAGCATGGAACAAGCAAGTCACAAATTAGAAAAGATTAATAATCAATATAATTAAACATATTTACTTACTCAAAACTACTTTGTATTTGAAGAAATAATTTGTATTTTAAGAAATACAAATTAAAACAAAGTTAAGTAACCATTTTCCACTTAACATAAGGGAAATATGATACTTAATATAAGTAAATATAGTGATATTTACTGTTAGGATGTGTGAGAAAAGATGGTCTCACACATTTTTAAAGCAGTATGAATTAGTGTAATATTTTAGGAGAATAATTTGGCAGTGTCTGTCCCAATTTGAATGAACTTTCTTATATACTAATTATCCTAATTCTAGGACACATGGAATATCTGTAACAAAGTGTGAAAATTAGACATTCGCTCATCAAATACTTTCTGAGTGTCAACTCTGGACTAGGCTCTCTTCTAGGCACAAAAGGAAAAACTGCTCTCAGGACTCAGAGCCAAGATAGAGAAGAAGCACAGATAACACCGTAACTTCTGGTTGCTTTAAAAAGTTATGAAGAAAGTTATGAAGAAAAAGAAAGCAAGTTAAGGAAGTCGAGTATGGGGAGAGGGATGGTTGATTTTGGTGGCGTAGAATGGTTTCTCTGAGGAAACTGAGAGCACAAGGTCACCACCCAGGGGAAGGTCTAGGGTAAGAGATTTCCAAAGGCCTGAGGCAGGAAATTGGTTGACACTTTAGACAAACAGCATGAAGGGCAACAACAACACAATTCAACATAAATGGACACATGGATAAATAAAGATAAACCAATTCTATAGTATATTGTGTAGTTGCTACAAAGAATGTCAAAAAGACGTCTAAGGTATATTATAGGAAAAATACATATTGAACAATATATGTATAGTAATTATATATAGTATAATTGCATTGAAAATATAAATATGTACATATATTTGTTATATTTTTTAAAAATTAGAATCTGCAACTATGAACTTACACTACATTATTAATTTTTAAAAATTATATGTGTATATATTTCAAATTCATTGCATAGTTCAAACTCTTTCTCTAGCATATACAAAATATGCACAAATTTTGCATGCCCTTTTTGGAGCCTCCTATATTAGATTAAGAACTCCTGAGGCAGAGGTTAGGAAAAGGAGAAAAGAGAGTGAGACAAGTCATGTGATGTTAGCATTGTTTTTGAGCTGTTTGGAGGGCAAATCACAGTGTATATTTCAGAGTTAAAACTCTTGGGAAGACAGGGCTTCCCTCGTGGCGCAGTGGTTAAGAATCCGCCTGCCAATGCAAGGGACATGGGTTCAAGCCCTGGTCCAGGAAGATCCCACATGCCACGGAGCAACTAAGCCCATGCGCCACAACTACTGAGCCTGCGCTCTAGAGCCTGTAAGCCACAACTACTGAAGCCCATGTGTCACAACTACTGAAGCCCACACGCCTAGAGCCCGTGCTCCACAGCAAGAGGAGCCACCACAATGAGAAGCCCGTGCACTGCAACAAAGAGTAGCCCCTGCTCTCAGCAACTAGAGAAAACCTGCATACAGCAGCAAAGACCCAATGCAGCCAAAAATTAAATAAAAGAATAAATAAATAAATTTATTAAAAAAAAAAACTCTTGGGAAGAATTCTTGAGGCCGCTAGCTCTGGAGCTTAATAATCATACAATTTGGCTTTCGCTCTGTATTCATTAGGCAACCTTCTGAATACAACTTGGCTTCTTGTGTGAATCAGTTTCCAGGGAGAGATTATGCTGATCACAGTGGTCACTTGACAGCTCATCTTTTAAAAGATGTTCATTAGTACTGGGGTTTCTCACTGGTCTTCTGTGAGTTTAGTGGCATGAAATTGTCAATGAGAGATGGCCATGCACTGGTGCATGGACAAATATAGAGTCCAGGAACATAAAACTGAAGACCAGTCCAGGGATCACGGTAACCCAACCCCTTCCCCTTGGGAGGAAGCAGCCAGAGGTGTACTAAGTATCCACAATATTGCTCCAACATTCACCCTTTCAGGCTGATGTGAACATTAGATCAAATACCACATGTAAAGTGCCAGGTGTGGGGCCTGGATAGACAATGGTGTTAATGTTGTCTGCTCCTCCTTGACTATACAGCACTCAAAGACTTTATAATATTCTCTGAGAGAATGGATTATTTACTGGAAACTAGGGAATACACTGCAATTCAAGGTTAGAAAAATATAAGAATTGACAAAATTTATAATAGTTGAGGAAGTTACAAAGGGCCAATGGAATTTTCCAGATAAGTCAAATTCTAAACTTGACTTGCCCTGGATTTGATTGCATTTCCTTGATTAAAAATTCCAAAATTGTGGGATTTTCCAGGCTCCAGAACTGTGAGAAAAATTTTCTATTATTTAAGCCACATAGTCTATGGTATTTTGTTAAAGCAGCCTTGAACAGACTAAGATACATATTGTTGCTATCATCTCCTTCCCCTTCAGATTCCTAGGTCTGAGTTGCTGTCCAGGAATCTGCCATTTTAACCAGGTGATTCTGATGTGGGGGGGTGGGGGGGTGGGGGTGGTCTTCAGAGGACACAAAGCACTGAGGGTGGTCCGTTCATACACTGAAAAATTGGTGTCATGCTTTATACCCATTCTGTATCTTTCCACCATGTGCACTCCCACCACTGGACAAATTCCCCTAATGATGCTGCTATTCTGGCTATCTCTCAGGAGGCTCTTAAATAAAAAATATAACACTACCACCAATAGCTTTAAAAGGTTGGGGAAAAAAGTTATTTTAAGATCATAATATTTGTAACTTTCAGAAAAGCAAAGAATGTGATCATTAGAAGGGTTTAAAATACATTATAGAAAATTAGAAGAGAGTAATATGATTTAAATAAACAAATAAGGTCTTGCTAACATTTTAACACTGACTTTAAAAGCAGACAAAGGGTATCTCCATCCCTCCTGTGAAAAGGAATAAAGCTCTGGTCACAGCTGTTTCTAGGTTGCATTTTCAAAACTAGCTACACCAAGTCTTTCTCTTCAGTAGATGCCTGTCCAGCCTACTTTTCCATTTAGCAAAGTCAAGTTTTCTCACAGCCACCTCAAGTTTCTTCTTATTACTAGTTCATTCATTCAAAAAAAAAATATGAGGAAACAAAGTGAACAACCCAGAAATTGTACTGAAACCGTGTAACTCAGGTTGGGACTTGAACCCACGTGGCCCGGACTCCAACCCAGCCAAAACACAGATTGGGACTTGAACCCATGGTCTTTTAACTGAGATCACATACTTGGGATCAGGACTTAATGAAGCTCAGGTTCTTGATGTCTCATCACAGAAAGAATTCAGTGAGAGACAAAGTGATTGGTAAGAAGTGGATTTATTTAGAGAGAAACACACCCCACAGACAGAGTGTGGGCCATCTCAGAAGGCAAGAGCAGCCCCAGGGTATGGGGTTGTCAGTTTTTATAGGCGTGGGTAATGTCATAGGCTAATGAGTGGGAGGAGTATTCCAGCTATTTGGGGGAAGGGGTGGGGATTTCCAAGAATTGGGCCACTGCCCAATTTTTAATCTTTATGGTCAGCCTTGGAACTGTCATGGCACCTGTGGGTGTGTCTTTTATCTTGCTGATGTGTTACAATGAGCGTATACTGAGACTCAAGTTCTAGTGGAAGTCGACTAGTCCACCATCTTGGACCTATTTGGTTCTAATCAGTTTATGTCCTCAAGCTATGTCATTCTTTTAAAGGTTGTGCCCTGCCCCCTTCCCTCTTGTTTCAGTACATGCCTTCATGGATCTTCCATTCTGTTGGGAAGACAGATGAAGATCAAGATGATCTAAAATTGTGATGAGGTCAATAAAACAAACATAACAAATATGGGATGAGACAGGATGGGGAGAATAGAATCTGTTTTGTAATTTTTACTATGGAATATTTCAAACATATACAGAACTTGATAGAAGTATAATAAGTACCCATATCATACAGCTTCACCAGTCTCCAACACATGTCTGATCTTGTTCTGTCTCTACCCCATTCATTTGTTCCTCTTCCAAACCATTATCACACCTGAAGAAAAATAGTCTACTTTCTCTATTTAGTCAGTGATGGAACCTACTTTTTATAAATTGGTCTAAGAAGTCCTTACAATAATAAGTCCTTACAGTAATGAGTGCAAAATCACAGTCATGGGAAGAGCTTGGCATGGCTTTGGCTAGAAGAGTTGATGGCCATAGGCAGGGTTCCCATAGATGGGTATATTTTGGCCTACACAGTGGTTTAAAACAAACTAGAATTATGTGCCAGTATTTTTGCATGGAGTGATTACTTTTACAACCTGGATTTCTGACTTCTTTTGAAAAATCTGAAAATGTGGCAATCATGGACCCACATAGGGATTCTATAATCATGGGGCCAAGAAGCATCTTCCTGTGGAAAGGGTGTATATGAATACACTGGTCTACCCCACCTCCCCCTTCATTCACCAACAAAACATACCTGCCCCTGTAGGCATCAGAGTTTGTGACTCCTCTTTTGTAGCTGACAGGAAGTCAGGGGTCTGGAGCAGAGTGAACAAGGAGAAGAAACCGTTTGAAGAGGTAAGTGGGGATCAGATCTTTCAGGACTGATAGGCCCTAAGAAAGAGATTAGGTGCGACATGATGGAAGAGTTTTAAGTAAGGGAGAAAATTTGCATTGTAAGGTCAATCTTTTGGTTATGTTGATGAGACTGAGGACAAGCGTGAAAGGAGAATGGCTGGGAAGCTATGACTAAAGGCTAGGGAAGAAATGACAGTCTGGACTAGAGATCGGCAGAGGAACTGGGAAATTCAAGTTGTATTATGTAGGAAGAATCAATAGGACTTGTTGACATATTTGAGTTGGGGCTGGAAAAAGAGACAACTCAAGGGCTGAGAATGACATTTGGTTTTCTGACTTGATCCAATGGCTGGGCAATGTGGCCATTTATGACAGGTGAGGACTGGCAGAAGGAGGCCGGGAGATAGTGTTCAGGAAGAATCCCAGTGCACAATTTTGGAATCCATGTGAACTGTCTGTGAAAATCAGAAGTGAAGCTGCCACATGGGCTTTTGGCTAGAAGAGTGTGAAGGTTGGCAAACAGGCATTCCTCTCATCTAGTCTTAGAGGAAGAAGCCCAGTCCTTTTTAAAAATCACCACCCTCTGCCCCACACTTTCCCACCCTCAACTTCAACCATCCACTGCAGCAAATGCAAGAAACATTCAATGAAGATCTTCTTTCTATAAGGCAGTCTCTGATGAAGTCCAATGATATGAGGATTCCCTTACAAAGATCACAGTTTGAGGAAAATTCTAGGCTTTTAACCATGCATAGTTTAATTCTGAGCATGGGTACTCAGCTAACTCCATCACACTTAAGTCAAAGAAATGGTCTGGGAGGGTGGGTACTTGTGTTGGAGGTTGGAGGGGTGGTTGTGTGAGGAAGTGGTGGAGGAGGCAGGGGAGTTTGGCTCAGTGCCAGCAGACAGAATCCAAAGAGTACAAAAGAGGTAGGAAGACCATGCATGGGAGGGGAGTCCACAAATGACAGAGGAGGCTGCTCAAAGAAGGGCAGTCCAAGCACAGTCCTTTGGAGGATGACCCCTGTAATGCCAGACATTTCATTCTCCCTCTCTGGCCTTCTGGACTTCAGTTTTTTTCTTATCAATACAATGAGGATTTAGACTAAATAGATAGTGGTTCTCCATCTTACTGGGGAAGTGTGGCTATGATGGGATCCATTATGAGGTTTGTATCAATTAATATTTTTAAATTTTACAAAGTATTGGATTGGCCTAAAAGTTCATTTGGGTTTTCTGTAAGATGTTAAATCTCGAATGAACTTTCTGACCAACCTTATACTATATGATGCAAATCATTTCTACTGTGTATAAATTATATTGGAATGAATTGTGTTTGTTCTTCAGTAGGAAAAGGACAGGTAGGAATTACAGATAACCTTGAGGAGTTACTCATGAATCATCATCAATGACCCCTCTCATCTGCTTGAGCCCCACTTACCAACATTGAAGAGTTATGGTGATTTTGAATCATCTTTTTTTCTTTTAACCTAATCACCAAGGTTTTAGAGTTCTGTCAAAATCTAAGAATAGGTCCTACATGTGACCACCATTCATCATATTCATCATAAATATCTTTTTTTTTTAAACTAACAATAAAATCTGTGTACCAGCACTGGCACCCTTTATTCAGGGTGGTAACTAAAACAAGTTCCCACCTCCACTGCTAGACTCCAAGTGCCTCAAAACATGGGGAAAGGGAACAGGTACCCAGGGCAGCAAGTCTCATTCAACTCTGCAGCATGCAGCATATTCTCTGGCACATAATAGAAGCTAAAAAAAGGTTTGTTGAATTCAGTTGACTGATTTGGTCGGAAAGGTTCACATAGCAGTGATGAGAGCCATAAGATACTCGCTGCTCCAAACTGTAGTCTTTTGCTACGGTGTGTTATTTTGCATGCAGTATTTTGATTTTTTTTAAAATTGTAGTCAATAAATTAAAATGTGGCAAGTTCCCACAAAATACTGGAATTCCAGATTCCTCTGAAGTTTGAGAGATCCAGCAACTCTAGGTCTTGTTCTGGAATTGTGCTTATGGACAGGGGTGAGTAGTAGCTGTCCTTGTTGGTTGGCATTTGCTCTGCACCTGATATTTCCCACCAAATTCCAGGCATGGATATGTATGATGATGTCTCTTCTAATAGAAGAAAAATCCTTGGCCTTGTTTCCATCAACAGTGAGAAAATGGGGGTGCAGGACTTCCAAGAATGATGGAGTGAGGATGTCTGTAAATCTGCTTTTCCATAGAAGCAACAAAACCACGTCTCAATGCGGCTTCTCCTTTGTCTTTGGATGTGGGGCATCTTTTCTGGTGACTTCCAGTGTCTTCCTGTTGATGATTGTTCAGCAGTTTCCGGTGCTCTCACGAGAGAGAGTGAGCACACGTCCTTCTACTCCGCCATCTTGAACCAATCTCCACATCACGAATATCTTGATGAAGGAGAAGTTTGTAAAACCTCTAAACTAGACCATTTTAAGCCTTCTTCCAACTTTAATATTCTGTAATTTTGAAATGCCTATGTATGGAAAGCTGGAAGAAACTGTCTCTTCCAGAATCACAGCTAATTATCTCTGTATTAAATTAAGATATAAATTAAAAGTAACACACGAAATTACTATCTTTTAAATTCTCATCGCTATTTTTTAAGTTCTGAAATTCCTATTTGAGAAAGAGAAAAGTGCATGCTCTCACGTCAAGGAGCTGGCCTGATACTTACAGATATACCACACTGTCTTCCTGGTGAACATAACAATTTCATAGAGCAGCTACATCAGACAAGTCCACTCTGTGACTGTCATGATGGATCAAGACAAAAACAAGAACTCTCTGTAATCATGTGTGAACACAGGAAAAAACATGAGCATTGTCCAAGGTACAAAAACTATCCAAACCACAAAAATGACCAAACCGCTAGCCATACCTGACTAGTATGAGTGACTGCTGCTTCTTTACCAATCACAGCATTAGCCTTATTTCATTCTTCTTCTTTTATAGATAAGATTTATTAAGATACCTAATTATGGAATTTTCCCTGCTTCCTGACAGCATCCAATTCAGAGCAAAGCCCTTTTGCTTTAAACCCTCCTCAAATCACCAACACAAGACCAAATCCTATAACACCTTTCTATCACCTCTTACTGAGACCTGTGTTTTCCATAGGGTGTGTTACCCTTCACTCTAATGGGCAATAACCTAACTTGTTTAATGATAGCTGTGTTTCTGATGGCCTTCAGCTGGAGAGAATTAACGCATTCAAAGCTGAACTATTCTCCAGAAAATTAACCAAATGACCAATTTCAAGTGCTTTTTGCCTCTTACCAAGAAGCCCAGGGACTTCCTGAAGCAGAATATAGTTCAGCTTCATATTTCTTCAATTGTAGAGCATTTAACTCAGATTCTTAGGGCTTGGAAATACCCAAGCAGTAGTTGTCCAATACATATCATAAGGCCTAAGAGACTATAAAAACTTAAATCTCTTTGTTGTACATATGAAATAATATAATGGGGTAAATCAACTATACCTCAGTGAAAAAATATTTTTTTAAAAAAGATTTAAGAGAAGCCTAAATGAATGAATCTGAATTGTCTGAAAACACCTCAGTCAGTTGGGAATGAGAGTGGGGTTTGATAGGGCAGCAGTGTACAGTGTGGAGGAAAATGGACTCCAAAACTGTGCAGGAGGGGTTCCCACTTCCACTGACCCCCATGAGAATAGAAGCCCCTGGAACTGTGTAGCATGGCAATCCTGGATTAAAATGTTAGGTGAAGAGTAGCTAGAAATGTTAAAGAGTTTCATTTGACACAAGGGTTAACAAAAGGGCATCTAAATTGTCAATCAGATCAGAATGCTTAACTGCTGAGAGTAATGAGATGAGGAATGCAAAAATAATCTTAATAAAAGAAAACACAACCTCCAAATCCCTCATGCTGCCATGGCAACTGGAGCTCACAAATGGTGGAATTGTAAAGGCAGCTGGATTTGAGCACATGTAACTGTTGGGAGTTGGAGGGTGGAGGAGGATGAGGGCAAGATCCCACCAGGAGGGAAATGGAAACTGGGCAAGGGAAAATGTACACTAATTCTGGTAACAAAAATAAAATTGGTCACAGCTGTTAGCTGTAAGAGAGGGAAAGGGGAATAAGTGGATTTTAATTTTGCATGATGTCTTTCATCAGAGATTGTTAAAACACACTTAACTGTCATTAATTCATTCCTTGAGCACTGCACTGAGGGTGCAGTCACCCATTTTATGGGCAATATGGTCAGCTCAGTGACTGATGATTAGGCGGAAAAGGAATAAAACATTCCATAGCAACTGGCTATGGCACTAAATATGAGTTTACAAACTCATTTGAATGCCCAAATTCTCCTTTACCAAAATTTCTCTAACTTTATTCAGTAAAGCTTAACATTAAAAGAAATTTTTTATCTCAAAATGGGGCTAAATGAAATCCATTGTTGAATCTTGGTAAAAGGCATGGGGGAGTTCCTTGTGCAATTCTTGCAGTTTATCCATACATTTGAATTCTATCAAAACACAAAGCAACAAAAAAATAATTAGATCAGCTGTGTCTGGTGCTTTTCTGAGGGCAGGACTTTCTAGCTGTGGTGTCCGTTGTCATGGCCCAGTGCTAAGTGTAAGCCTTTGCCCACAGTAGGTGCTCAATCAGTGCTTGTTGAGTGAATGGGCATTCAGTGAATGGTAGCAACTGTTACTAAGTGTAGTTTGCCAATGCATTCTCACTAAAGTACCAACTAAGCAGCTCCAACAAGTCCAGTATCATGGGGATATTCTCTGATGACTTCCTTGGTCACTAATATTCTTTCATTCATTCTGCACATAATTTCCAAGTTATTCTAGGATGCTGGGAACTGTGCCAGATGCTGGGTATTCAGAGCTGATGAATTTCCAGCACATGTACTCATTGAATTTATAGTCTGGTGGAGGAGACAGACATGAAACAAAAAATTCACCGAAGGGAATTGGCCTACAATGGTGACAAGGATTATGGGAGGAGGGTACAAAGTGCTCAGAGTGCCTGGGGTAGGGAAAAAGAAGAGAATAGAAAGAATGAGCCATGTGTAATGATCAAAGAAGAATGTGGTATAACATCAGCCTGGAGAACTGTATGGAGACAGGTGTGGGGGAGGAAAAATGAATTTCCCTCTACCCTTCTGAGTTCATGGCTGAGATCCCTGTAAGGAAAGACAGATTAACAAATGAAAAAAAATTATTAACATGTATACATGGGAGAAACCTAGGAACAATGAATAACTCAAAGAGGTGGCTTAGAATTCAAGATTAAATACCATCTTAAGAGGAAGGGGAGGGGAGAGGGTTGTAGACCTCTTAAGGGAAAGTAAATGAATTTTAGAAAGGTGACTGGTCCCTTAGAAGAATAGATGGGAGGTATGATAGTTTGTTATAGAGTTTGTCTGGGTGTGGCGTTGATGCCTAGTCTCTGCTCCTGTGATGAGTCAATCTTCCCTTGGTGATGAAACTCCCAGGGAGGAGATTTATGACAGTTCAGCTCCTTTCAGAGAATCTGTCTTTAGGCAGGTAAGGGGAGTTGAGAGAAATCCCCTGCCTGCATTTGCTGTTTTTCAAGTGCCTAGAGCTCAAAATAATCAATATGCCAAAGTGGCATATTTTAAGGTAACATATTCTGCTATCCTTCACTGGCCACTTCAGACCTTGTAGACAAAGTATGGACTTGAGTTTTACTGTGAGAGCAGCAGGAAGCATGAAGGATGCCAGTCTTAGAAGGGACCTGATTGGACTCACACCTTCTAAAGATCTCTCAAGCTATTGTCAAAGTCTGAAGTTCTTTCCACTGAGTCTCACTGCCATACACTATGGAGGGACCAAGATGGAATTTTTAAAACCTAACAGAAAATAAAGGTAGCTTATCTTTATACAGCCAAGTGAGGATTCTTATGCAATGAAGCTCAGCAGGCCAACTGGCTAATGATAGTACTTTATGCTTATTTAGAGCTTAATCTTCCTCAAGCATTATTTGAAACTCATTACACACAATAACTCATTAAATTTTCATTAACTCTATGAGGTAGTTATCTTCATTTTTAAGGATGAGGGTTTTGAGACTTAGAGAATTTTAAGTAACTTTACCAAAGTCCCAGAGTAAGCAGGGGAAACTTAATCATACCCCAGCAGGCTGGCTTCCAAACCAGTGATGATGATATTGAAGGGATCAGGATATGCCACCCCAAAATATGTCATACAGCTTATTGCTATAAGTATTATTTCGAGCTGAAGGCAATTGAGAATCAATAGATGTGGGAAGAGTTCTCTGCCTTCCCTTATATACCTAAAAGCAGGCCATAAATTTCCCTTTGTGAAGGTGCCCCTCTGTACCAGGAAGAGTAAAGCAACTCCTCACCAGAGGTGGAGAGAGGAGGTTGCCTAAACAGTCCTTACTAAAATAAAACTTCTCATCCATTAGTTTCCTCATATACGATTGACCCTTGAACAAATGCAAGGGTTAGGGGTGCCAACCCTCTGCAAAGTGGAAAATCCATGTATAACTTATAAATGAGCCTCTATATCTTCAATTCCACATGCTTGAATTCAACCAGCCAAAGATTCAACCAACCACGGATCATATGGTAGCGTAATATTTCCTACTGAAAAAAATCTGGAGAGGACAGACAGCAAAAGCAAGAACTACAATTCTGCAGCCTGTGGAAGGAAAACCACATTCACAGAAAGATAGACAAAATGAAAAGGCAGAGGACTTTGTACCACATGAAGAAACAAGATAAAACACCAGAAAAACAATTAATTAAGTGGAGACAAGTAACCTTCCAGAAAAAGAATTCAAAATAATGATAGTGAAAATGATCCAGGACCTCGGGAAAAGAATGAGGCAAAGATCGAGAAGATGCAAGAAATGTTTAACAAAGAACTAGAAGAATTAAAGAACAAACAAACAGAGGTGAACAATACAATAACTGAAATGAAAAATACACTAGAAGGAATAAATAGAATATCTGAGGCAGAAGAACGGATAAGTGACCTCGAAAAAAAAATGGTGGAATTCACTGCTGCAGAACAGAATAAAGAAAAAAGAATGAAAAGAAATGAAGACAGTCTAACAGACCTCTGGGACAACATTAAATGCAGCAACATTCACATTATAGGGGTCCCAGAAGGAAAAGAGAGACAAAGGACCTGAGAAAATATTTGAAAAGATTATAGTTGAAAACTTCCCTAACATGGAAAAAGAAATAGGCACCGAAGTCCAGGAAGCACAGAGAGTTGCAAGCAGGATAACTCAAGGAGAAACATGCTGAGACACACAGTAATCAAATAGACAAAAATTAAAGACAAATAAAAATTACTGAAAGCAATAAGGGAAAAATGACAAATAATATACAAGGGAAGTCCCATAAGGTTAACAGCTGATTTCTCATCAGAAACTCTACAAGCCAGAAGGGAGTAGCATGATATATTTAAAGTGATGAAAGGGAAGAACCTACAACCAAGATTACTCTACCCAGCAAGGATCTCATTCAGATTCGACAGAGAAATCAAAAGCTTTTCAGACAAGCAAAACCTAAGAGAATTCAGCACCACCAAACCAGCTACAACAAATGCTAAAGGAACTTCTCTAAGTGGCAAACACAAGAGAAGAAAAGGACCTACAAAAACAAACCCATAACACTTAAGAAGATGGTAATAGGGACATATATATCGATAATTACCTTAAACGTGAATGGATTAAATGCTCCAACCAAAAGACACAGGCTCGTAGAATGGATACAAAAACAAGACACATATGTATGCTGTCTACAAGACACCCACTTCAGACACAGGGACACATACAGACTGAGAGTTAGGGGGAGGAGATGGAAAAAGATATTGCATGCAAATGGAAATCAAAAGAAAGGTGGGGTAGCAATACTCATATCAGATAAAATAGACTTTAAAATAAAGAATGTTACAAGAGACAAGGAATGAGACTACATAATGCTCAAGGGATCAATCCAAGAAGAAGATATAACAATTATAAATATATATGCACCCAACATAGGAGCACCTCAATACACAAGGCAACTGCTAACAGCTATAAAAGAGGAAACTGACAGTAAAACAACAATAGTGGAGGACTTTAACACCTCACTTATACCAATTGACAGATCATCCAAAATGAAAATAAATAAGGAAATACAAGCTCTAAATGACACAATAGACCAGATACACTTAATTGATATTTATAGGACATTCCATCCAAAAACAGCAGATTACACTGTCTTCTCAAGTGCACACGGAACATTCTCCAGGATAGATAACATCTTGGGTCACAAATCAAGCCTCAGTAAATTTAAGGAAATTGAAATCATATCAAACATCTTTTCTGACCACAACACTATGAGATTAGAAAATATTTATAGGCAAAAAAAGTAAAAGACACAAACACATGGAGGCTAAACCATACATTACTAAATAACTAAGAGATCACTGAGGAAATCAAAGAGGAAATAAAAAAATACCTAGAGACAAATGACAATGAAAACATGATGATCCAAAACCTATCAGATGCAGCAAAAGCAGTTCTAAGAATGAAATTTATAGCTTTACAAGCCTACCTCAAGAAACAAGAAAAATTGCAAATAAACAATCTAACATTACACCTAAAGGAACTAGAGAAAGAAGAACAAACAAAACCCAAAGTTAGCAGAAGGAAAGAAATCATAAAGACCAGAGAAGAAATAAATGAAATAGAAGCAAAGAAAACAATACCAAAGACCAATAAAACTAAAAGCTGGTTCTTTGAGAAGATAGACAAAATTGATAAACCTTTAGCCAGACTCATCAAGAAAAAGAGGAAGAGGACTCAAATCAATAAAATTAGAAATGAAAAAGGAGAAGTTACAATGGATACCACAGAAATACAAAGCATCCTAAGAGACTACTACAAGCAACTCTATGCCAATAAAATGCACAATCTGGAAGAAATGGACAAATTCTTATAAAGGTACAACCTTCCAAGACTGAACCAGGAAGAAATAGAAAATATGAACAGACCAATCACAAGGAATGAAATTGAAACTGTGATTAAAAATCTTCCAACAAACAAAAGTCCAGGACCAGATGCCTTCACAGGTGAATTCTCTCAAACATTTAGAGAAGAGCTAACACCCATCCTTCTCAAACTCTTCCAAAAAATTGAAGAGGAAGGAAAACTCCCAAACTCATTCTATGAGTCCATCATCACCCTGATACCAAAACCAGACAAAGATATCACAAAAAAAGAAAATTACAGACCAATATCACTGATGAACATAGGTGCAAAAATCATCAACAAAATACCAGCAAAGAGAATCCAACAACACATTGAAAGGATCATACACCATGATCAAGTAGGTTTATCCCAGGGATGCAAGGATTCTTCAACATATGCAAATCAATCAATGTGATACACCATTTTAACAAACTAAAGAATAAAAACCATATGATCATCTCAGTAGATGCAGAAAAAGCTTTTGACAAAATTGAACACCCATTTATGATAAAAACTCTCCAGAATGTGGGCATAGAGGGAAGCTACCTCAACATAATAAAGGCCATGCCTGACAAACCCACAGCAAACATCATTCTCAATGGTGAAAAACTGAAAGCATTTCCTCTAAGTTCAGGAACAAGACAAGGCTGTCCAGTCTCGTGACTATTATTCAACATAGTTTTGGAAGTCCTAGCCATGGCAATCAGAGAAGAAAAAGAAATAAAAGAAATCCAAATTGGAAAAGAAGAAGTAAAGCTGTCACTGTTTGAAGATGACATGATACTATACATAGAGAATACTAAAGATGCCTCCAAAATACTACTAGAGTTAATCAATGAATCTGGAAAAGTTGCAGGATACAAAATGAATGCACAGAAATCTCTTGCATTCCTATGCACTAACAATGAAAGATCAGAAAGAGAAATTAAGGAAACAATCCCATTCACCATTGCAAGAAAAAGAATAAAATACCTAGGAATAAACCTACCTAAGGAGGTAAAAGACCTGTACTCAGAAGACTATAAGACACTGATGAAAGAAATCAAAGATGACTCAAACAGATGGAGAGATATACCATGTTCTTGAATTGGAAGAATCAATATTGTGAAAATGACTATACTACCCAAAGCAATCTACAGGTACAGTGCAATCCCTATCAAATTACCAGTGGCATTTTTTACAGAACTAGAACAAAAAATCTTAAAATTTGTGTGGAGACACAAAAGACCCTGAATAGCCAGAGCAGTCTTGGGGGAAAAAAACAGAGCTGGAGGAATCAGACTCCCTGACTTCAGACTCTACTACAAAGCTACAGTAACCAAGACAATATGGTACTGGCACAAAAACAGAAATATAGATCAGTGGAACAGGATAGAAAGCCCAGAGATGAATCCAAGCACCTATGGTCAACTAATCTATGACAAAGGAGGTAAGGAAATACAACGGTGAAAAGACAGTCTCTTCAATAAGTGGTGCTGGGAAAACTGGACAGCTACATGTAAAAGAATGAAATTAGAGCACTCCCTAGCACCATACAAAAAAATAAACTCAAAATGGATTAGAGACCTAAATGTAAGACTGGACACTATAAAACTCTTAGAGGAAAACATAGGAAGAACACTCTTTGACATAAATCACAGCAAGATCTTTTTTGATCCATTTCCTAGAGTAATGGAAATAAAAACAAAAATAAACAAATGGGACCTAATCAAACTTAAAATCTTTTGCAAAGCAAAATAAACTACAAACAAGATGAAAAGGCAACCCTCAGAATGGGAGAAAATATTTGCAAACAAATCAATGGACAAAGGATTAATGTCCAAAATATATAAATAGCTCATGCAGCTCAATATTAAAAAAACAAACAACCTAAACAAAAAATGGGCAGAAGACCTAAATAGACTTTTCTCCAAAGGAGATATACAGGTGGCCAAAAGCACACAAAACCCTGCTCAACATCACTAATTATTAGAGAAATGCAAATCCAAACTTCAATGAGGAATCACCTCACACCTGTTAGAACGGGCATCATCAAAAAATCTACAAACAACAAATGCTGGAGAGTGTGTGGAGAAAAGGGAACTCTCTTGCACTCTTGGTAGGAATGTAAATTGATATAGCCACTATGGAGAACAGTAAGGAGGTGCCTCAAAAAACTAAAAATAGAATTACCATATGACCCAGCAATCCCACTACTGGGCCTATACCCAGAGAAAACCATAATTCAAAAAGACACATGCACCCCAATGTTCATTGCAGCACTATTTACAATAGCCTGTTCATAGAAGCAACCTAAATGCCCATTGACAGACAAATGGATAAAGAAGAAGTGGTACATATATACAATGGAATATTATTCAGCCTTAAAAAGGAACAAAATTGGGTCATTTGTAGAGAGGTGGATTGATCTAGAGACTGTCATACAGAGTGAAGTAAGTCAGAATGAGAAAAACAAATATTGTCTATTAACGCATATATGTGGAACCTAGAAAAATGGTACAGATGGACCAGTTTGCAGGGCAGAAATAGAGACACAGATGCAGAGAACAAACATATGGACACCAAGGGGGGAAAGTGGCAGTGATGGTGGTGGTGGTGGGATGAATTGGGAGACTGGGATTGACATATATACACTAATATGTATAAAATGGATAACTAATAAGAACCTGCTGTATAAAAAAATAAATTCAAAAATTAAAAAAAAAAGAAAAAGAAAAAGATCTGCATGTAGGTGAACCTGAGCAGTTGAAATCAATGTTGTTCAAGGGTCAACTGTATTTCCTAGCTACTTCATGGTTTATCATTCCTTGAAGCCCAAACCCTTGTCCTTTGTTAAAATGATGTATAAACTCCAGAGTCTAACCATTTCTTTGAGTTTCACTTCTTCTCTGTGAACTCATCCTGCACATAAATATGAATGAAAGCTGCATGCCTTTTCTCTTGTTAATCTGTCTTTTGTTAGTTTAATTTGCAGGCTCCCAGGGATTGAATTTAAGAGAGTATGGAAAAAGTTTTTCCTCCTTTACAGTAGTAATGGGAGTCTAGATCACAGAGGGACTGAGCATCTCACATAACTATGTGGTACTCCAAAATTCAAATACACAGGTCCCTGGATTCCAAATCACCATGAAAGCACTTTGGTGACAGAAAACAACCACAAAGTAAAACATACATCAATCACATTTTAAAAACAAATAACTTCCCCACACCCACTTGGATTCTGTTTTCACATAATCTGGTGAAGAAGGTTTCTGCAGAGATCAAGGGAAGTTCGGTCCCTGGTCCCATACACCCCCAGACTTCATACTCTTCCAGGGCCTACTCACTGACTCTCCAGCCTGTTGGGGCTACGGTTCCTGGACCTCAGGGACAGGACTCAAGCCCCATACCAGGTTTAAGAGATCTCTTCCCAGGCACTCCTAGGAACCTCAGGCTCTCCCAGAATCGGTGTCTTACTCGGTTCTCATCTTGCTGCTTGGCCTGGATATGAATTATTTCTGTCCTGTCTCCCTCTTGCCCCAAGCCACCTCTGGTGGACGTCTGCTCAGACTTTCTGGACCACAGTCGGAGCTGATCCAGCATGTGGATGACAGCTGTAAGTCATCACACAATAGTGACTGTCAGCAGGGCTGAAACTCTCAGCCCTTAAATAAAATGAGACAGCGGCCTTTCTAGCGATCTAGACCAGTGTTTCTCAAACTGTGTGTTGACCAGACCTGCCGCAACAAATCTCCCAGGAGCCTGTTAGAAGTATTTAGGCCCCTCCCTCAATTTTCTGAATTGGAAACTGTCAGGGTGAGGCAGTTTAATCTTGTTTAATGAGCCCTCCAAGCGTGGTTGATGAGTGCCAAAAGCAGAGTCACTAATCAGCCAGGTTCAGCAAACTGTGGCCCATGGCCAAATTCAGGCTTCCACCTGTTTTTCTACTACTCACAAGCTAAGAATGGTTTTTACATTTTCAAATGGTTGGGGAAAAAAACTAAAAAAGAATGATATTTCAAGATATGTGAAAAATTGTTTTAAATTGAAATTTTGGTGTTCATAACTGAAGTTTATTGGAACATAGCCATGCCCATTCATATACATATTAAGCTATAATGGCAGAACTGCGACAGAGACCATAGGCCTAAAATATTTGCATCTGACCCTTTGAGAAAAATTTTGTTGACCCCCTGCTCTAGGCAAAGCTGTTTTGGAATCCACAATGTTTGGCATGGTGTGGCAACTGTCAGCTGAACCTCAAACACAGGCTAGTTACACAGAGAGGAAGCAGTCATCCCAGACTTTGCTTCATAGAATCTATTTCTGTTCCATGCAGTTAAATTAGTTTATATCTCTAAAAAATGCTAAAAATGGCACTAGGATTTGGAAAAGTTTCCAAAGGCCCATCCAGTCCTAGATCCAAATAAATAAATCTGTTTTCTTGCAGCCCAAAACTTCTGCTTTCATTGCTGGAAATTTTGCCAGATATGCCCAGCTGGTATTTACTATGTGTCTGCAGGACAACTATTGAGCAGGGAGTTTTATTTTCTTGGGCTAATTAGGAGTGTCCATGGAAGAAGACTAGTGAGCGCAGGAATTCTGAGAGTCTGAGGAATGTTAAGCTTGGCTTGAGCTGGAACTCAACTACACTCGGCTTAGAGTGAATTGAAAATCCTCATACAAAAACACCATTCACTGAAACAGGCTGTGTGCACAGGGCACCGGCACACATGAAGAAACTTCATAAAACATAAATAAAATCTGTCTGTAGTTTCTGGTGTAAAGAGTCCCAAGAAAAGAGGCTAGGCAGGTAGTTAGATCATTGAGAACCTTGTGTAACACACCATGGAAGTTAGGATTTATCCAATATGTAACTGGGCATAATGGGAGTGTTTTAAGAATGAGGACATCTGTTTCTTTAATGCCAGGTTGTATTAAACTCCAGGTATACAAAACAATGTTCTTGCTGTAAGGAAATGTCTAGTGGGAGAAACATATATGTAAACAAAAAATGTTAATACTTAAATTTTAAAATTTTAACTTAATGTTAGGATTTTTAAAGTTTGTGAATCCAAGAGCAAGACACCTCCAATTTGGACATGCAGGTTCCCAAGCTCCCCCAACTTCCCACAGAGATGTGGATTTAGCAGGTCTGAGTGGGCCACATGGGATGACTATGATGTAAGGAGTCCAGGCCAACCACCAGGGAAACCTGCCCCAAAAGGAGGGCACTTCAGACAGAAGGGTGTGCAGTAACAAAGCTTTGGGCAGGAGACCTGCGTCTGTTCAGGGAAAGTCAAATTGTTCAATGTGATTGGAATTTGGGACTCCTGCAGGTGATGACAGGGAGGATGTTTGTGATGGAGACTGAGTTCTCGAGTCTGACCAAGTAGTGTTCAATTCCCAGCTTTCTTCTTGCTTGCCTGGTGACCTTTCTTAATCTTTCACTTCTCAATTTCCTCATTGTTAAAATGGGGATCATAATTGCTCCTACTTCATAGGATTATTGTGAGGTTTAAATAAAACCTTTCATGGAAATAACGAAGCACAAAGCTTGGCTCATTGCTTTCAGTAAATGTTTGCTACTTGGATTTTAAATTATTATTGTATATGAGTCCAAAACAATTAAGCCAAAAACAAATTCTAATTACATTAATCTTGGTGGTTGCCAGAGGTGGGATGTGGGAGGTGGGTGAAATGGGTGAAGGTGGACAAAAGGTACAAACTTTCACTTCTAAGATAAATAAATTCAGGGATGTAATATAGAGCATGGTGACTATAGTTAACAATACTGTAGAGTATATTTGAAAAGTTCCAAGAAACTATGTCTTAAAAATTCTCATCACAAGAAAAAGTCATGATTATGTGAGGTGGTGGATGTTAACTAAATTTACTGTGGTAATCATTTCACAACATATACGTTTATTAAATCACTAGGTTGCACACCTTAAACTAATACAATGTTATGTCTTAATTATTTCTCAATAAAGTTGGAAAAAAAAATCAAACAGGCCAAGTGCTTCCCTCTCCCCTGGTCAGGTATGACCACACCCATCAGAGTCCTTTCTTAGTGCACACCTGGTACATACATTTATCACTACATTTTCTAAATTATTTTTCTTTACTTAAGTCATCATCATCACTTAGCACATTGACTGTGATGTGGTCAGTATTGAAATCAAGGTTTACGCCCTTTCTTAAACATTAATAGAAAATGTTTCCCAGACTTCAACAGTGGCTGTGCAGAGGCCGGTGTAAGAGATATGAGATCTCTGGGCAAGATTTCCGCCTGCTGCAGAGGCAGAAACCACCATCTTGGGATAAGAAAGCACTGCCCATAATTACATTTCACATTAAAAGTTGATTTCAGATTTCATTTCATTTTGTTTTGTTTCAGGTATTTTTTAGATATCTTACTTTTCAATAAGACTACAGACAAGCTAATTTGATCAGGGAGGGAATGAGATAGTTTTATAAAGGATTCTGGCTCCCAAACTGGTTTCCCCTTAAATTTAATGTTTTGTTAACCATGCCAAGGATCACACAGTAAAAGGTACCCTCAATCCTTTGCCCTTGAGGACTGTAACCTGTATTTAAAAAGTAAACCAGTGTCAACAAAAAATTAATCAGTCGATCTAAGAAAGAAATGGAACAATTTTATGCCAGCCAAATTTGAGCATTATAACCCAGGAAGAGCATCTTAGAGAGCTCTGAGAACTGTTCTGCCCATTAGAAGTCAAGGCACAGTGATATAAGTTTTTTGAGACAGAGGGCTGTACATTAAACAACATATTATTGACAGTTTACACAATCCAGATCTAAGCGGTCCCTTAAAAGATCAAGAAGGAATGTTATCTTTTAAGGAGTTGTCTTGTTCGTGCTAGGAAGATGTTGCTCTTTATGGCTGAGCAGGTGATTCTGCCAATGAGGGAGTTTGGTTGTTGCATATTACAGATACACAGTGCACAGTGGGGGGCAGAGAGGAGGCCAAAGGGCAGAGAAATTTTTTTTTAATAAATTTATTTATTTTTGGCTGAGTTGGGTCTTTGTTGCTGTGCATGGGTTTTCTGTAGTTGTGGTGAGCGGGGGCTACTCTTCGTTGCAGAGCACGGGCTTCTCATTGAGGTGGCTTCTCTTGTTGAGGACCATAGGCTCTAGGCACACGGGCTTCAGTAGTTGCAGCACACAGGCTCAGTAGTTGTGGCTCGTGGGCTCTAGAGCACAGGCTCAGTAGTTGTGGTACATGGGCTTAGTTGCTCTGCCGCATGTGAGATCTTCCCAGACCAGTGATCGAACCCATGTCCCCTGCATTAGCAGGCAGATTCTCAACCACTGCACCAGCAGAGAAGCCGAGACATTTTTTTAAGTTTAAATGTTCCTTGTCTTGCCATAAAATATGAACTTTATTTCACACCAGAAATGAAGAAGGAAATGAAATGAAAAAAGAAAAGGAAACAGAAAAAATTGGGATTGCCGTCAAACTAGAAAAAAATATTCCATAAGGAGTGGAATAAGATACCACTCATGATCATCACTCTGGGGTCCACAACCATTGCCTCCTTCCTGGGCTTCCTGATAACACCTACCCACAGAAACACTGGTCTATAGTCCTTTCCCTACTCTTCTGAGAGATGGGCAGGTTGAAAGCATCCCCAACCAAGCTCGAGGGCAGTTTCTGCCTGACTACTGGCGGTTTTACTGAGAACTTCAGTTTTTCTCAGAACTGGTTTCCTACCTTCTGTGGAGACTGATACTTTTTCCTGTCTTCTACCACTTAGTCCATTAATCCAAGTTAAGTTGAAGTCCAGGCTGGCTCACAGCCTCTGAATGGCTGGTCTATCAAGTCCAAGGTTCCCTAGTACTTGTAATCAAGTTACCTGATATGGTCTAAGGAGTCAAAGTTACGTGGGCAGTTTTTAGCTCTGTTGTCAAACACCTACTGCTTATTAAGAAAAAAAAAAAAGGGTTGCCAAATTGTCTGAAACTAAGTCAAACTAAATCAATTTGTCTCTGAGTCAGGTAAGATGACAAAAAATATTTTAAATGGCCCTGATACGTGGGGAACGCTCCCAAATTATACCCTAGATCATTTAGTCCCTTCAGCTGCTCACCTCTCCCAACTGAAATAAGTGACTCACTCAAGGTTTTCATGACTTCTAGGTGCAGGTGATGCCAAAATCTTGGCTGTCTGTACACCAATGCTGAAATGAGATATGGAGGCAGAGCTTTGGAGGAGAAAAAAAAAAAAGGTGGCTTTATTCTTTGCCAGGCAGAGAGGGGAACACAGCAGGCTAGCGTCTCAAGAACTGTGCCCCCCTCCCTGGGGCATAGGGAGAGGACTATAGTCGGGACTCATGGTCCGGGGTATGCATAAGGATCAAGGCAGTAACAGTCTTGCATTCTTCTTTCTTCTGCAAAGTTTCAAAACAGCCACAACACTGGGTCTTGTTGTCTCCAAGGTTGCTGACAAGACTGGGGTGTGTGCAGGGTCTCAGGTGATCAGTCTCCTAATCTTTTTCTTTTTTGCGGTACGCGGGCCTCTCACTGTTGTGGTCTCTCCTGTTGTGGAGCACAGGCTCCAGACGCGCAGGCTTAGCGGCCATGGCTCATGGGCCCAGCCACTCCGCAGCATATGGGATCCTCATGGACCGGGGCACGAACCCACGTCCCCTGCATTGGCAGGCGGACTCTCAACCACTGCGCCACCAGGGAAGCCCCAGTCTCCTAATCTTGATGAACTTCTCTGGTCCCTTTAATCTTGCCTCAGGTGGTTTCAAGAGTCTGCTCCTCTATTGATTAGCAACTGTTGAATCTGCCCTTTGGAACTCCGGGAAGGTCATGGAAGCTTGAGTCTTGCCTACAAGGAATGGGAGATAAAAAGGCCTCCATGCCGGGAAGCCTCACAGGGCCCCCGCATGGTTATACAGGGAGGGGTCCCAGCTCTGGCCAGTTGGGGCTTCTCTGTGCCTCTGAAGTTTGGACTGATACAGGGATCTCAGTGACTCAGCTGAAAGACAGGGGGCATCCATATTAAGAGACGTCCACAACTCTGATTTGGGGGAAGTTGTAGTTTTTCAAAGGTTGAGGGTAAAGTCATAAGATTTTAACCTCAAAACCATTTAAGGAATGATAGCCCAACCTTGAATCAGGACTTAAAAGGGCCCCTGAGAACTGCAGCTGGAAACAGAGTCAATCTAAGTGACACTGTAGCTAAAGGCAAATATTCATAGGGTACTTTGAAGTCAGTCATCCCTTCCTCCCCCACACCCTATAGAGAATAAAGTCACTAAAAGGCCTTTGTCTCCGGCTAAACTCAGAAAATCTCTCTTCACAACTGTGCCAAAAAAATCTCTTCACATTTGTACCCTAAAACTTGGCTTATCTTAGAAGGGATTTGGAGTTTCCAAACTCTGGAGCTTTCAAGACACCCAATTCTAATATAATTAATTCTGAAGAATAAAGGGAGGGGCAGCTCTGCTCTCTTCTAGACATTCTCCCTCTCCTGACATCCTTGGCCACATTGTAGTCTGTGGTCCTCACTCCCCACCCACTCCCACCCTCTTACATGCGGAGCAACACCCTCTCTTCATCCCTCACTCACCTGGTTAATTTCTTCAGGTTTCAACCTGAAAATCACCTTTTCTGAGAGGTCTTCAGAAATCTGAGTCTATATATAATCACTAAAACTTGTAGTTATTCATTAATTTTGTCTTTTATCTGATCTGATTTCATGACAAATATTTGTTTTTTGCTAGTCATTTGTCTGAAGGTGCTTTGGACACCAAAGTTCTGGTCTGTTATGACGTCTTCATTGTATTCCAGTGTCTTCACTTATGTTTTTGTATTTCAACAACTTCCTTGCTATCTTCAAAGGAATAGGAATCTTTGAAAAAGTAAACGCAAAGAAGTTGAGAATGTGTTCCCTGTCTTAATGACTTATGCATTCATTAATTCATTTGTTAATGACACTTAGAGGCAACCATGACACTTAAATTCACAAGATATCCATTTTGTTTTATGATTGGGGCTGGTCATTTTCAGTGACTGGAAATCTTTTGTTCCCCATCCAGAGCACCCCTTCCAAGGTATCGTGGAAGCTGCATCAATTCAAGGAAGATTCTTGCCCACTGACCCCCAGTCCCACTCAGATTCTTGTTTCTTGTTGACCCAGAAATCTACACTGTTGATTTTCAAGCGTTAATCTGATTTTGGTCCCTGAAAAACCATTCTAATACCATAGCTTAATGTATGAGAGGCATGGTGGTGGATGAGCTTTCTGAACTAGGTTCTTGGGGATGAATATTACTCATGCAGTGCTTGTCTTTTGGTAAAAGGCATCATATAAAGGTAAAATAATATCAACATCTTGGACTTGTTTTATTTCTGCTTCTAGAAATTCTCCCTCTCCTGACGTCCTTGGCCACATTGTAGTCTGTGGTCCTCACTCCCCAACACTACTCCCAGAATTCACCAGGGCCACTTGTACCTCTGTGATGGCACCAGTTGCCATGGCAACACCAGGAGCTGGGAGGACTGTGCTTTACTTTATGATGCTTTGCTGTTTTCAAGGTCTCTGCAGTTTTTTTCTGTGGACTGGTCTGTATTCATGTCAAGGAGATGCATTTAATAGTCTATCTACTTTTTCCTCAACATTTGTATCTGATGGCCCCTTTATCTAGAGCTAGACTTTTCAGAACTTCCAGATACACCTATCAGGAAATTTAAAATTTGGGAGATTTATATTTATTAGCAACAAACGACTTGGCCATTTCTCAATCTATCAAAGTGGTGTTGGTGCCACCTGGTGGTATTTGTGAGCTCTGATGTCAATGTCAATGGAGACCACTGGGGTTCTGAACTAGCTGGAGTCCAGAGTGTAAAGGAAGCAATTCCAGGTATGGTCCTGTTAGTTGGAAAATTGCTGCATCTGTGATTTCATCACTTCTGAGAATCTTATGTAAGTGAGTTGAAATTTTTAAAATGTCTGCTGATCTTTTTTTTTTTAACATCTTTCTTGGAGTATAATTGCTTTACAATGGTTTGTTAGTTTCTGTTTTATAAAAAAGTGAATCAGCTATACATATACATATATCCCCATATCTCCTCCCTCTTGGGTCTCCCTCCTACCCTCCCTATCCCACCCCTCCAGGTGGTCACAAAGTACTGAGCTGATCTCCATGTGTTATGCGGCTGTTTCCCACTATCTATTTTACATTTGGTAGTATATATAAGTCCATGCCACTCTCTCAGTTCGTCCTTGCTTACCATTCCGCCTCCCCGTGTCCTCAAGTCCATTCTCTACGTCTGCATCTTTATTCCTGCCCTGCCCTTGGATCTTCAAAACCATTTTTTATTCCATATATATGTGTTAGCATATGGTATTTGTTTTTCTCTTTCTGACTTACTTCACTCTGTATGACAGACTCTAAGTCCTTCCACCTCACTACAAATAACTAAATTTCATTTATTTTTATAGCTGAGTAATATTCACATATTATACATATGTGCCACATATTCTTTATCCATTCATCTGTCTATGAACACTTAGATTGCTTCCATGTCCTGGCTATTGTAAATAGAGGTGCAATGAACATTGTGGTACATGACTCTTTTTGAATTATGGTTTTCTCAGGGTATATGCCCAGTAGTGAGATGGCTGGGTCGTATGGTAGTTCTATTTTTAGCTTTTAATGACCCTCCATACTGTTCATCATAGTGGCTGTATCAATTTACATTCCCACCAACAGTGCAAGATGGTTCCCTTTTCTCCACACCCTCTCCAGTATTTATTGTTTGCAGATTTTTTGATGATGGCCATTCTGACTGGTGTGAGGTGATACCTCATTGTAGTTTTGATTTGCATTTCTCTAATGATTAGTGATGTTGAGCATCCTTTCATGTGTTTGTTGGCAACCTGTATATCTTCTTTGGAGAAATGTCTATTCAGGTCTTCTGCCCATTTTTGGAATGGGTTGGTTTTTTTTTTTTTTGATATTGAGCTGCATGAGCTGCTTGTAAATTTTGGAGATTAATCCTCTGTCAGTGGCTTCATTTGCAAATATTTTCTCCCATTCTGAGGGTTGTCTTTTGGTCTTCTTTATGGTTTTCTTCACTGTGCAAAAACTTTTAAGTTTGATTAGGTCCCCTTTGTTTATATTTGTTTTTATTTCCATTCTCTAGGAGGTGGGTCAAAAAGGATCTTGCTGTGATTTATATCATAGAGTGTTCAGCCTATGTTTTCCTCTAAGGGTTTGATAGTGTCTGGCCTTACATTTAGGTCTTTAATCCATTTTGAGTTTATTTTTGTGTATGGTGTTAGGGAATGTTCTAATTTCATTCTTTTATATGTAGCTGTCCAGTTTTCCTAGCACCACTTATTGAAGAGGCTGTCTATTCTCCATTGTATATTCTTGCCTCCTTTATCAAAAATAAGGTGACCATATGTGCATGGGTTTATCTCTGGTCTTTCTATCCTTTTCCATTGATCTATATTTCTGTTTTTGTGCCAGTGCCATACTGTCTTGATTACCGTAGCTTTGTATTAGAGTCTGAAGTCAGGGATCCTGATTCCTCCAGCTCCATTTTTCTTTCTCAAGATTGCTTTGGCTATTCGGGGTCTTTTGTGTTTACATATAAATTGTGATATTTTTTGTTCTAGTTCTGTGAAAAATGCCTTTGGTAGTTTGATAGGGATCACATTGAATCTGTAGATTGCTTTGGGTAGTATAGTCATTTTCACAATGTTGATTCTTCCAATCCAAGAACATGGTATATCTCTCCATCTGTTTGTATCACCTTTAATTTCTTTCAACAATGTCTTATAGTTTTATGCATACAGGTTTTTTGTCTCCTTAGGTCGGTTTATTCCTAGGTATTTTATTCTTTTTGTTGCAATGGTAAATGGGAATGTTTCTTTAATTTCTCTTTCAGATTTTTCATCATTAGTGTATAGGAATGCTAGAGATTTCTGTGCATTAATTTTGTATCCTGCTACTTTACCAAATTCATTGATTAGCTCTAGCAGTTTTCTGGTAGCATCTTTAGGATTCTCTGTGTGTAGTATCATGTCATCTGCAAACACTGACAGCTTTACTTCTTGTTTTCTGATTTGGATTTCTTTTATTTCTTTTTCTTCTCTGATTACTGTGGTTAAAACTTCCAAAACTATTTTGAGTAACAGTGGTGAGAGTGGGCAACCTTGTCTTGTTCCTGATCTTAGTGAAAATGGTTTCAGTTTTTCACCTTTGAGAACTATGTTGGCTGTGGGTTAGTCATATATGGCCTTTATTTTGTTGAGGTAGCTTCCCTTTATGCCTACTTTCCTGAGGGTTTTTATCATAAATGGGTGTTGAATCTTGTCAAAAGCTTTTTCTGCACCTATTGAGATGATTATATGGTTTTTATTCTTCAGTTTGTTAATATGGTATATCACATTGATTGATTTGCTTATATTGAAGAATCCTTGCATTCCTGGGATAAACCCCACTTGATCATGGTGTATGATCCTTTCAATGTGCTGTTGGATTGTTTGCTTGTATTTGCTTGTATTTTGTTGAGGATATTTGCATCTATGTTTATCAGTGATATTGCCCTGAAGTTTTCTTTGTTTGTGATATATTTTTCTGGTTTTGGTATCATGGTGATGGTAGAATGAGCTTGGGAGTGTTCCTCCCTCTGCTATCTTTTGGAAGAGTTTGAGAAGGGTAGGTGTTAGCTCTTCTCTAAATGTTTGATAGAATTCACCTGTGAAGTCATCTGGTCCTAGCTTTTGTTTGTTGGAAGATTTTAAATCACAGTCTCAATCACAGTGCTTGTAATTGGCCTGTTTAATTTTCTATTTCTTCCTGGTTCAGTCTCAGAAGGTTATACTTTTCTAAGAATGTGTCTTTTTCTTCCTGGTTGTCCATTTTATTGGCATATAGTTGCTTGTAGTAATCTCTCATGATCCTTTGTATTTCTGCAGTGTCAGATGTTACTTCTCCTTTTTCATTTCTAACTCTATTGATTTGAGTCTTCTCCCTTTTTTTCTTGATGAGTCTGGCTAATGGTTTATCAATTTTGGTTATCTTCTCAAAGAACCAGCTTTTAGTTTTATTGATCTTTGCTATTGTTTCCTTCATTTCTTTTTCATTTATTTCTGATCTGATATTTATGATTTCTTTCCTTCCACTGACTTTAGGGTTTTTTGTTCTTCTTTCTCCAATTGCTTTAGCTGTACTGTTAGGTTGTTCATTTGGGATGTTTCTTGTTTCTTGAGGTACGATTATACTGCTATAAACTTCCCTCTTAGGACTGCTTTTGCTGCATCCCATAGGTATTGTGTCATCATGTTTTCATTGTCATTTGTTTCTAGGTGTTTTTTGATTTCCTCTTTGATTTCTTCAGTGATCTCTTGGTTATTAAGTAGTCTGTTGTTCAGCCTCCATGTGTTTGTATTTTTACAGATTTTTTCCCATAATTGATATCTAGTCTCATAGTGTTGTGTTCGGGAAAGATACTTGATATAATTTCAATTTTCTTAAATTTACCAAGGCTTGATTTGTGACCCAAGATATGATCTATCCTGGACAATGTTCCATGAGCACTTGAGAAGAAAGTGCATTCTGTTGTTTTTGGATGGAATGTCCTATAAATATCAATGTAGTCCATCTTTTTTAATGTATCATTTAAAGCTTGTGTTTCCTTATTTATTTTCATTTTGGATGATCTGTCCATTGGTGAAAGTGTGGTGTTAAAGTCCCCTACTATGATTGTGTTCCTGTTGATTTCCCCTTTTATGGCTGTTAGCCTTTGCCTTATATATTGAGGTGTTTCTGTGTTGGGTGCATAAAGAATTACAATTGTTATATCTTCTTCTTGGATTGATCCCTTGATAATTATGTAGTGTCCTTCTTTGTCTCTTGTAATATTCTTTATTTTAAAGTGATTTTGTCTGATATGAGAATTGCTACTCCAGCTTTCTTTTGATTTCCATTTGCATGGGATATCTTTTTCCAACTCCTCACTTTCTGTCTATATGTGTCCCTAGGTCTGAAGTGGGTCTCTTGTAGACAGTCTGCTGATCTTTTGATGACAACCTCCTCAGAAAATCTTCACATTCTGAAGCACGCACCAGAGATTTTTGAGATAAGGACACTGACACAGAGATTAAATAATTTCCCGACCCACAGGGACAGAACCTTCTTTTGAACCCAGGTCTGTCTGATGACAAAAACCTTTCTCTTCCCAGGATAGCACACTGTCTTTAATACAGTACTGGGTCAAGGTATGTGGTCAAAAAGGTGAAACCAAGTAGACATTAAGGAAGCAGAGTTACTACACTTTACCAAGGAGTGGAAGGAGAAAGCCGCAATGTTGTTACACCCAAAATGTCTAGACCAGGGCTTCTCAAACTCTAATGTGCTTAGGAATTGCCTGGGGGACCTTGATAAACTGAAGACTCTGATTCAGCAGTTCTGAGGAGGAGCCTGGGATTTTGCATTTTAAAGAAACTCCCAGGTGCAGTTGATGCTGCTGGTATACAGACCACACTGTTTCTAGGGTAGACTCTGTACCAGTGGTTTTTCAGCCCCCCCAGGGGACATTTGGTAATGTCTGGAGTCATTCTTGTTATCGTTATTGGGGGTGGGGGGCAGTGCTACTGGCATCTAGTAGGCACATGCCAGGAATGCTGCTAAACATCCTAAAATGTATATGGTAACCCTCACAACCAAGAATTATTTGCCCAAATGTCAATTGCACAGAGGTTGGGAAACCCTGCTCTAGGCATAGTCTTACATGACTCGGGCCTATCTGCTTGATAAGCTGAAGTTCTCTAACCTAGAGCGAGTTTGCTGGAAAATAGGTGTGAATTGGTTCCTTTTGTTCATAAAAGAAAACAAAACACAGATATCTCCCACACATATTGTAGAAGAAAACAAAAGATGGGGGAGCATGGACGCAATGCTTGTGACAATGGAGCCGTGATTAAGAACACAATCTGACCTATGAAGAACTCTGTATATGTGTCTATATTAAACTCCTCCTGTCAAGGAATTGTTAATAAAAAATCAGTGAGTCCAGTATAATTGGAAATGCTTTTCGTATTATCTCATGTGGGACCAAAACCACAACATAATATAATTATTTCTACTTTGATTTATCCCTCAGGATATCTTTTTTAAAATTCATTCATTCATTCATTCATTTATGGCTGCTTTGGGTCTTTGTTGCTGCATGCAGTCTTTCTTTAGTTACGGTGAGCGGGGGCTACTCTTCCTTGCAGCGTGCGGGTTTCTCATTGTGGTGGCTTCTCTTGTTGCAGAGCATGGGCTCTAGGCACACGGGCTTCAGTGGTTGTGGCATATGGGCTCAGTAGTTGTGGCTCACAGGCTCTAGGGCACAGGCTTAGTAGTTGTGGTGTACAGGCTTAGTTGCTCCGTGGCATGTGGGATCTTCCTGAACCAGGGCTCGAGCCTATGTCCCCTGCACTGGCAGGCAGATTCTTAACCACTGTGCCACCAGGGAAGTCCCATATCCCTCAGGATGTCTTTGATAAAATTATTACTGTAAACCTAGAGTAAGAGGTCAGCAAACTTTTTCTGTAAAGGGTCAGAGAGTAAATATTTTAGGCTTCGCCTATGTCACAGCTACTCAACTCTGCCATTGAAGCACAAAAGCAGCTAGAGATAAAAGTAAACAGATGGATGTGACTGAGTTCCAATAATATTTTATTTACAAAATGGGCCCCAGGCCAGATGGCCCATGGCAGTAATTGCTGACCTCTGGTCTAAGCAGTCAAAGGAATCTAGGGTCCCTTGTTAGCTATGGCACAAACAGCTACACTTTTTATCTGGCCCTTTTTTCTGGTTGAGGAGAGGGTGACTAATGCATTGCAACAGACACACACGCACGAAAGGTTTTCTCTGCCTGACCCAATCACTGTGAAAACTGCTGCTGGTCTACAGACAGCACAATCCAACAATACAATCATTCTATTATCTCCCTCTGAAGTTGACACAAGGTTCTCTAGTTTATCACTGAGTATTAATTAACCACCTAAGATGTGTTTAGCATTACTGGAAGCCATAGAGAATCCAAAAAAGAAGTTACAGTCCATGTTAAGTTTTTTGTTTTTTATTATGTTACCAAATACAAGTTTGTGTGCCCAACACAGTGAGGTCATACAAACTGAAACATTACAGTGAGACCAAACAAACCAAAACGTTGGCATTTGGAGCAGAGAAAGGTTTATTGCAAAGAGAAAGGGGGGTCGTGCTCAAATATCCTAAATTCCCTGATGGTTTTAGGGGGAATGTTTTTATAGGCAAAATTTGGGGTGAAGGCTGCAGGGTGTGTGACTTTCTTCTGATTGGTTGGTGGTGAGATAAAGGTGCTTCAGAAATCTTGTGCTCAACCTCCACCTGGGTCCTTAGTTCCTGCAAAAGAACTCAAAGATATTCTTATGTATATTCCTTGAGGAGAAACCAAAACACTGCCCCAAGGCTGCACCATTGTTTCTTGACTGCTCTTCCCTTATTCTGCCTTCCTCCCTTCCCTGATTAGCAACTGTTTGAATCTGCCCTTTGGAACTCAGGGAAGGACAAGGAGGCTGGATGAAACCTATTTCCTACATACAAGAAATGGGACACAAAGGCTTCTGTGTTCAGGAGCCCCACAGGGTCCTACTTGATTTCAATAGACATAGACTCACAACCCCAGCAAGTTCAAATTCCCATGGATAGATCATTCATTATAGGCACATATGATAATTGGTTAAGCATTTGGAAAAAAAACGGAACCTAGGTACTTTCTTCTGTTAACAGAATAAATTCCAGTTGGTTCAAATACTTAAACGAAATGAAACCATAGTGCTAGAAGTAAACACAGGATTTTTAAATTATTTTATATAGTCTTAGAGTTGGGATAGTCTTTGTTACCCGAAAAACTAGGTTTGCCTCTTGGTAGCTGTCAAGCCAAAAGACTCAACCAAGCCAAAGATGAGGAGAAGGAAGGATTTATTATTACTTGCAGCAAGTGAGGAGAGCACTGACAATCTTTCCCAAAGCAGTGTCTCCCCGTACAGCAAAACTGGAGAAGCTTACGTTTCTATTGAGACAATGAACCCCAAAAACGACAAAGGAAAAGACCACATAAAATAAAATGCATCTATACATGAGAAAGTCTGCCATAAATAAGATCAAAAGGAACTGGGTATTTTTAATACATATGACATACAAAGAGTTAATTACTCAACCTGTGAACTTGTAAAAATCAATAGAAAATGATGAGTAGCCTAAAGGAAAAGTGGTCATAATTTACAGAAGTACAAATTGCCGATTCTTTTTTTTTTTTTTTTTTTTTTTTTTTTTGCGGTACGCGGGCCTCTCACTGCCGTGGTCTCTCCCGTTGCGGAGCACAGGCTCCGGACGCGCAGGCTCAGCGGCCATGGCTCACAGGCCCAGCCGCTCCGCGGAATATGGGATCCTCCCGGACCGGGGCACGAACCCGTATCCCCTGCATCGGCAGGCGGACTCTCAACCACTGCGCCACCAGGGAGGCCCTGCCGATTCATTTTAAGTACCTGATTGGAGGTCAAGAAAAACCCAGACAAAAATCGATTGAAATTCATCATCTATGGACAGGTCGGTTTCAGCCTTGTTTTCTTGGATCACATGCTCTCCAGCTGCTCCTTCTGAGGATGCTCTCTCATGGAACCCATGGGGAAAGTGGCCACAGGGAACCACTACAGTCCACAGTTCCAGCTGAGTCCAACCTTGAGTCATCCCAGCCCTGAGGTCAGACAAGAGAATGAAGAAGCCTGAAGATGATTCTGACTCTCAGTTGTTCAAATCACTCCAGTCTTTCAGTTTTTCCAGATTGAGTCCCCAGATACAGTGGAGCAGAGACAAGCTGTCGATTGACACTATGTGTGTGTCAACTCTGAAATGTTTACCCACAGAGTCCATGAGCATAATAAAGTCACGATGGTTTTATGCACTGAATTTTAGCTGATTATACAGCAGTGGGAAAGTGAACACTGTTGACCACAAACAGGGCAGCTGGAGCCACCCTGTTCTAGCCAGATGTTGATATAGGAGGGAAGCTACATAAGGAAGGATCCCGCAGACCAAACAGAACACAGCAGCTTACCCAGGGCAGGACAAACTTAGATAATGGGATTTCAAAAAGACCAAAGGCTGAGTCTAGGATGACCAGCATTGGACACAGGTAGTTAGGTCAAACTGTATTCATTATTTATGCTGTTGCTGCTAAACCAGACACAACACCATTACTGCATTCATGGAACTCAGCTGCAATCCCTGGCTTACACCTGTCCCCGCTGTGGGCTAAGTGACAGTACCTGGACTCTGCTGCTCAGGATCCAGTCAGTCCGCATAGAGAGAGTAACTTCACCTGAGATGGGGAGTCAGCAGAGGGCTAGAATCCTTGATCTCAAATCCCAGTAGTCTGTGTTATGTGAATTTGAAAAATGTTTTTAATCTTTTCTGGACTACATTTTCCTCATCTGTAAAATGATGGGAACACTAATTAACCATAGAGAGTTGTGATGAGGCACTAATTCATGTTGAGTGCTTAGAAAAATGCCTGCCATGTAGTAAACACTCACATGGGTTAAATGACTTTATACGGAGAAGGCAGTCTCTTCAATAAGTGGTACTGGGAAAGTTGCAAAGCTACATGTAAAACAATGAAATTAGAACATTCTCTCATACCATATACAAAAATAAACTCAAAATGGATTAAAGACCTAAATATAAGACTAGAAATCATAAAACTCCTAGAGGAAAACATAGGAAGAAAACTTTGACATAAATCACAGCAATATTTTTTTGGGGCCTGTCTCCTAAAGCAAAGAAAATAAGAGCAAAAATAAGCAAATGGGACCTAATTAAACTTAAAGCTTTTGCACAGCAAAGGAAACCATCGACAAAATGAAAAGACAATCCACTAAACGGGAGAAAATATCTGTAAATGATATGGATAAGGAATTAATATCCGAATAAACAGCTCCTACAATTCAACATCAAAAAAACAAAGAGCCCAGGACTTCCCTGGTGGTGCAGTGGTTAAGAATCCACCAGCCAATGCAGGTACATAGGTTCGAGTCTTGGTGCAGGAAGATCCCACATGCCACGGAGCAACTAAGCCCGTGTGTCACAACTACTGAGCCTATGCTCTAGAGCCCGCAAGCCACAACTAATGAGCCTGCATGCCACAATTACTGAAGCCCGCATGCCTAGCGCCCATGCTCCACAAGAGAAGCCACTGCAATAAGAAGCCTGCACATCACAACAAAGAGTAACCCCCTCTCGCCGCAACTAGAGAAAGCCTACCTGCAGCAATGAACACACAATGCAGCCAAAAATAAAGAAATAAATAAACTAATTAATTAATTTTTAAAAGACCCAAACAGCCCTATTTAAAAATGGGCAGAAGAACTAAGAGACATTTTTCCAAAGAAGAAATGCAGATGACCAACAGCACATGGAAAAGATGCTCAACATTGTTAATCATCAGAGAAATGCAAATGAAAACCATGATAAGATATCACCACACACCTGTCAGAATGGCTATCATGAAAAAGAACACAAGTAACAAATGTTAGCAAGAATGTGGAGGAAAGGGAAACCAAGCCTTGTACACTGTTGGTGGGAATGTATTCAATAATTTGGTGCAGCCGCTGTGGAAAACAGTATAGAGGTTTCTCAAAAAACTAAAAATAGAACTATCATAAGACCCAACAATTCCACTCTTGGGTATATATCCAAAAAAAAGAAAAACACTAATTTGAAAAGATACATGTACCCTAATGTTAATAGTAGCATTATTTACAATAGCCAAGGTATGGAAGCAACCTATAAGTCCATTCACAGATGAATGGATAAAGAAGATGCAGTGTATGGATACGAAATACTACTCAGCCATAAAAAAAAATGAAATTTTGCCATTTGTAGCAACATGGAAGGACTTGGAGGAGGACATTATGCTAAGTGAAATAAGTCAGACAGAGAGAGACAAATACTGTATGATACCACATGTGGAATCTAAAAATTACAACAAACTAGTGAATATAACAAAAAAGAAGAAGTTCACAGATACAGAGAAAAACCTAGTGGTTACCATTGAAGGGGGGCAGAGGATGGCAATATAGGGGTGGGGGAGTGAGAGGTACAAACTATTGGGTGTAAGATAGGCTCAAGGATGTATGGGGAATATAGTCAATATGTTGTAACAACTGTAAATGGAAAGGAAATTTTTCAATAGCATAAAATTAAAAAAAATTTTTTTAAAGAGTTCTTAGCATTCATAATAAAATAAGTAGTGATGTAGTCAAACAACCTAGGTATGGGCTAAGGACTCTGGAGTGGTGAAACCATATGCTAAGGGCATTTTTGTACTTCAGTAATGAGCTGTCTTGAAGGAAGGCCAAGATGGATTCACCTGCTGCTGAAATAAGCTGGATAGTTCTTACAACGTTCCTTGCTATTTTTTACAGAAAGAAACCTATGATCAGAAAGGTTAAGGAATTTGCCCAAGGTTGCCCAGCAATAAAAGGGGCAGTTGGGTTTAAAACCCAGATTTGGTACAAGGTGGTATTACATTCCAGGATTTTCTGTCATTTTATCTTCCCCACATTAAAGGACAGAAGGAAACACAGTTAGCCCCAAGATCTATCTCCCTTTAAGAGATGAGAAATGGAGACCCATAAAAGTTAGCTGATTTGTCTGGGATCAAATGACTGGTAAGAGGCAAAACACAGCTATCCTAGCTCCCAGAGTCCAAGGCTTGCCTCCAGATCATTTGTCCATCCAGTTAGACTCTCAGTATTCATGAGCAGGTTTACTTGATTGATTTCTCAGCAGAGTCATTCAACAGTGGAGTCTTTGAATGAGCAGAGAGTGACATAAAGGAAGGTGATGGCACATTCCCCACATTTGTTGGGTGAATGGTTTATAAGTTCTATGCCAATGATCAGGGATGGACACCAAGTGATTAAATGGTGGCATCACTGAAGAGAGAAATGGCCTCATCCTCTCTCTCTCTGATGTCATGTAAAATGTTTTGCATTCGGGGGGGGAGGGGGCATGCCCTCGTGTGAGGTAATAAGGGGTAGGTATGTAGTGCACTTCTGTAGTCAAGCAGCTTTCAAATCCATGACCTCATTTAAATCTTGATTGCCTGCAGGAAGGAAGGCATACTTTGCAGATTCACATCCAGCCAGAATGTACTGAGGTGGGGGCCAACCCATACTGTCTAATTCCCAGGAGCAGGCCCAGCATCCAGGACCAGGCCAAGCTGGTTCCATGCCTGACTCTTTCTTCTTCTTCTTCTTTTTTTTTTTTTTTTGGCCATGCTACCCAGAATGCAGGATCTTACTTCCCCAAACAGGGATCAAACTCATGCCCCCTGCAGTGGAAGTGCAGTCCTAACAACTGGACCACCTTCTAATCTTGGCCCTCCTTCTAATCTTGGATAAATTGCTTCAAGTTACTAAATATGGTTTTCCTTTTTGCAAAATGATTATTTTTACCTTAATTTAAATGGTTAGTTTTGCCTAACTCAGAGTGTGTATGTGAGACTTAAATGACCTGGCTTATACACAGCAACTAGACCCACATCTGATGCTCAGTGTATGTATCCTCCTCTCACCTCTCCCCCCAGCTCCCCAAAGCCCCCAGGATCCCAGCAAAGTTTACATGCATTCAGGTTTGAAGGCTGAAGGAAATAGCACTGGGTGGGGCCAGGGTAAAGTAAATCCTAGTTGCAGCATTTGGTTGATCATTCCTGTGGCTGTGAGAGGTTTCTTATCTGCCCTAAATTTGGCTGACTGAGCTGGCACATGGGATTATTGTCTCAGTCAGGCCTACCTCTTAAGATAGAATGGGGGTGAAGAGGTTAATAGAATGAAGAACTTTGGGGAAAAAAATGTGGTAATACTTATAGAATGTGTAATCACTCAGCAGAGGAATGGGTTAGATTGTTTTTCTTTGATTCAAAAGTTCCTTTTTTGAGGGGAGCAGGGTATCCATAGGTGCAGTGTGACCCCATCACATTCCTCTGGCCAAGGGGCACGACCTAGTCAGTGAGAAGGTGACCAAAGCCACATAACGTTGATGCCATGTGAACTGTGGGGAAAGAGATAGGGGCAGCACTGGAGAATATGGCTGGAGCAACAGTGCCCAGACTTGATCTGGAGTCCCAGCTACCGATATTTGAATAAATGAAAATGAACTTTTCTCATGATATGAAGTGGGAACTATTACACTTCTTAGAACTTTATCTGCCCCTAAGACAAAACATGTGAAACACAAGCTGGCTGAGGTCATTTTGATTCCTCACACTCTCACCCCACTGGGCCCTCCCTCTGTCTTCTCAGACCCACATGTTGCACAGCGGGGTGGTGAAAGGACACTTTGAGTTCTGCTACTAGAGAGAGTGAGCCGGTAAAATTAGAGCTGGCAGAGAGAGTGGGAGTATGCAATTGGGAAGAGGGAGGATTTATTCCTTTGTGCCTATCAACATGCCTATGCCTTCCCCTTCTTAAAATAACAACCAGCCAGCCTTCTCTTGACTTTACCAGACATAGGATTGTCATGGAAAGAACAACTTTGGAAACAAACTTGGCTTCTAAATCTAAATCTTGTAAGTTACTTAACTTTCTCGAGCTTCATGTCATTCATCAGCAAAATAATATGCTTTTCACTCATCTCATAGAGTTGTGTGAAAATGAAATGTGGAAATGGATGCAATGTACGCATATGTATGGAACGACACAGTAGGAACTCAATAAATGAGTTCTCTCACACTAGCTCACTCTGCTCATACTTCCTGAACTGTTTTCAAGAGTCGTCTGACTTCACTCTTTCCACTTAGCTCACTGCCTCTCCACTCCTTAAACTACTGTAGTCTGGAGTCTGTCCCAACACTAAAGCATGATATTGGGAGGTCAGCAACAACACATACAAGCACCTCTTAGTCCTTCTCTTATTTGATCTTTAATCCTTCAGAATTGTGAAATTGTTTTGTGTTTTCTCCTTCTGAAAACTCTCATCTTTTGGATTCCAGGACACCACTTTGTTGGGATTCTTCTCCCCTTTCTCCTCCCTTCTCCAGATGCCTCTTTCTCATTTGCAGAACTAGTTTTCCTTAGGGCTCCTAAGGAGATAAATGGAATATCCATTTAGCCATAATACATTCACATTTATTTATGTGAAAAAAAACCTTCACACAACTTTCCTATATTTATTGATCTGTAGCAATCTCTATTGATAGCATGCAATCTTATGTAAAAGCAGCATACTTGCTTTGAGTTTCCCCACCCTACCCCAAGACCACTATCCTTCCAAACCCATTGCTGTCTCTCGCAGGGCGTAACCCATGCCCTGTAGAAAGTTTAGAGCCACTAGTGCTCCTTCTCCTGCCCCCTGATCTTGGCACTTCCCCAGGTTCACCCCAGACATCTTCTTCCTCCATATACTGTCTTTCCTGGGATGACTTGAACTATTCCTGAGGAGTTTCCTAAGGTAACTAACTCAGTTCTCCAATGTGATTAAAAATAAGCCTGTCCCTTGGCAAATGTGGGTGTTTGGGGCTCAAGCAGAGATTAGGACAAATCTACTGTGCTCCTGTCCTGTCTTATTGTGGTTGTCATTCATCCTTCCTGGCTACAGGCTCTGATTATAGTGGGAAGCAGGTTTGGCAACTCATAACAACATGGAAGTGAAAAGTGTGCACCTAAAATAGGAGGCCGTGGGACTTTCCTGGTGGCACAGTGGATAGGACTCCAGCTCCCAATGCAGGGGACCCAGGTTCGATCCCTGGTTGGGGAACTAGATCCCACATGCGTGCCACAACTAAGAGTTCACATGCCACAACTAAGGAGGTTGCATGCCTCAATTAAGGAGCCCATGAGCCACAACTAAGGGACCCTGGAGCTGCAACTAAGGAGCCTGCCTGCCTCAAGTAAGACCCGGTGCAACCAAATAAATAAATATATTTTTTAAACAAAATAAAATAAAATAGGAGGCCACTACAGGCTGGAGGGCTGTGTAGAAGGAAGTCTTTATCAAGGTGTGCATTTCAGAGAGGATGGAGTTTCTCAAGGTTGCCATAGAATGCGCCTGACTCCTCAAGGTAGAAAGCTTAAATTTAAACTTTATTTCATTCCATTTTATTTATTGCTTTTATCATCAAGTGCCTTTTAAGATGTTACTTACCAGTAAGACTTGTTCATATGATCAGCATGGGATGAAAACATTTTATCAATATTTTGATACCATCAATCAAAGGAAATAAAAGATTCTGGTTCCCAGTCCCAAATTAGCCACTGAATTATGAAGTCACTTAAGCTCACAAATTGCCTGTGACGTGGTTTTAATGCTGGCTGTTTTTCTATCTTGTTCCAAGAGTAAAAGTAACTCACAATAGTTATTAAATGACTGAGGGCAAAACCTTGCCTGTTTGTACATCCCCAGTAGTTAGCACAATGCCTGGCCTATAGTTATGCTTTATAAAAGTTAAATGGATTGTTCTTCATGCAAACTGCTAACACAGAAAAGTGCCCAGTCATACAGTGGTGTTGCCTGAAACCCTGTATGCAGGAAAGGCAAACTCATATCCAGAATATGTGTTGGTTACAGTTAGGTTGAATTGCAGCTCCTTTCAGCAATAAAATGGGGACAGTGTTGTCTGTTGTCACTGAGTGGCTGGTTGTCTCCTTGAGGACTCTGTTATATCAGGGTGTCAACATTGGTTTATTCTGATGGGTGATTGGACATTTGCCAACACTGCAGTGTTAGCTAGACCTGGTGAGTTGGAGTTCATGCTGCTAGGCCCATGCATAGCCCAAGAAGCACCAGTTTATCAGGCATGTTTAACAGTCACTATATGCATCAAACATTGGGTATGAGTTCCTTTAAGGAAAGAACGCAGTGCCAAGTTGTTCTTTCCTCTAGCTTCTTTAAAAATCTATATCTAATGTAGAACAAGTCTCTTTATGTCTGTGCGAAAGTTTTCCATATATGTACTGGTAGAACAACACTGTGCTCAATGCACCTTGATGGTAGCTGATAGACTCTCCAGGTGTCATGACTCACATACAACTCACTACAAGAATTAGACATTGTGGATAAGTCCCAATACCTTAAATAAAACTTACATGAAATCGCCTTTGAGGCAGATTTTAACAAACATTGCCATTAAGAGTATGAGAAATGTTTCAGTGTATGCTGCTGGAAAGGGCTTTTTCTTACATTCGCAGATAGAATTCTGAATGGAGCACAGTATCCAAATAGCTAATAGAATCACTAGTTTCTCAGGCTAGATTCAGAATTAGCTACAAGTATTAAACTTTGGGCATAATTTTCTGGAGAATAAGAACATGGCACCAGTATCTCTTACATTCAACTTCACAGAATATCTGTATTGCCTATATAGAAACTTGTCTCTAATTCAGATGCAAAGGTTTCAGTAATATGTACTTCTAGAAGAATGTTCTGAATACATTGTCAAAGGAGCTTTTAAAAACAATAGCACTACAGAACTCTTAACCAGTTCTCTAGAAGCATGAACCATAAGGTAAAGAAAACCATCACAAAACCATCTTTCAAGCAGGTTTTTGTAAATGTTGGTTAAAAATAGTATGGCAAAGGCTTCCCCTAAGGACTTCCCTTAAGTTCCCTAAGAGAAGTCTGAAGTGGGCACAGCTCCAGACAGCTACAAAAAGTACCAGTTTATTTGGGCTATTTAAAAATGCATTATATGAATCAATATTCAGAATGAGTTCCTTTAAGGAAAGAACACTGTTCCAAGTTGTTCTTTCCTCTAGCTTCTTAAAACTAATCTACTATATCTAATATGGAACAAGTCTACGTGTCTCTGCAATGGTTTCCCATATATTCCATAAGACAGAGAGTTTAGTGCATCTTGACATTAAACTAAACAGTAGTATTACAGGGCTTTCAAACAATTCAGGGCCTGCTGCAGATATAAGGTGTAAGACTCATACAGGAAAGCAACATTACGTATAAAATTGCTTTCTAACAAACCGATACTTTTCTTATATGGAGAAAAAGTAACTGCATGTAGTCTGGAGAGCTTTCACTCCAGATATCCTTAGAAATCAAATACTGGAGCTTAAAAATTCCTGTAGTATGTGATAGTATTACAGGTCTGTTCAACCAGTCACTTCATGCATTTGACATCAAGTGTGTCTTCCACCCAATGACATCATGCTCTTCATGCATTTGACATCAAGTGTGTCTTCCACTCACTGAAAAAACACTGTGTGTAGAATTATTTGGCTTAGAAAATAAAAACATATATATATATTCCCTAAAAGAGACACATGTGTACTCAGGTCCTCTGAAAGACTTTTCTGTCCATTCGCCTGGAGCCCAGTGAGCTAAGGTCAAATTCAAAACAGTGTTTAGAAAGTGTAAAGAGACAACTTTATGAAATGAACCACTACATGAAACACACAACCAGGAATAATTTCCCTTCCCTGAAAGAACACTCTCAGGAAAATATTTTGCTCTAGCTTTGTAGAAAGGTCTTCTGCTTAGTGTAGGAATCTCTTCACACTATGCAGGATGAAAGGGTTTTTTTGCCATTCTCAGGTGGAACCCATACAGAGCAGACTTTCAAAGTAGCTCAGAGACAGAAGGAAGACTCCTCTGTTAAACAAGGCACTACCTGCATGAGTCATTGGGGGTAAGTTCAATATCTTGAAAGAATGCTGTGTGTAATATTTCTTTCATAGAGCTTGTAAAAAGTAACACATTTACAATATGGGACACATCTTTCTATGCTGTTTGAAAGGCTTTCAAGCAAAGTCACCTCAAGAACACAAGGCTAGCACAGCTTTGCATTAAATGGGGAGGAGTAGTATTGCAAGTATCAATAACAACTCAGAACCTGATGTGGACTTTGCCTAATAAGTTCTCAGTAGAGAAAGAACACAGTGTAGTCAATTTATTTCACCTAGCTTGTAAAAATCACATACAGTCAGTATAAGGAAATAAGACTTTCATGCCTTATATAAAGCTTTTGCTCCAATTTGCCTTTGGACACATATCTAAGGCAGATTTACCTTAACCTGTGAAAACACTAGCAATGAGGGATTTCAAAAAATGCAGGACCAACAGCCAACTGTGAGTATAAGTTCTATATAGAAAAATAGCACTGTATATCAAATTTCACTCATCAACCTTCAAAGAACAAACACATAAAATGTATGGGAAACGAGACTTTTTCCATGTGGTAGGATTGACTTTCTCTGCAGTTTGCCCTTACAACCCATAAATTAGCACAGCTTTCAAGGAACTTGAAGAAACAATGGTATTGCAGGTCTTTCTAACAAGTCAGGGCCTTGTGAAGATTTGGGATATATGCTCCTGTAAGGAAGCAACACTGTATAAAAATACTTTCCTCTAACTTGTAAAATTCCATACAATTCTTATACTGGGAGCAAGTACCTTAACACATTCTGAAGAGTGTTCCCTCTAGATGGTCTTAGAACTATGAGCTTAATAAAACTTTAGTAATCGTGGATGAGAAAGTATTACAGGTTCTTTCAAAAAGTTACTCTGTGTTTTGGATATAGAGTGTGGCTTCTAGGCAAATAATTCTTCTTTCATTGTCTGTAGAATTCCTTTAGCCTAGAAAGTAACAAAAATATAATTCCCCTAAGGAGATACATGTGTAACCAGACCCCATGAACCGTCTTCTCTTTCAGTTCCCCTAGAGCACAGTCAGCTAAGATGAAACTCAAAGTAGCCTTTAGATTCCCTAAAAAAACAACTCTGTGAAAAGTCACTACGGGAATCACACACTGGGTCAAAATTCCCATCTTGAAAAAACAGACTCAGAAAAAGTCTTTCCAGGAGAGCTCTTCCAAAGTCTTCCAGTTTCAGTTGGAACCCATATTAAACAGACTTCAAGGTAGCCCAGAGACAGTACAGGAAGATTTCTCTGTTAAATAAGGTACTAACTACATAAGCCACTGCAGTTACCCTCACTATCCAGAAGGAAAGCTGCAAAACCCAATTCTTTTATTGCACTTGTAAAAAATTCATACATTAACAAAATGAAACACAGGACCTTTTACTCTGTCTGAAATTCCTTCAGGCCAGGTCACATCTAGAACACACAGGGAAGTGCACCTTCCATACGCTGGGATGCAGTAGCACTGCAGGACTCACAAACACTTCAGGACCTGCTGTAACATTTGGCTAGAAATCTCCATAGAGAAAGGACACTGCACGTCAACCTCCTTTCAAGAAGGTTGACAAATCACATCCACTATGGTAATTGAAAGAACACTTTCATGTCTTGTGAAGGGCCCTCACTATGCTTTGCCCTTGGCAAACACTTCTAAAGCAGCTTTCCTTTAACCTATGAAAACACTAGTGCTGCACATATCTCACACAATGCAGAAAGAGGCATAAGCCTTGGATGAAAGTTCTACATAGAGAAAGAAAACCATGCATTAAACTTCCCTACCTACCTTCAAGTAAACACACACATACACTGTATGGGAAAAGAGCTTTTCTGTCTGGTCAGAAAGGTTGTTCTCCAGTTCACCCTGACAACCCACAGAGCATAGCACACATTTCAAGGGCTGAGGGGAATCGGTAGTACTGCAGTCCCTTCTCACAAATCAGGGCCTGCTAAAGATTTGGTCTGAGTGCCCATAGGGATGCAACACTATATATAGTACTTCTTCCATGTAGCTCGTGAAAAATGATGACTGTACTTATAACAACAACAAGTCACTGCATGCTTTCTGGAGACCTTTCTCTCTAGATGTCCTTAGAACTCTTAGCCAAGCTCTAAAGTGTCCATGGATGAGAAAGTATAAAGGTCCTTTCAACAAGTCACTCCATGGTTTGTAAATAGAGTGTTTTTCCATGCAATGAATTGTTCTTTCCTGTGTGCAGCATTTCTTCAGCTGAGAAACTAACAAAAACAGACTTTCCCTAAAGGAGACACATGTAGTCAGACCCTATAAACGTCTTCTCTTTCCATTCCCTGGAGCACAGTGAGCTAAGATGAAACTCAAAGTAGCCTTTAGATTCCCTAAAAAAAACAACTTTGTGAAGAAATCACTAGGGGAATCACACAATGGATCAAACATCCCTTCTCTGAAAGAACACACAAAGAAAAATGACTTTTCCAGAGCGCTCTTCCAAGCACTTCTAGTTACCATAGGAATCATTTTGTATGATGCGGGTCGAAAGGCATTCTTGCCTTTTTCAGTTGGAACCCATGTTGAGCAGACTTCAAGGTAACCCAGAGAGAGCACAGGAAGATTCCTTTGTTAAATAAGGTACAAACTGCATGAGTCACTGCAGTTACCCTCACTATCCAGAAGGAACATTGCAAAAAACAGTTCTTTCATTGCACTTGTAAAGAACTGATACTTATCTAAAATGAAACACAGGACCTTCTAAGCTGTCCGAAACTCTTTTAGGCCAGGTCGCCTTTAGAACACAGAGGGAAGTGCACCTTCCATACACTGGGAGGTGGTAGCACTGCAGGACTCACAAACACTTCAGACGTGCTCTAGCCTTTGGCTAGAACTCTCCATAGAGAATGGACACTGCACATCAACCGTCTTTCAAGGAGCTTGACAAAATCAAATCCACTGTGGGAATGGAAACAAGCCTTTCCTGTCTTATGAAAGGCTCTCACTCTCCTTTGCCCTTGGCACACACTTCTAAGTCTGCTGTTCTGTAACCTATGAAAACACTAGTGTTGCACATCTTTCACACAATGCAGAAAGAGCCGCAAGCCTTGGATGAAAGTTCTACATAGAGATGGGGGCTGGAGTCAAGATGACGGAGTAGGAGCTCGTGGAGTTCATGTTTCCTCAAAACTAAGTCATTTACCAGGCACTTCTGGGGTACCTGGGACACTTACGGTGATTGGAGGAAGCCCCATGTAACAAGGTGGGACATGGGGGCAAAGGAGGGTGGGAGGAAAAGAGGAAGCAGGATGGGAGCATTGTCCCTGAGGCACGGCTCGGGGAAGGGATGGGTTCCCATGCTCAAAGGGGCTCACTCAAAGGGAGGGGTTCAGCAGGGATGGGGAGAGACCTTTGGGTGATTGGGGGATTGGAAGGGAATGCAGCCTGTGTCTCCCTCACCTACTCAGGCCCTGGTGAGCCTGCTGGGGTACTCAGTCTGAACCTCTGCTCTCCAGGGCCCCCTCCTGCTGCATGGGTCCTGAACATAAGCTCTTCCCCTCGCCCCCATTCACCCCTCACTCCCCGCCACCAGAGCCTTTTCTTTTTTAGGTTTTTTTTTTTTGCTGTTGTGTTTCTGTTTTGCTTTGTTGTTCTTGTTTCATTTTTATTTTTTCTAAAATATTTTTATTTTTCTAATTTTATATGTATTTTTTGTTGTTCTACTCTTTTTAGTTTGCTGTTTTTGTTTTTGTTTTTGTTTTTTTTGCTGTGCCATGTGGCTAGAACCTCAGACCTCAGGGAATATTAATCACTCTGAGCTCTCCTGGAGGTCCTCATCTCAGCACCAAAACCCAGCTCCACCCAACTGCCTGCAAACTCCAGTGCTGGACACCTCAGGCCAAACACCAGCAAGACAAGAACACAGCCTCACTCATCAAAAAAAATGAGATGACAAAAAAATATGTAATAGATAAAGAGGCAAGATAAAACCTACAAGATCAAATAAATGAAGAGGAAATAGGCAACCTATCTGAAAAAGAATTTAGAATAATGATAGTAAAGATGATCCAAAATATCAGAAATAGAATGGAGGCACAGATCAAGAAAATACAAGAAATGTTTACCAAGGACCTAGGAGTACTAAAGAACAAACAAATAGTGATGAACAACACAATAACTAAAATGAAAAATACACTAGAAAGAATCAAAAGAAGAATAACTGAAGCAGAAGAATGAATATGTGAGCTGGAAGGCAGAATGGTGGAAATAACTACCAAGGAACGGAATAAAGAAAAAAGAATGAAAAGAAATGAGGACAGTGTCAGAGACCTCTGGGACAACATGAAATGCACCAACATTTGCATTATAGGGGTCCCAGAAGAAGACGAGAAAGAGAAAGGGTCTGAGAAAATATTTGAAGAGATTATAGTTGAAAACTTCTCTAACATGGGAAATGAAATAACCACCGAAGTCCAGGAAGTCCAGAAGTTCCCATACAGGATAAACCCAAGAAGAAACACACCAAGACACATAATAATCAACTAACAAAAATTAAATTCAAAAAAATATTAAAAGCAGCAAGGGAAAGGCAACAAATAGTATACAAGGGAACCCCCATAAGGTTATCAGCTGATTTTTCAGCAGAAACTCTGTAGGCCAGGAGGGAGTGGCACGATATATTTAAAGTGATGAAAGGGAAAAACCTACAACCAAGGTTACTCTACCCAGCAAGGATCTCATTCAGATTCGATGGAGAAATTAAAACCTTTACAGACAAGCAAAAGCTAAGAGAATTCAGCACCACCAAACCAGCTTTACAACAAATGCCAAAGGAACTTCTCTAGGCAGGAAACACAAGAGAAGAAAAAGACTGACAAAAACAAACCCAAAACAATTAAGAAAATGGTAATAGGAACATAAATATCAATAATTACTTTGAATGTAAATGGGTTAAATGCTCCAACCAAAGGACACATATTGGCTGAATGGATAAAAAAGAAAGACCCATATATATGCTGTCTACAAGAGACCCACTTCAGACCTAGGGACACGTACGGACTGAAAGTGAGGAAATGGAAAAAGATAGTTCATGTAAATTGAAATCAAAAGAAAGCTGGAGTAGCAATACTCATATCAGATAAAATAGACTTTAAAGTAAAGACTGTTACAAGAGACAAGAAAGGATACTACATAATGATTACGGGATCAACTGAGAAGAAGATATAACAATTGTAAATATTTATGCACCCAACATAGGAGTACCTCAATACATAAGGCAAATACTAAAAGCCATAAAAGAAGAAATTGACAGTAACACAATAGTAGTGGGGGATTTTAACACCCCACTTACACCAGTGGACAGATCATCCAGGCAGAAAATAAATAAGGAACCACCAGCTTTAAATGACACAATAGACCAGATAGACTTAGTTGATATTTATAGGACATTCTACCTGAAAGTGGCAGAATACACTTTCTTCTCAAGTGTACATGGAACGTTCTCCAGGCTAGATCATATCTTGGGTCACAAATCAAGCCTCAGTAAATTTAAAAAAATTGAAATCATATCAAGCATCTTTTCTGACCACAACATTATGAGATTAGAAATCAATTACAGGAAAAAAAAACTATAAAACCCACAAACACATGGAGGCTAAACAATTTGCTACTAAATAACAAAGAGATCACTGAAGAAATCAAAGGGAAATCAAAAAATACCTAGAGACAAATGACAACGAAAACACAATGACCCAAAACCTACTGGATGCAGCAAAGGCAGTTCTAAGAGGGAAGTGTACAGCAATTCAATCTCACCTCAAGAAACAAGAAAAAGCTCAAATGAACAATCTAACTTTACACCAAAAGCAACTAGAAAAAGAAGAAAAAAGAACCCCCAAAGTAAGTAGAATGAAAGAAATCATAAAGATAAGAGCAGAAATAAATGAAATGGAAACAAAGAAAACAATAGCAAAGATCAATAAAATGAAAAGTTACATTTTTTTTTTCCTGCGGTATGCAGGCCTCTCACTGTTGTGGCCTCTCCTGTTGTGGAGCACAGGCTCCAGACGCGCAGGCCCAGTGGCCATGGCTCACAGGCCCAGCTGCTCCGTGGCATGTGGGATCCTCCCAGACCGGGGCATGAACCCGTGTCCCCAGCATTGGCAGGTGGACTCTCAACCACTGCGCCACCAGGGAAGCCCCGAAAAGTTACTTCTTTGAGAAGATAAACAAAATTGATAAACCTTTAGCCAGACTCATCAAGAAAAACAGGGAGAGGACTCAAATCAATAAAATTAGAAATGAAAAAGGAGAAGTAACAACTGACAATGCACAAATACAAAGGATCATTAGAGATTACTACAAGCAACTATATGCCAATAAAATGGACAGTCTGGAAGAAATGGACAAATTCTTAGAAAAGTACAACCTTCTGAGACTGAACCAGGAAGAAATGGATAGCATAAGCAGACCAATCACCAGTAATGAAATGGACACTGTAATTAAAAATTTTCCAACAAACAAAAGTCCATGACCAGATGACTTCATGGGCAAATTCCATCAAACATTTAGAGAAGAGCTAATACCTTTCCTTCTCAAACTCTTCCTAAAAAATTGCAGAGGGAGAAATACTCCAAAACCTGTTCTATGAGTCCACCATCACCCTGATACCAAAACCAGACAAAGATATCACAAAAAAAGAAAATTACAGACCAATATCATTGATGAACATAGGTGCAAAAATCATCAACAAAATACCAGCAAAGAAAATCCAACAACACATTGAAAGGATCATACACCATGATCAAGTAGGTTTATCCCAGGGATGCAAGGATTCTTCAACATATGCAAATCAATCAATGTGATACACCATTTTAACAAACTAAAGAATAAAAACCATATGATCATCTCAATAGATGCAGAAGAAGCTTTTGACAAAATTGAACACCCATTTATGATAAAAACTCTCCAGAATGTGGGCATAGAGGGAAGCTACCTTAACATAATAAAGGCCATATCTGACAAACCCACAGCCAACATCATTCTCAATGGTGAAAAACTGAAAGCATTTCCTCTAAGTTCAGGAACAAGACAAGGATGTCCAGTCTCGCCACTATTATTCAACATAGTTTTGGAAGTCCTAGCCATGGCAATCAGAGAAGAAAAAGAAATAAAAGGAATACAAATTGGAAAAGAAGAAGTAAATCTGTCACTGCTTGTAGATGACATAATACTATGCATAGAAAATCTTAAAGATGCCACCAGAAAACTACTAGAGCTAATCAATGAATTTGGTAAAGTTGCAGGATACAAAATGAATGCACAGAAAACTCTTGCATTCCTACACACTAACATTGAAAGACCAGAAAGAGAAATTAAGGAAACACTCCCATTTACCATTGCAATGAAAAGAATAAAATACCTAGGAATAAACCTACCTAAGGAGGCAAAAGACCTGTACTCAGAAAACTATAAAATACTGATGAAAGAAATCAAAGATGACACAAACAGATGGAGAGATATACCATGTTCTTGAATTGGAAGAATCAATATTGTGAAAATGACTATACTGCCCAAAGCAATCTACAGATTCAATGAAATTCCTATCAAATTATCCATGGCGCCTTTCACACAATTAGAACCAAAAAATTCACAATTTGTGTCGAAACACAAAAGACCCCAAACAGACAAAGCAATCTTGAGAAAGAAAAATGGAGCTACAGGAATCAGACTCCCCATTTTCAGACTATCCTACAAAGCTACAGTAATCAAGACAGTATGGTACTGGCACAAAAACAGAAATATAGTACAATGGTACCAGATAGAAAGCCCAGAGATAAATACACATACCTATGGTCACCTAATCTATGACAAAGGAGTCAAGAATATACAATGGAGAAAAGACAGTCTCTTCAATAAGTGGTGCTGGGAAAACTAGACAGCTACATGTAAAAGAATAAAATTAGAAAACTCCATAACACCATACACAAAAATAAACTCAAAATGGATTAAAGACCTAAATGTAAGACTGGGTACTATAAAACTCTTGTATGAAAACATAGGAAAAATACTCTTTGACATAGATTACAAGAAGATCTTTTTTGATCCACCTCCTAGGGTAATGAAAATAAAAACAAAAATAAACAAATGGGACCTAATTAAACTTAAGAGCTTTTGCATAGCAAAAGAAACCATAAAGAAAACAAAAAGAAAACCCTCAGAATGGGAGAAAATAGTTGCAAATGAAGCACCTGAAAAAGGATTAATCTCCAAAATATACAAACAACTCAGGCAGCTCAATACCAAAAAAGCAAACAACCCAATCAAAAAATGGGCAGAAGACCTAATTAGACATCTCTTCAAAGAAAACATACAGATGGCCAAGAGGCACATGAAAAGATGCTCAACAACACTAATTATTAGAGAAATGAAGATCAAAACCTCACACCAGTCAGAATGCCCATCATCAAAAAATCTACAAACAATAAATTCTGGAGAGGCTGTGGAGAAAAGGGAACCTTCTTACACTATTCATGGGAAAGTAAACTGATATAGCCACTATGGAGAACATTTTGGAGGTTACTGAAAAAACTAAAAATAGAACTACCATATGACCCAGCAATCCCACTACTGGACATACACACTGAAAAGACCATAATTCAAAAGCACGTGTACCCCAATGTTCATTGCAGCACTATTTACGTTAGCCAGGACATGGAAACAACTTAAATTTCCATGGACAGATGGATGGATAAAGAAGATGTGGTACATATATACAATGGACTATTACTCGGCCTTAAAAAGGAAAGAAATTGGGTCATTTGTAGAGTGTGGATGGACCTAGAGTCTGTCATACAGAGTGAAGTAAGTCAGAAAGAGAAAAACAAATATTGTATATTAATGCATATATATGGAATCTAGAAAAATGGTACAAATGAACGTATTTGCAGGGCAGGGATAGATGTACAGATTTAGAGAATGGATGGGTGGACACACAGGGGGAAGGAGAGGGTGGGATGAACTGGGAGATTAGGATTGACATATATACACTACCATGTGTGAAATAGATAGCTGGTGGGAACCAGCTGTATAGCACAAGAAGCTCAGCTCGTCGATGCTCTGTAATGACTTGGATGGTAGTATGGGGGCATTGGAAGGAGGTCCCAGAAGGAGGGGATATATGTATACATATAGCTAATTCACTTCGTTGTACAGCAGAAACTAACACAACATTGTAAAGCAATTATAATCCAATAAAAAGAGAAAGTTCTACATAGAGAAAGACATCATGTATTAAATTTCTCTACCTACATTTGAGGAAACACACACATTTACTGTATGGGAAATGAGCTTTTCCGTGTCGTCCAAATGGTTGTCCTCCAGTTCACCCTGACAACTCACAGAGATTAGTGTGTGTTTCAGGGGCTGAGGGAAAACAGTAGTACTGCAGGTCTTTCTCACAAATTAGGGCCTGCTGTAGATTTGGGCTATGAGTGCCTATAGGGAAGCAATATTATATCTAAAACTTCTCCAGTGTAGCTCATGAAAAATGATTACCTTACTTATACATGTCAATGTATGCATTATGGAAAGCTTTCCCTCTAGATGTCTTTAGAACTCTTAGCCAAGTGGAGGTGTAAAATGTCTGTGGAAGAGAAAGTAGTAAAAGTCCTTGAAACAAGTCACTCCAAGGTTCGAACATAGAGCGTTTCTTCCACACAATGAATTGTTTTGTCCTTGTGTGTAGCATTTCTTTACTGAGAAAGTAACAAACACAGACTTTCCCTAAAGGAGACACATGTGTAACCAGGCCACATGAATACCTTCTCTTTCCATTAACCTGCAGCACAGAGAGCTAAAATGAAACTCAAAGTAGCCTTTAGATCCCCTAAAAAAACAACTTTGTGAAGAAATCACTAGGGAAATCACACAATGGGTCAAACATCCCTTCCCTGAAAGAACACGCAAAGAAAAATGACTTTTCCAGGGCGCTCTTCCAAGCAGTTCTAGTTACCACAGGAATCACTTGTACGATGCTGGTTGAAAGGCATTCTTGCCTTTTTCAGTTGGAACCCATGTTGAGCAGGCTTCAATGTAGCCCAGAGAGAGCACAGAAAGATTCTTTTGTTAAATAAGGTACTAACTGCATGAGACACTGCAGTTACTCTCAGTATCCTGAAGGAAATCTGCAAAAACCACTTCTTTCATTGCACTTGTAAAAAACTCATTCATTTATAAAATAGAACAAAAGGCATTCTATGCTGTCTGCAATTCTTTCCTGCCAGGTCGCGTCTAGAACACAGAGAGAAGTGCACCTTACATACATTGAGATGCTGTAGCACTACAGGACTCACAAACACTTCAGGACCTGCTGTAGCCTTTGGCTAGAAGTTCTCCATAGAGAAAGACGCTGCACATCAAACTTCTTTCAATGAGCTTGTAAAAATCACATCCACTATGGTAATGGAAATAAACCTTTCCTGTCTTATGAAAGGCTCTCACTCCCATGTGCCCTTAGCACACAGATTTAGGGCTGCTTTTTTGTAACCTATGAAAACACTAGTGTTGCACATCTTTCAAACAATGCAGAATGAACTGCCAGCCTTGGCTGAAAGTTCTACATAGAGAAAAAAATGCTGTGTAAAGATTCCTCTGTTACATAAGGTACTAATTGAATGAGCCACTGCAGTTACTCTCAATATCCTGTAGACCCTCGGCTCTACATTCTAATAAAAGAAAGAACACTGTGTATTACATTTCTCTCATCGACCTTCAAGGAAACACATAACATTTACTGTATGAGAAAGAGCTTTTCCACGTGGTCAGAATGGTTTTGTGTAATTCACCCATACATCCCACAGATCTTATCGCACCTTTCAAGGACTTGGGGAAACAGTAGTACTGCAGGTCTTTCTCACAAATCAGGGCCTTGTAGAGATTTAAGACATATATATATATATATGAATTTTTTTTTTAGGTAAGAAGTGGATTTATTTAGAGAGAAACACACTCCACTGACAGAGCGTGAGCGATCTCAGAAAGCAAGAGGGTATAGGGTTGTCGGTTTTTATAGTGGTAAGTAATTTCATAGGCTAATGAGTGGGAGGAGTATTCCAGCTATTTCAAGAAGGGGTGGGGATTTCCAGGAATTGGGCCACCGCCCACTTTTTGATCCTTATGGTCGGCCTTGAAACTGTCATGGGGCCTGTGGGTGTGTCATTTAGCTTGCTGATTTTTATACTGAGGCTTAAGGTCCAGTGGAAGTGTTCACCATCTTGGGCGCATTTGGTTCTAGTCAGTGTATGTCATGTCTTGGACTATGTCATTCTTTCAAAGATTGTGCCCTTCCCCCTCCCCTCCTGTTTTATCCCCCCCTCAGAGATTTTACTCCATATTCTTATGGGGAGCAGAAGTGCAATGGTCCATCTTCTGTAACTGCTTCAAGGCTGAGTAGGGGCGTCGACCCCACCTGTCAGGGAGTAAAAATCTCTGGATGCCTGATCTAGGGGCCCCAGGGGCAGGACAACTCCTTGTTTTAAGTCAGTATGGGCTGGAATCCTCGCATAGCCATCAGCTTGGTGTGGAACTATTATAACTGCTTCCGTAGCCTTTCTATGAATCTCCTTGATGATGAAGCACTTTTTGTAATAGCATCAGAGTACAAAAATATCTATAAATGACAAAAGAGATTTTAGATGCTATCCCTTCCAAGGTAGTCTCCCAACCAGGTGTTAGTACCCACAAAGAAATGGCACAGAAGACATCCCCAAGGGTGTTGATGACGAGCAGGAATTGGTCTAACTTATCACTGTCCTTTCATGGTCGCCAGGTGAAACTGTGCACCTCAGACTGGGACTCGAACCCAGCCAAAACCCACAGTCTTCCATCTGAGATCACATACCTGGCCTCAGGATTTAATGAAGCTCAGGATCTTGATGTTTCATCACAGAAAGAATTCAATGAAAGACAAAGTGATAGGTAAGAAGTGGATTTATTTAGAGAGAAACACACTCCACAGAGTGTGGGCCATCTCAGAAGGCAAGAGTGGCCAACACTATATATTGTATAAAACTTCTTATATATATCCTGTGAAAAATGAATACCTTACCTATATGTGTAGGAGGTCACTGCATGCCGTCTGGAGAGCTTTCCCTCTAGATGTCGTTAGAAACCTGAAGCTTCTGGGGCTTCATAGTGTTTGTGGATGAGAAAATATTACAGGTCATTTCAACAAGCCACTCCATGCTTTGGACATCAATTGTTTCTTTTCTTTTCTTTTTTTTTTTTGGCAGTACACAGGCCTCTCACTGTTGTGGCCTCTCCCGTTGCGGAGCACAGGCTCTGGATGCGCAGACCCAACGGCCATGGCTCACGGGCCCAGCTGCTCCGCGGCATATGGGATCTTCCCAGACCGGGGCACGAACCCGTGTCCCCTGCATCGGCAGGCGGACTCTCAACCACTGCGCCACCAGGGAAGCCCCAATTGTTTCTTTTAAGCAATGAATTGTTCTTTCATTGTGTGAAGAATTTCTTTGGCCTAGAAAGTAACAAACAGACTTTCCCTAGAGAAGACTCATGTGTAACCTGGCCCTATTAAATGCAATTTTTTTTCCCCATTCTTCTGGAATCTAGTGCACTAAGGTGAAACTCAAAGTAATCTTTAGAAACCCAAAGGAGACAACTTTATGAAACAAATCAGTACAGAAATCACACACTGGGTCAAACTTCCCTTCGTTGAAAGAACACTCAGAAAAACTTCTTTCACTTGGTGCTCTACCAAGGCCTTCTGGTTACCGTTGGAATCTCTTCATACAATGTGGGTGGATAGGCTTTCTTGTTATTCTCAGTTAGAACCCATAATGAGCCATCTTTCAAAGTAGCCCAGAGAGACAGTATGAAGACTCATTTGTTAAATAATTCCTTACCTACATGAGGCAATGGAGTTAAACTCAGTATTCTGAAGGAAGCTGGGGAAACCATTTCTTTCATCAAACTTGTAAGAAACTCATACAGTTACTGTATGGGATGCAAGCCTTTCTATGGTTTCTGAACAGCTTTCACACCAAGTCCACTCTAGAACACAGAGCATATTGCTGCTTTACATTAACTCAGGATGTGGGATGCGGGATGGGGTAGTATTGGAGATCTCATGAACAATTCAGGACTTGCTTGTGGCTTTGTATATAATTTCTGTATAGAGAAAGAACACTGTGTATCTACTTTCTTTCATTTAGCTTGTAACACTTCCTTCTGTGTAAGGAAACAACCTTTCATTCCTTCTGAAGTGGTTTTCCTTAACCTGTTGAATACCGTAGTTTTCTAGTTCTTTTAATCAGTGTAGAACCAACAGCAGACTTGGATGTCAATACTACAGTATATACTATCTAGCTTTAGAAAACACATATATTTTCTGTTCGGAAACAAGTCTTTCCATGCAGTCTCAAGTGCTTTCTCTGCAGTTTGTCCTCAGAATTCATAGTTTAGCACAGCTTTATTTCATTCTAGCAAGTGAAACCTTTGTTTCTCCAAATTGAGCCTTGTTTCCTATATGAACAATAAAGAAGTTTCTAAGAAGTAATATGAAACATACCACTGGAATACTGTTTCTTTCTGATGAGATCTTGTAACTTCCAATGAGCTGTTTTACAGATTCGTTAATCTGGAGGTTCTACTGTATATTTGGGAGCTTTTTTCAGGTCATACTTCTATCTGTGAATGTAAGAAAACGTCCTTTCCACTCGGCATATGCCGAAATATTTTTTCATAATCTTAATGGCAATATTTGTTAAAATCTGCATCAAAGGCGATTTCATGAAAGTTTTATTTCAGGTATTGGTACTTATCCTCAATGTCTGATGCTTGTAGTGAGTTGTTTGTGAGTCCTGTCACCTAGACGTTGTTTCTATCAACTACCATCAAGTTGCATTGAGCACAGTTTTCTAAGCAGTGCATATACGGGAATCCTTTGAGCAGACATGTAGAGACTTGTTTTATATTAGATAAAGATTTTTAAAGAAGCTAGAGGAAAGAACAGTACTGTGTTCTTTTCCTATAGGAACTCATACCCAATGTTTGATGAATATGTGACTTGTTAAATAGATCTGATAAAGTAGTGCTTCTTGTAGGTCTCTGGAACTGCACCCAAGTCAGACTTCTCTTAGGGAACATAAGTGAAGGGCCTTTCTTTGAGCATATTAGAACTGTCTCCCATATTGTCCTTGATAAGGTTTGCAAAAAGCTACTTGAAAGACAGTTTCATGACAGTGTCCATTCCTGAAAGGCACTATTGGGCAAATCAAGTTACCTCACATCACTTTATGAGTCAATTCTTCAAATTTAGTAAATGACAAATCTCCACAATGACCAAATTTCCTGACTTTTTTAAAACATAATTTTAAAACTGTGGTTTTAACAGCACTGATTCAAATGTTCAATTTTTGGTTACTGAAAATGAAATTTTGAATATCAACTAAGCTAATTAATACTCCTAAAAAGTGCTGTAAAACTGATAAAAATTCTAGGCAAAAATTAGTATGAAATTTAACATTCCCAGGACATTTTCCAACCTAAAATTTGGCACTTCATATGATAATATTAATTCCAGACATCTCTTATTTCATTTGGAATTTTTTAAATGTTATTTCTACTTTTTTAGTACACATTTATTTATTTATTTATTTTAATGACCTATAGTTAACTTACAATATTATCTTAGTTTCAGGGATACAACATAGTTATTTGATATTTTTAGATTATACTTCATACTAAGTTATTATAAAATATTGATTATATTCCCTGTGCTGTACATTACATCCTTATAACATATTTTATGCCTAGTAGTTCTCCCTCTTAATCCCCTTCACTTATTTTGCCCCTCCTCCGAACCCTCTCCCCTCCAGTAACCATTAGTTCATTTTCTGAATCAGTGAGTCTGTTTTTGTTTTATAAGTGTTCATTTGTTTTATATTTTTAGATTCCACATATACATGAAAACATATAGTACCTGTTTTTCTCTGTCTGACTTATTTCACTAAGCATTAGAACTTCCAAGTCCATCCATGTTGTCAAAAATGGCAAATTTTATTCTTTGTTATGGCTGAGTAGTATTCATATATATATATATATATATATATATATATATATATATATATATACACACTACATCTTCTTTATCCATTTATCTGTTCACAAAGTTGCTTCCATATCTTGGCTATTGTAAATAATGCTACTTATGAACATTGGGGTGCATGCAAGTTTTCTGTGAATTAATCTTGTATTCTGCAAGTTTACTGAATTTGTTTATTCTAATAGTTTTTTGGTGCAGTCTTTAGTATTTTCTATATATAGTATTATGTCATCTTCAAATAGTGACAGTTTTACTTAATCCCTTCTAATTTGGATTCCTCTTTTTTTTTTTTTTTGCAGTATGCGGGCCTCTCACTGTTGTGGTCTCTCCTGTTGCAGGGCACAGGCTCCAGACGCACAGGCTCAGTGGCCATGGCTCACGGGCCCAGCTGCTCCACAGCATGTGGGATCTTCCTGGACCGGGGCACGAACCTGTGTCCCCTGCATCGGCAGGTGGACTCTCAGCCACTGCACCACCAGGGAAGTCCTTTTATTTCTTTTTTGTGTCTGATTGCTGTGTCTTGGACATCCGTGTGTTAAATAGAAGTGGCAAGAGTGGGCATCCTTGTCTTGTTTCTGATCTTAGAGGAAAAGCTTTCAGCTTTTCACTGTTGAATATACTGTTATCTGAGAACACAGACATTTTTAATATTTTTTTTCCAATTTCTGAAACAGTTTGTTAGGCTTATTTTCTTTAATTTCCAGAAACACCAAGTTTAAAATAAAATAAAACAAAATAGTTTTAAATTAATGATATCAAATGAAAATTTAACATATATTACCCATATAAAATATTTAAATATATTTTAATTTGATTTAATTTAAATGAATTAACTTTACATATTCCTTCAAAAGCATCCTAAAAAATCAGAATTAAAATTTAATTAAATTTGGGGGGTCCAATCAAGATGGTGGAATAGAAGGATGTGGAACTCACCTCCTCCCACAAATACATCAAAAATGCATCTACAAATGGAACAGTTCTCACAGAATATGTACTGAACACTAGCAGAAGACCTCAAACACCTGAGAGGACCAGAAATATCCCCATGTAACCAGGTAGGACAAAAGGAAAAAAAAAAGAGGAAGCAGGATGCGACCTCCACTCCTGAGAGGGAGCTGAAAAAGAGAAAATTTTCCTACACCTTGGGAAGCTCCCTCACTGGTGGGGAGATCAGCCGGAACACAAAGGAAGCTTCAGAGTCTCAGAGGACAGCACAACTGGTTTGTGGCAGTCAGAACAGAAAGAGACCTGCATAGACGGTCATGCCACCACCCTGCATGTCCCAGCCTGAGACATGCATCCACTGGTATGGGTGGGGACTGGGTGCTGAAACTCAGGGTCTAGAGGACAGACCCTGGGAGAGGGCTGCTGTTGGCTGCATGGAGACATCCTGAAGGGGCTGGAGTGTGGTACAGTTGCAACCAGGGCTATTTGTGGAAGAAGCCTGGGCCAATCATAGAAGCAAAGCACCATTGTTAAGTGGTATGGGAAGGGAGGGGTGGGACTGCCATTACAACCTCTTTATCCATGTACTGTCCCCCACATCCGTGGACTCCAGGAGCGTGCACCCCAGCCACTGCCTCAGGGTCTCTCATCTAGGTGGGCTTCTGTGCCCCAGCTGCTGCCTCAGTGGGCTCCAGGAGCAGATGCCAGTGGGTTGCCCATGCATAGAGGTGGGGCTGAAACAACAGCTGAGCCCCAGGGGTGACTTAAGTCTGAAATCTCTCCCTGCAGCTGCACAAGCTGTGGATTCACACCTCCACCAGCTTTGTAAATTCAGTGCCTGCAGGACATCCAAGTGGATAATGGGTGCCCTTTGGCTGGGGCGGGTCTGACCTTAGCAGCTGTGAGCTTTGTGGGCATGTGCATGCAGGGCCTGGGACAGGCCAGGGTCTGAGCTGCTTCCATATCCCCCACAATGTGTCCAGGTGCACAGCTACTGCAGTCCTGGGACCTGACTTCAATGTATCTCTGCTAGTGGCCTTGTGAAAACAATGCCCAAGGGATACAAGGGCTGATTGCTGGCATTACCAAGGTTGAGATGGGGCCGAGGGAAGTGCCAACAACAGTATAATTTGTGAGCCCACACAATGGGTGACAGGTGACACACAGAGCACACTCACTGATGAACAGCTCTGGCAGAGGAATAATCAGTGTCTCCTCTCCCAGTGGGAGCACTCCTATCCACCTACCTTGCACCACAGCTCAGAAACTTATCTGGGGCTTCTACTCACAACTAAGGAACAGACTTGCCCCCTTACAGGGCAGTGACAATGACAGAGAAAAAGAGGGGGTCCTGCTCAATAACCAGTGCAGGCTCTGGTCACCACAACATGGGTTAAACATCCTGTCAAGGGGATAATGGCCATATACATTGAGGAAAAAAGTAACAGGCATCCACAGTAAAAACAGCTCTCACACCAAAATAATATTAAATCCACACAGGCTACACAGGGATACTCTCACATAAAAATAGTCCTTCAAGACCCCAGCAGATAATTGTTTCTCCTAAACTCATAGAGCAAGAGAAATTTAAGTAAAATGATGAAATAGAAGAACCACTCCCAATTAAAAGATCAAGAGAATTCCTCTGAAAGAACAAACAATGAAACAGACCTCTTCAATCTAATAGACACCAAGTTCAAAAAGGAAATAATGAAAATACTGAGGGAATTAAGGACTATTGGTAGAAATGCAGATTACTATAAAAAGTAACTAGAAACTATAAAAAGGAATCAAGAAAAATTATAGAACTCATTCACTGAGACATAAGCGATCTAAAGCAATAGCAGAATGAATAATGCAGAAAAACAAATAAGTGATCTGGAAGATAGAATAATGGAAATTACCCAATCAGAACAGCAGACAGAAAGACAAATGAAGAAAAAAAAAAGGAACAATATAATAGACCTATGGGATAATATTAAAGCATACCATTCTATGCATAATAGAAGAGAGAGAAAAGGGGATTGAAAATGTATTTGAAGAAATTATGGCTGAAAACTACCCAAACCTAAATAAGGAAACAGATACCATGTATAGGAAACACAGAGAGTCCCAAACAAGATAAACCCAGACAGACCTACACCAAGACATATCAAAATAAAAATGGCAAAAGTTAAAGATAAAGAGAAGATTCTAAAGGCAGCAAGAGAAAAAACAAAGAGTTAATTACAAGAAAATCCCTATAAGGCTATTAGAGGATTTCTTTACAGAAATGATACAGGTCAGAAGGTAGTGGCAAGATATATTCAAAATCCGGGAAAGGGAAAAATCTGCAACCTAGGACACTCTACCTACCAAGATTATCATTTAGATGAAGGAGAGATATAAGAATTTTTCAGACAAGCAAAAACTAAAAGAATACAGCAATACAAAACCTATTCTAAAGGAAATATTGAAAAGTCTTCTCTAAATAGAAAAGAAGTAAGAATCTATAAGAAAGAGAAAATCATAATTGGAAAGTAAATCACTTAAATAAACCAGTACACAGATTTTTTTTAAAAATCAAAAAAAATTCTGTGAAAACAGTGATAACCACAATGAACAGCAGAAGGATGAACATATCATAATAGCACTATTTACAATAGCCAAGATTTGGAAACAGCCTAAATATCCATCAAAAGACGAATGGATAAAGAAGGTGTGATATACATACATACACACACACACACACACACACACACACACACCACACACTGGAATATTATTCCGCTGTAAAAAAAAAAATGAAACATTGCCATTTGCAGCAGCATGGATGGACCTAGAGATTATCATACTAAGCTAAATAAGTCAGAAAGAGAAAGACAAATACCATATGATATCACTTATATGTGGAATCTAAAATATGCACCAAAAGAACAGATCTACAAATCAGAAACAGACTCACAGACATAGAGAACAGAATTGTGGTTGCCAAGGAGGAGGGGAATGGGGGAAGGAAGGATTGGGAGTTTGGGATTAGCAGATGCAAACTAGTATACATAGGATGGCTAAACAACAAGGTCCTACTGTACAGCACAGGGAGTTATATTCAATATCCTGTGATAAACCATAATGGAAAAGAATATGAAAAAGAATATATATGTATAACTGAATCATTTTGCTATACAGTGGAAATTAACACAACATTGTAAATCAACTATACTTCAATAAAATAATATTTTAATTACATTTCAATTTCAACTAAGTTAATGTTAAATTTAAAATAATCAGAAATTGCCAAAACTCTTCCACTACTTATAAAATACTGATATTTATTTTGAACAAGAAACATGTGAAATAGCCCAGCATGGTCAGTTTGTACAAAGATTTTAATGAATCAGTAATTCAAAGAAGCAGAAAGGAAGGGATTATGATAATAAACTCCATGAGTGGTAACTCAAATTTGAAAAACAATAGCTATAAACATAAAATTGTGAGAAACCAAAAGTTAAATGAAAAATCTGAAACGTATAATACCTTCCCAAATATCAGCAAGTCAGAAATTAACATAAAGAAGAATTGAGAAACAAAAGAAACAAAAAAAATTCCATCTGAAGCAATGAACTTACAAAATGTAATACAAATTCTGGAAGAAATACCTATCCTTACATGTAACCAAAGTGAAAAATGTTAAAAAAAACCTTTTTGGTAAATCAATATATTTAGTAAATTGACCTAGATGATCTTCCTGGTCGCTTTATGGCCTGGGATTATGATTTTAGGTTAAAAGCATTTCCTTTAGGTTAAAGCATTTCCTTTGTACAATTTGCCTCCTGGCTGCTCACCTAATATAGACACTCTATATGAGTGTAGTACTTTATGGGTTAAAAATCTCTTTTGCACACATTTTCTCAGTTGATCTGCACAGAATTTCTGTGAGGTGTTTTGTAATCCTGTTTTTCAATTAAACAAGCATCTCACAGAAGATGAGCAATTTTCTCAAAGTCAACCAAATTATAGCCATGTTAGAAACACCCAAAGCTTACATTTCAACCATAATAAAATATGTATTTGCTAGCATCTGTGGTTTAATACCTTATCATTTTATCAAACCCAGGAATTTCTATTCAGTTAGTAGCTGGGACTTTCCTGGCTTCCCCTATTGCTATCGCAGCATTTAGAATGCTCTCTAATAGTAGTAAATATTTATTGAGTTACTACTCTGTACCCATTGCAGTGCTAAGTATTTCTGTTCGTGGCCCACACTGTAGTCTCAACAATGACCTGTTCAAAGGTAGATCCTAAATTTATGTCTCCAGCCCAGGCCTCATTCATTTCCATCTGGTTGCCAAACACCTGCTTAAAGGTGGGATATTTCCAACTCTAGCTATGCAGTATTAGAATATCTGAATACTTATCTTCCTCCCACACTCTTTGAGTCTGTAAGCTCCAAGGAGAGCAGAGGTAGCACATTTTCACCTCTGAACCCTCCCTTTAGTCCTTAGTTTTGCATTTTACACATAGCAGTACTCAGTGTTTATTGGTTTCAGTGTGTATTTTATCACTAGTGTCTAAATCAAGCCACGGAAGAAAAGGAAATTGGTAACTTTGGCCACTAGATGTCACACCACATTTAATGGTTAATAGAAAATTCGAAATTTTACTTAGGATGAAAGCAAATCTTGTGTTACTGTAGTCTCTAATCTCAAACAGAATATTGAAAAGACTTTTCTTGATGTTAGCATTATCTTTTAATTACTCACTTATATGGGGAGGAGAGAGTGTCTTGGGGTAATGTAAATATAATTTGTAGTCGACTTTGGAATGTCCCATGTAATATTTTCCCAGCCTTTTTTGCATTTTTTGTTGTGTCTGGTTAATATTAATTTGCACTTCTGAGTACTGTGTGCAATAATATAGGTGGAGAGAGGTAGGGAGCCAATCTGGGAATAACACTGTACTAAGCAAACTTCTGATAATGCCATCCTCAAGCTGAAACCTTTCAGTGCATTCCTATTGCTTCTAGAATGATCAATATGCTGAACGCTGCCTAACTGGTCCTTTCTCTTCAGATACCTGCTGAACTCACCCATATCCTCTGACATCATGCCTCCTCTCTCTGCTCTAACTTCAGCTGGCAGGTCTGGTTTCCTATTGCTGATGTACAAATTACTCCAACATGCCACAAATTAATGGTCTAAAACAACACACATTTATTCACTCACAGATCTAGAGGTCTGCAGTCCAAAATGGGCCTCACGGGGCTAAAGTCAAGGTGTCAGCTGGTCTGCATTCCATTTGAAGGCTCTAGGAGAGAATCTCTTTCTTAATGTTTTCAGCTTCTAAAGGCTCCCTATGCCTGTGGTACCATTTCCTCCCCTGACTCTACTGACCCTTCCAAAGTTAAGTCCCATGTGATCGGTTGGGCCCACCCAGATAATTCAGGGTCATCCCCTTAATTAAAAGTCAGCTGATTAGTATCCATAATTCAATCTAGACCCTCAATTCCCCCTTGTCATCTAACATAACAATAGTCAAAGTTTTAGGGGATTAACATGTGAATGTCTTAGGGGCCATTATTCTGCCAGCCAAAGCCAGCAAAGTTAAACACTCAATTTAAGCTCTTTCACCACTTCTTAAAGTTAATCAGATATATATGTATCTAATTAACAGTAAAAAGTGTGGGGCAACAGTTCTTAGTTCTGTCACATTCAAGTGATTGCAAGCTCAAACTTTTAAGGAAATATATATATTATATCAAACATAATATATACAAACTATATTAAATATTTTCAAATATTTATATATAATATATAGTAAATATAATTATATATAAATAATAAATATTTATATATAAAATAATATATATTATATAACAATAAAATAATATAATATTTGTACATATATAATATAAATATAACATATGAATATTTATATTTGTAATATGTATAATATAATATATAAAATAATATTATAATATACATTATATTAATTATTATATGTTAATTGTATATTAATATTATATATAATATATCATCATTACATTTTATATAATATATAATGCATATAATATATATTAATATAATTATAATATATAATAAATATTATATATATGTATTATCATATATATTAACAATAGTAATATATAATTAATATATCCTATATATTACATATAATATATAGGATATAATAATATAAAATATAAAATATTATATTAGATATTATATGTAATATAATATTACAAAATATGTAATATATAATATAATATAACAATAATATAAATAATGTACATAATATAAAGTATTATAAAATATAACATTTATTATATATAATATTATGTTACATATTATATAATTATTATATATTATATAATATAGTATATAATTTATTATACATAATATATTATTAATAATTTTATTACTATTATATTATTATATATATTAATATATAATAATATATTAGTAACAATAATCAAATAATTATTATATATAATATTATATATTCTTTATTATATATTATATAATATATTATATATTTAATATATTTTATATCATAATATATATTATATATAATATATTTAACCTATTATATTTATAAATATATATGTTATATATAATATATATACTATATATAATGTATATTTTTATATATAATATATATAGTATATTATATTATACATAATGTATGTTGTTAATATATAATATAATATATTTAATATATTATGTATTATATATTAAATATATTTATAAATATATACTATATAATACATATATAATATATAAAAATATATAATAAATATAATATATAATATAATAAATATATTTATACTTATTATATATGTAATATATATCATCATATACATTACATAAATAATATATAATATAAATTATATATAACATATTTAAATTAATATATTAATATCATAATATATATCATATATAAATAACCTATAATATAATCTACAATATCTAAAATATAATATAATATAAAATATATATCATATATTAATAATATATAATATATTATTATAATTATGTTTTATTAATATATATTACATTTATATAATCATATAAATATTATATATATTAGTATATTAGATTAACATAATATAATTATTTAATATTGATTTTATATAATTATTTTAATAAATATAATTAATATACATATAGGCATATTAAAATATTTTAACATATAATATATATTATATTATATTATATACAAATATACAATATATTATAGGTTGTATTTATTATAATTATTATTTCATTATATATTATATTATTAATATAATTATATTAATAATGTAAGTATAATTTATTATACATTATATTATATATAATGTATAAAATATATATAAAATATATATGTATATACCCCCCACACATATACATATATATATGTTGTTGTTAGAATATATTTGTTGTTGTTAGAATAATGGCACTCTTCCATCCTGGTCACTAAGCTGCAGATTCCCTTTCTGATCATCATAGTATCTCCACCTTTTAACACTCTGCTCAAATAACTGCCAAATATAGGGTTGACCAGTGGGATACATAATGGTTGTAACAGCATTTTCTAAAAAAATAAATTCATTTTATTCCCTTTGACTCCCTCGATCCTTATTTCTCAGTTTAATGAACTTCTACAAATCTTTAAGTTCTTAGGAGCCTTCCCAAATCTCTGGCAGGTTATTCACTCTCTCCTGCAGCATCACACACGTAAGTCAGGCTGGGTTGTGAACACTGGTTCCTCACTCTTATCTGTGTAAGCTTGAGCAGTAACGTAATCTTGTGAGACTTCCTTTTCTCATCCATTATGTGGGAAAAAGAACCCATAATAATATTGTGATGAGGACCAAATGAGCTATTAATATTTAAATGGTGTAACAACATACCAGGCATATAACAAATATTGATGTATGTCAATAAATGTAAAATCCTTCCTCTGGGTAATCTTACTCTTCTTTTTATTCTCAGGCTCTAGAGTGTGAACATGTAAATAAGCTCTAGAAGTGTTGATTGCATTAAAGAAGTATCCAAAATTATAGAGCATCTAGGAATTTAAGAGTTAAGGGTGAAAACGTGGAGGAAGTTAAGAGGAGCTCCAAGCAAAGGGCTCTGGCCCCAGATCAATGAATAACGGCACATCACAGAGCACCCTCAGTGAGGAGTTTGTAGCTCTTAGATAAGTGTGAGTCAGCCATCCTGCCTCAGAATACCCACATGCTCTCAATTAACAAAGAGCTTAAGTTTTTCTGATAGGATTCTTTTTTTTTAAATTTATTTATTTGTTTGTGCCAGGTCTTAGTTGCAGCAGGCAGGCTCCTTAGTTGCAGCTTGTGGGCTGCTTAGTTGCAGCAGGCAGGCTCCTTAATTGTGGCTTGAGGGCTCCTTAGTTTTGACTCATCAGCTCCTTAGTTGTGGCATGTGAACTCTTAGTTGCTGCATGCATGTGGGACATAGCTCCCTGATCAGGGATCAAACCCGGGCCCCCTACATTGGGAGTGCCCAATCTTAATGACTGCTCCACTAGGAAGGGTCCTTAGTGTCCATTTCTTAAGGTTAGTGTTGTAGATGCTGTCAACTGCTTAAGCCCAGGCTTTCAGAGCCCATTAACAAGAAATGCACATTTTGCCTTTAATTTTAGGCTAAAGAAATCACCTTTTCATTGTGAGAGATAAGCACAGTTACTACTGAGGTGGCTTTTGGCCCAGAGTATATGCACAGATCCTTTCTCTCTGGCCAACTTTCCCCAGGTAGTACCACATTTTCTACTGTGAACTAATAGATCAAATCCTACACAGTTCATTCTTTTCCTGTGAAGGGCAGGTACTCACCACTGTTTCATCAGCTCTTCACTTCATTTTGTGGTTGGAGGAGTTGCAGGATGCTACTGATTACTTCAATGAAGACTACACCAATTTCACATATCACTTAATAGATGTTAAATAACTCTCTCATTTCATGTACCAAAGACTTAAAAATAACTTCTCGGACTTTTTCTTTATAGGAGCAATAGATATTTAACATAAAACTTTAGAAATAACCTCTAAAACTAATACTCAGAAGTAACAAGTATTAGCATTTTCCCCCAACTTTGAGGTATAGTCGACAAATAACAAATCTATATATTTAAGGCATACAATACAATGTTTTGATATATGCTTACATTGTGAAATGATTTCCACAATCAAGCTAATGACATATCCACAATCTCATATATTTACATTTTTTTGTGTGTGTGGTAAAAGTATTTAAGATCAACTCTCTTAGCAACTTTCAAGCATACAGCATAGTATATTAACTATAGTTACCATGATCTCTAGAACTTATTCATCCTGCATAAGTGAAACTTTGTACCCTTTGACAAAAATCTCCCCATTTATCCGACCCACCACCCCTGGAAACCACCATTTTACCCTCAGCTTTCCTGAGTTCAACTTTTTTAGATCCTACATATAAGTAAGATCATGCAATATTTGTCATTCTGTGTTGGAGGATTTAATGTAGCATAATGTCCTGCAGGCTTATCCATATTGTCTCAAATGGCAGGATTTCCTTCTTTTTTGATTGAAGAATATTGGAACACTATTTCATTGTATTTAAATATAGCACATTTTCTTTAATTATTCATTTTGTACACTTGTACATTGAACATTTTAAAACATTGATGAAAAAATTAAAGAAGCAGATAAATGAAAGTACTTTACTTTTTCTTGAATTTGAAGAATTAATATTGTTAAAACGTCCAAAGTGATCTGTAGATTCAATGCAATCCTTATCAGAATCCCAAAGGAATTCTTTGCAGGAATAGAAAAAAAAATCCTAAAGCTATCACAAAACTATCACAGGCATTAGGCATCATCAGGCATCACACTTCCTGATTTTAAAATATATTACAAAGCTACAGTAATCAAAACAATATGGTCCTGGCATAAGGAGAGACATAGAGACCAATGGAACAGAATAAAGAGTCCAGAAATAAATCCAAATATCTACAGTCAACTGACACTTGACAAGGGTGCCAAGAACATACAGTGGGGAAAAGATAGTCTCTTCAGCAAGTGGTGTTTGGAAAACTGAATATCCACATGCAGAAGGATGAAATTGGACCCTTATCTCCTACCATATACAAAAATATACTCAAAGCAAATTAAAGACTTAAAAGTAAGACTTGAAACTGTGAAACTATTAGAAAAAAAATAGGGGAAAATCTTCTTGACATTGGTCTGGGCAATGTTTTTTTGGATCTAACACCAAAAGCACAGGCAACAAAAGCAAAAATAGGTAAGTGGGATTGCATCAAACTAAAAAGCTTCATAACACAGCAAAGGAAATAATCAACAGGGTAAAAAGGCAACCTATGGAATGGGAAAAAAATTGTAAATTATAAATCTGATAAAGAATTAATATCCAAAATATATAAGTAATTCAAACAACTCAGTAGTTAAATAAATAAATAATGTACCTGATTAAAAATGAATAGATATTACTCAAAAAAAGACATACAGTTGGCCAACAGCTACATGTAAAGAAGCTCAACATCACTAATCATCAGGGAAATTCAAATCAAAACGACAATGACATATCAACTCATACTTGTTAGGATGGCATTTATCGAAAAGAGAAAAGGTAACAAGTGTTGCTGAGGATCTGGAGAAAAGGGAACGTTTTGTGTGCTGTTGGTGGGAATGTAAATTGGTGAAGCCACAGTGGGAAACATTATGGAGATTCCTTTAAAAAAAAAACTAAAAATAGAACTACGATATGATCCAGCAATCCTGCCTCTAGATATAGATTTTTAAAAATAAAATTTGTATTTCAAAAAGACATCTGCACTCCCATGTTCATTGCAGCATTATTCACAATAGCCAAGATATGGAAACTACCATTATTAGCATTTTGGTGTGTAAATTTTGCCTTTGCATATAGAAGTCTATTTTCTTGTAACAAAATTAAGATCACAAGACATATATTATATTTAATTTTCTTTTACTTTTCGATAATCATAATATTGTGAACATTATTCTATGTAGAAAATTTATTTTTACATCTCTTTTACAGGTAGCCTAGATATTTCACATTTCAATTACTACTCTATTTTTGGAGTGACTTTATATATATATATATATATATATATATATATATATATATATATATATATATATATATTCTTTTTCTTATTAGTCTTCAATTTTATACACATCAGTGTATACATGTCAACCCCAATCTCCCAATTCATCTCACCACAACCCCCACTCCCTGCCACTTTCCCCCCTTGGTGTCCATACTTTATTTCTCTACTTCTGTGTCCCAATTTCTGCTCTGCAAACCAGTTCATCTGTACCATTTTTTAGGTTCCACATATATGAGTTAATATATGATATTTGTTTTTCCCTTTCTGACATACTTCACTCTCTATCACAGTCTCTAGATGCATCCATGTCTCTACAAATGACCCAACTTCGTTCCTTTTTATGGCTGAGTAATATACCATTGTATACATGTACCACATCTTCTTTATCCATTGGTCTGTCGATGGGCATTTAGGTTGCTTCCATGACCTGCCTATTGTAAATAGTGCTGCAATGAACATTGGGGTGCATGCATCTTTTTGAATTATGGTTTTCTCTGGGTATATGACCAGTAGTAGGATTGCTGGGTCATATGGAAATTCTATTTTTAGTTCTTTGAGGAACCTCCATATTGTTCTCCATAGTGGCTGTATCAATTTACATTCCCACCAACAGTGCAAGAGGGTTCCCTTTTCTCCACACCCTCTACAGCATTTGTTGTTTGTAGATTTTCTGATGATGCCCATTCTAACTGGTGTGAGGTGATACATCAGTGTAGCTTTGACTTGCATTTCTCTAATAATTAGTGCTGTTGAGCAGCTTTTCATGTGCTTTTTGGCCATCTGTATGTATTCTTTGGAGAAATGTCTTTTTAGATATTCTGCCCATTTTTGGATTGGGTTGTTTGTTTTTTTTAATATTGAGCTGCATGAGCTGTTTATGTATTTTGGAGATTAATCCTTTGTCCATTAACTTGTTTGCAAATATTTTCTCCCATTCTGAGGGCTGTCTTTTCATCTTGTTTATGGTTTCCTTTGCTGTGAGAAAGCTTCTAAGTTTCGTTAGGTCTCATTTGTTTCTTTTTGTTTTTATTACCATTACTCTAGGAGGTGGATCAAAAAAGATCTTGCTGTGATTTATGTCAAAGAGTGTTCTTCCTATGTTTTCCTCTAAGAGTTTTATAGTATGTGGTCTTACATTTAGGTCTCTAATGCATTTTGAGTTTATTTTTGTGTATGGTATTAGGGAGCATTCTGATTTTATTCTTTTATATGTAGCTGTCCAGTTTTCCCAGCACAACTTATTGAAGAGACTGTCTTTTCTCCACTGTATATCCTTGCCTCCTTTGTCATAGATTAGCTGTTCATAGGTGCGTGGGATTATCTCTGGGCTTTCTATCCTGTTCCATTGATCTATATTTCTGTTTTTGTGCCAGTACCATATTGTCTTGATTATTGTAGCTTTGTAGAATAGGCTGAAGTCAGGGAGTCTAATTCCTCCAGCTCTGTTTTTTTCCCTAAAGACAGCTTTTGCTATTCAGCGTCTTTTGTGTCTCCATACAAATTTTAAGACTTTTTGTTCTAGTTCTGTAAAAAATGCCATGGGTAATTTGATAGGAATTTTATTGAATCTGTAAATTGCTTTGGGTAGTATAGTCATTTTCACAATATTGGTTCTTCCAGTCCAAGAACATGGTATATCTCTCCATTGGTTGGCATCATCTTTAATTTCTTTCATCAGTGTTTTATAGTTTTCTGCATACAGGTCTCTTGTCTCCTGAGGTAGGTTTATTCCTAGGTATTTTATTCTTTTTGTTGCAATGGTAAATGGGAGTGTTTCCTTAATTTCTGTTTCAGATTTTTCATCATTAGTGTATAGGAATGCAAGAGATTTCTGTGCATTAATTTTGTACCCTGCAGCTTTACCAAATTCATTGATCAGCTCTAGTAGTTTTCTGGTGGCATCTTTAGGGTTCTCTATGTATATTATCATGTCATCTTCAAACAGTGACAATTTTACTTCATCTTTTCCAATATGTACTGCTTTTCTTTCTTTTTCTTCTCTGATTGCCGTGGTAGGACTTCCAAAACTATGTTGAATAATAGTGGTGAGAGTGGACATTCTTGTCTTGTTCCTGATCTTAGAGGAAATGTTTTCAGTTTTTGACCATTGAGAATGATATTTGCTGTGGGTTTGTTGTATATGGCCTTTAGTATGTTGAATAGGTTCCCTCTATGACCACTTTCTGGAGAGTTTTTATCTAAATAGGTGTTGACTTTTGTCAAAAGCTTTTTCTGCCTCTATTGAGATGATCATATGGTTTTTATTCTTTAATTTGTTAATATGGTGTATCACATTGATTGATTTGCATATATTGAAGAATCCTTGCATCTCTGGGATAAATCCCACTTGATCATGGCGTATGATCCTTTTAATGTGTTGTTGGATTCTGTTTGCTAGTATTTTGTTGAGGATTTTTGCATCTCTATTCATCAGAGATATTGGTCTGTAATTTTCTTTTTTTGTAGTATCTTTGTCTGGTCTTGGTGTCCGGGTGATGGTGGCCTCATAGAAAGAGCTTGAGAGTTTTCCTTGCTCTGCAATTTTTTGGAAGTGTTTGAGAAGGATAGGTGTTAGCTCTTCTCTAAATGTTTGAGAGAATTCATCTGTGAAGGCATCTGGTCCTGGACTTTTGTTTGTTGGAAGATTTTTAATCACAGTTTCAATTTCATTACTTGTGATTTGTCTGTTCATATTTCCTATTTCTTCCTGGTTCAGTCTTGGAAGGTTATACCTTTCTAAGAATTTGTACATTTTTTCCAGGTTGTCTGTTTTATTGGCATAGAGGTACATGTAGTAGTCTCTTAGGATGCTTTGTATTTCTGCCATGTCTGTGGTAACTTCTCCTTTTTCATTTGTAATTTTATTGATTTGAATTCTCTCCCTCTTTTTCTTGATGAGTCTGGTTGATGGTTTATCTTCTGAAAGAACTAACTTTTAGTTTTATTGATCTTTGCTATTGTTTTCTTTGTTTCTATTTCATGTATTTCTGCTCTGATCTTTATGATTTCTTTCCTTCTTCTAACTTTGGGTTTTGTTTGTTCTTCTTTCTCTAGTTCCTTTAGATGTAGCATTAGATTGTTTATTTGAGATTTTTCTTGTTTCTTGAGGTAGGCTTGTATAGCTATAAACTTCCCTCTTAGAACTGCTTTTGCTGCATCCCATAGGTTTTAGATCGTCGTGTTTTCATTGTCATTTGTCTCCAGGTATTTTTTGATTTTGTCTTGATTTCTTCAGTGATCTCTTGGTTGTTTAGTAACCTATTTCTTATTCTCCATGTGTTTGTGTTTTTTACGTTTTTTTCCCTGTAATTGATTTCTAATCTCATAGCATTGTGGTCAGAAAAGCTACTTGATCTGCTTTCCATTTTCTTAAATTTACTGAGGCTTGATTTGTGACCCAAGATGTTATCTATCCTGGAGAATGTTCCATGCACACTTGAGAAGAAAGTGTAATCTGCTTTATTTGGATGGAATGTCCTATAAATATCAATTAAATCTATCTGGTCTATTATGTCATTTAAAGCTTCTGTTTCCTTATTTATTTTCATTTTGGATGATCTGTCCATTGGTGTAACTTAGGTGTTAAAGTCCCCCACTATTGTTGTGTTACTGTCGATTTCCTCTTTTATAGCTGTTAGCAGTTGCCTTATATATTGAGGTGCTCCTATGTTGGGTGCATATATATTTATAATTGTTATATCTTCTTCTTGGATTGATCCCTTGATCATTATGTAGTGTCCTTCTTTGTCTCCTGTAACATTCTTTATTTTTAAGTCTGTTTTATCTGATATGACTGTTGCTACTCCAGCTTTCTTTTGATTTCCATTTACATGGAATATGTTTTTCCATCCCCCCACTTTCAGTCTGTATGTGTCCCTAGGTCTGAAGTGCATCTCTTGTTGACAGCATATTTATGGGTCTTGTTTTTGTATCCATTCAGCAAGCCAGTGTCTTTTGGTTGGAGCATTTATTCCATTCACGTTTAAGGTAATTATCAACATGTATGTTCTTATTACCATTTTCTTAATTGTTTTGGGTTTGTTTTTGTAGGTCCTTTTCTTCTGTTGTGTTTCTCACTTAGAGAACTTCTTTTAGCATTTGTTTTAGAGCTGGTTTGGTGGTGCTGAATTCTCTTAGCTTTTGCTTGTCTGAAAAGCTTTTGATTTCTCCATCAAATCTGAATGAGATCCTTGCTGAGTAGAGTAATCTTGGTTGTAGGTTCTTCCCTTTCATCACTTTAAGTATATCATGCCACTCCCTTCTGGCTTGTAGAGTTTCAGCTGAGAAATCAGCTGTTAACCTTATGGGACTTCCCTTGTATATTATTTGTCATTTTTCCCTTGTTGCTTTCAATAATTTTTCTTTATCTTTAATTATTGCCAGTTTGATTACTATGTGTCTTGGCACGTTTCTCCTTGGATTTCTCCTGTAGGGGACTCTCTGTGCTTCCTGGATTTGCATGGCTATTTCCTTTCCCATGTTAGGGAAGTTTTCAACCATAATCTCTTCAAGTATTTTCTCGGGTCCTTTCTCTCTCTCTTCCTCTTCTGGGACCCCTATTATGCAAATGTTGTTGTGTTTGATGTTGTCCCAGAGGTCTCTTAGGCTGTCTTATTTCTTTTCATTCTTTCTTCTTTATTCTGTTCCACAGCAGTTACTTCCACCATTCTGTCTTCTTCGTTACTTATCCGTTCTTCTGTCTCAGTTATTCTGCTATTGATTCCTTCTAGTGTAGTTTTCATTTCAATTACTGTATTGTTCATATCTGTTTGTTTGTTCTTTAATTCTTCTAGATCTTATTTAAATATTTTTTGCATCTTCTCAATCTTTGCCTCCATTCTTTTTCTGAGGTCCTGGATCATCTTCACTCTCATTATTCAGAATTCTTTTTCTGGAAGATTGCCTATCTCCATTTAATTCAGTTGTTTCTCTGGGTTTTATCTTGTTCCTTCATCTGGTACATGGCCCTCTGCCTTTTCATCTTGTCTTTCTTTTTGTGAATGTGGTTTTTGTTCCACAAGCTGCACGATTATAGTTTTTGTTGTTTCTGCTCTGGGGTGACTTTTTCAATTTTCTTGATTAAAAACAATATTGTGATCAACATTTTTACAGACAAATCTCTATTAATAGTCCAAATGATTCCCATAAGATAAGTTTCTATTGGTTCAAATGATATTTGCATATTAAAATTATTGATACAGTAGCTATCCAGAAAATTTGCCCTGACATATATATGTGATGCTTGACCTACAACCTTACCAATGCTATTTTGTTAAATATTTCATAGAGTTAGAAGGGACCTCAGAAATCATCTATTCCAAATCTTTCATGTTGCAGTTTACATCTGGCTTCAGTGAGGGGGAGGGGAGGAGTTATTTATTGATGACTACTTTGTGTCACAAATATCTAGGCAGTTTCACAAACATTATCTCACTTCATTTTTTTATCACCTCTGAAAGGAAAAGTTATGATTTCAATCTTATAAATAAATAAGTCCAAGCTCAATGAAATTAAGAGGCATGCACAAAGCCACATGCTTTAATAGTGGGAAGACAGTATTGAACTCTGGTTGCCTGAAAGACATCCCAATCTCTTGCCTTAACCACAGCAGCTCTGTATAATTTAGCCTATTGTAGCAACTATATAATAATTCCTTTTGAATCAGTAAGGACTCAGTGGCCTGTCTGAGAGTAAGATTTTAAAATATAAAGATCTGCAAGATTGCCATAAATTACATTTCTAGAGTTAAATTTTTTCTTATTTAAAACTGAGAATATTATTTCACTGTCATTTTCAGAAATAGGAGAATTTATTTATACTAGACTGAATCTCCTAAAACACAGTGACTCAAAAACATAATAACAAAGCTTTTGGAGTGTTTAATTTATGGGTTACTGTTCAGAGGAGATCTCTGAGCTCACTCTCCAGTACTAACCTTGTCCCATTGTGACTTTTGGCACTTGCTATGACCTTTATAGTCCTTGCCATAATCTTAGCCTTGAATTTTATATTGGCTATTGCTCCTAGGTGTTCCATGTGTGTAAGTCTAGATTCTGTATCAGAAAAACTAAAACTCCTAAGGGGTTATCTGATAACCACATTTGTTGGCAATCTAAAATACTCTTTGCTTTATTATTGCTTTAAGCCTGATACTTGAATAATTTCTAAGATTTTATTTATAAAAAAACAAAATAGCAGGAATTCCCTGGAGGTCCAGTGGTTAAGACTCAGGGTTTTCACTGCTGTAGGCTGGTGTTCAATCCCTGGTCAGGGAACTAATATCCAGCCAGCCATGCAGCACAGCCAAAAAAAAAAAAATAGCAAGGAGAGACAGATCAAAAACTGAGAAAAAAATATTGCCACAAATGCTCATAGCCTTAATATATAAAGTGCCTCTACATATTTATAAGAAAGATATTATGACTCCATAGACATGCTAAGAGCATGAAAAGTTTATTCACAAATGAAGGAATAAAAATGGTTAATATACAAGAAAATATCTGAAAGTTCATTAATAATACAATAAATGCAAAATTTAAGAATAAAGATTCAATTTCTGACAAATTGAAAAAGACTTTTAAGCTTTTTAAAAAAATTAGAGATACTGAGTAAAGGCAGTTTATACATGGAGGTCTCATACAGGACCTTTAACTGGCCATAAAACATTTTCCCCAAATTCTCCTATAGTGGGTTGAATGGTGTCCCCCAAAAGATATGTCCACTCAGAACTTCAGAATGGGACCTTATTTGGAATAAGGGCCTTCACAGTTGTAATTAAATAAAGATCTTGAGATCATCCTGGATTAGGATGGGCCCTAAATCCAATGACAGGTGTCCTTATAAGAGAAAGGAGAGGGAGATCTGAGACACAGAGACACAGGGAAGGAGGCAATGTGAAGCCAGAGGCAGAGACTGGGACAATGCATCCACAAGGCAAGGAACACCAAGGATTGCTGACAGCCTCCAAAAGCTAGGAGAAAGGCAGAGATTGTCCTTCAGAGCCTCCAGAAGGAATTTATCATGTTGACAGCTTGATTTTTGACTTCTGGACTCCTGAACTATGAGTGATTAAATTTCTGTTGTTTAAGTCATCCAGTTTGTAGTACTTTGTTACAGAAGACCTAGGAAATTATTGCACCTACACTCTATTTGCCTGACTAAGCAGGAAGGGTTTTTATCAAGCGTGTTACATATAAGACTTGGAAATGTTAATTTACCAAATATAAACTGCACACTTACTATATGGCAGCTTTTTTTTTTCCTCACAGATGAAATCTATTTTTACTCAAACTTATTGGGATATCATTTACATATGACAAATGTACAGTTTAGGGAGTTTGACAATTGCATACACCATACACCACCTCCATTAACATAAATACATTTCCAGCACCCAATAAGTTTCCCTTGCATCCCCATCCAGTCAATTCCACCCCATCAACAATTTAGGCTTCCATGGATCCGATTCCCATCACTGTAGATTAACTGTGTCTATTTTTAGAATATCTTATGAAGGCAACCATTTACCATGCATCCTTTCTTGACTGACTGCTTTCCCTTAAGATAATGTTTTTGAGATTCATCTATGCTGTGGTATGTATCTACTACTGTTCATTCTTTTTTATTTCCAAGTAGTATTCCATTATATCGCTAGGCTACAATTTGTTTATCCTTTTATCTGTTTTTTTTTAAATATTGGTGTATAATTGATTTACAAGGTTGTGTTAGTTTCAGGTGTACAGCAAACTGATTTAGTTATACATATACATGTATCTATTCTTTTTTGGATTCTTTTCCCATATAGGTTATTACGGAGTAGAGTTCCCTGTGCTATATAGTAGGTCCTTGTTCATTATCTATTTTATATATAGTAGTGTGTATATGTTAATCCTAAACTCCTAATTTATCCCTCTCCCCCAACATTTCCCTTTGGTAACTACAAGTTTGTTTGCTGTGTGTCTGTTTCTGTTTTGTAAATAAGTTAATTTGTAGCATTTTTTAAGATTCCACATATAAGTGATATTATATGATACTTGTCTTTCTCTGTCTGATTTACTTCACTTAGTATGATAATCTCTAAGTCCATCCATGTTGCTACAAATGGCATTATTTTATTATTTTTTTATGGCTGAGTAATATTCCATTGTATATATGTACCACATCTTCTTTATCCATTCCTCTGTTGATGGACATTTAGGTTGCTTCCATGCCTTGACTATTGTAAATAGTGCTGCAATAAACATTGGGGTGCATGTATTTTTTGAATTATGGTTTTCTCCAGATATATGCCCAGGAGTGGGATTGCTGGATCTAATGTAGCTCTATTTTGAGCTTTTTAAAGGAACCTCCATAATGTTCTCCATAGTGGCTGTACCAATTTACATTCCCACCAACAGTGTAGGAGGGCTCCCTTTTCTCCACACCCTCTCCAGCATTTATTGTTTGTAGACTTTTTGATGATGCCCATTCTGACCAGTGAAATGATACCTCATTGTACTTTTGATTTGTATTTCTCTAATAATTAGTAATGTTGTGCATCTTTTTGTGTGCTTTTTGGCACATCTGTATGTCTTCTTTGGATAAATGTCTATTGCATTGTTTGCTTTTTTGATATTGAGCTGCATGAGCTGTTTGTATATTTTGGAGATTAATCCCTTGTCAGTTGCATCATTTGCAAATATTTTCTCGCATTCTGTGGGTTGTCTTTTCATTTTTTTTAATGGTTTCCCTTGTTGTGAAAAAGCTTTTAAGTTTAATTAGGTCCCATTTGTTTATTTTTGTTTTTATTTTCATTACTCTAGGAGGTTGATCAAGAAAGATATTGCTGTGATTTATGTCAAAGAGTGTTCAGCCTATGTTTTCCTCTAAGGGTTTTAGAGTATCCGGTCTTACATTTAGGTCTTTAATCCATTTGGAGTTTATTTTTATATATGGTGTTAAACAATGCTCTAATTTCATTTTCTTACATGTAGCTATCCAGTTTTCCCTGCACCACTTATTAAAGAGCCCATCTTTTCTCCATTGTATATTCTTGCCTCCTTTGTCATAGCTTGGTTGATCATAGATGCATGGCTTATTTCTGGGCTTTCTATCCTCTTCCATTGATCTAGAAGTTTGTCTTTGTTCCAGTACCATATGGTTTTGGTTACTGTAGCTTTATAGTATAATTTGAAGTCAGGGAGCTTGATTCCTCCAGCTACATTTTTCTTTCTCAAGATTGCTCTGACTATTCAAGGTCTTTTGCCTTTCCATACAAATTGTAAAATTGTTTTGTTCTAGATATGCAAAAAATGCATGTTGGTAATTTGATATAGATTGCATTGAAACTGTAGATTACTTTGGGTAGTATAGTCATTTTGACAGTATTGAGTCATTCAGTCCAAGAACATGATATATCTCTCCATCTCTTTGTGTCATCTTCAATTTTTTTCATCAGGGTCTTATAGTTTTCAGAGTACATGTCTTTTGCTTCCTTAGGTAGGTTTGTTTCTAAGTATTTTATTCTTTTTGATGTGATGGTAAATGGGATTGTTTCCTTAATTTCTCTTTCTGATCTTTCGTTGTTAGTGTATAGAAATGCAACAGATTATTGTGTATTAATTTTATATGTTGCAACTTTACCAAATTCATTGATGAACCTAATAGTTTTCTCATGGCACCATTAGGATTTTCTATGTATAGTATCATGTCATCTGCAAACAGTGACAGTTTTACTTCTTCTTTTCCAATTTGGATTCCTTTTATTTTTTTTCTTCTCTGATTGCCATGGCTAAGACTTCCAAGACTATGTTGAATAAAAATAATGAGAGTGGATATTCTTCTCTTCTTCCCAATCTTAGAGGAAATTCTTTCAGCTTTTCACCATTGAGTATGATGTTAGCTGTGGGTTTGTCATATATGGTCTTTATTATTTTGAAGTATATTCCCTCTATGTCCACTTTCTGGAGGATTTTTTTTTATCATAAATGGGTGTTGAATTTTGTCAAAAGCTTATTCTGCATCTATTGAGATGATCATATAGATTTTATTCTTCAGTTTGTTAATGTGTGTATCACACTAACTGATTTGTGGATATTGAAAAATCCACACATCCCTGAGATAAATCTCACTTAATCATCTTGTATGATCCTTTTAACCTATTGTTGGATTTGGTTTGCTAGTATTTTGTTGAAGATTTTTGTGTCTGTGTTCATCAGTGATATTGGCCTGTGAATTTCTTTTCTTGTGTGTGATATCTTCATCTGGTTTTGTTAATAGGGTGATGGTAGCCTCAGATAATGAGTTTGGGAGTGTTCTTTCCTCTGCAATTTTTTGGAAGAGTTTCAGAACTGCAGGTGTTAACTCTTCTCTAAATGTTTGATAGAATTTGCCTGTGAAGCTATCTGGTCCTGAACTTTTGTTTGCTGGTAGTTTTTTAATCAAAGTTTTGATTTCAGTGCCTGTGATTGATCTACTCATAGTTTCTATTCCTTCCTGGTTCAGTTTTGGGAGATTGTACCTTTCTAGGAATTTGTACATTTCTTCTATGTTGCCCATTTTATTGGCATAGAGTTGCTTGTAGTAGTCTCTTATGATCCTTTGTATTTCTATGGGGTCCATTGTAACTTCTCCTTTTTCATTCTAATTTTATTGCTTTGAGCCCTCTCCCTTTTTTTCTTGATGAGTCTGGCTAAAGGTTTCTCAATTTTGTTATCTTTTCAAAGAACCAGCTTTTAGTTTCATTGATCTTTTCTATTGTTTTCTTCATCTCTATTGCATTTATTTCTGCTCTGATCTTTATGATTCTTTCCTTCTGCTAACTTTGGTTTTTTTTTTTTTTTTGTTCTTCTTTATCTAGTTGCTTTAGGTGTAAGGTTAGGTTGTTTATTTGGGATTTTCTTGTTTCCTGAGGTAAGATTGTAATGCTATAAACTTCCTTCTTAAAACTGTTTTTGCTGTATCCCATAGGTTTTAGATTGTCGAGTTTTTCTTCTCCTTTGTCTCTAGGTATTTTTGATTTCTTGATTGATTTCTCCAGTGATCCATTGGTTGTTTAGTAGCATATTGTTTAGCCTCTACATGTTTGTGTTTTTTACAGTTTTTTTCTTGTAGCTGATTTCTAATCTCATAGCATTGTGGCTGGAAAAGATGCTTGATGTGATTTCAATTTTCATAAATTTATTGAGGCTTGCTTTATGGCCCAGCATGTGATCTATCCTGGAGAATGTTCCATGTGCACTTGACAATAATATGTATTCTCCTGCCTTCGAATGGAATGCTCTATAAATATCAATTAAGTTCATCTGGTCTAATGTATCATTTAAGGCCTATGTTTCTTTATTAATTTTCTGTCTGCATGTTCTGTCCATTGATGCAAATGGGGTGTTAAAATTCACCACTATTATTGTGTTGCCGTGAAGTAGCCTTTTATGGCTGGTAGCATTTGCCTTATATATTGAGGCACTCCTATGTTGGGTGCATATATGTTTACAGTTGGTATATCTTTTTCTTGGATTGATCCCTTGATCATTATGTAGTGTCCTTCTTCTTTGTCTCTTGTAACAGTCTTTATTTTAAAGCCTATTTTGTCTGATAGGAGTATTACTATTCCAGGTTTCTTTGGATTTTCATTTGCATGGAATAACTATTTCCATCCCTTTGCTTTCAGTCTGTATGTGTTCCTAGATCTGAAGTGGGTCTCTTGTAGACAGCATATATACAGATATTTTTGTGTGTCCATTCAGTCAGTCTATGTCTTTGGTTGGAGCCTTTAATCTGTTTGTATTTAAGGTAATTAATGATATGTATGTGCTTATAGCCATTTTATTCATTGTTTTTGTAGGGTTTTTTTCTCCCTTCCTTTTTTGTTTTCTTCTCTTGTGATTTGATGACTATTTTCAGTGTGGTACTTGGATTCCTTTTTCTACAAAATATTGTAGTTATTTTGTTTGTGGTTACCATGAAGTTTGGACATAGCATTCTGTATATATATATATATATATATATATATATATATATACAAGATTGTTTTAGGTTGCTGGTCTCTTAATTTCAAATATCTTGCATTTGTACTTTTCTCTTCTCATGATTGCTGGTTTTAGTATCATATTTGTTTGCACATGATTTCCTACCTTTACTATATGTCTGCCTTTACCAGTGAGCCTTCTCATTTGTAATTTTCTTTTTTCTAGTTGTAACCTTTTCTTTCCTGTCTAGAGAAGTTCCTTTAGCATTTGTTGTAACACTTATTTAGTGGTGCTGAATTCTTTAACTTTTCTTGTCAGTAAAACTTTTGGTTGTAGGTTTTCCTTTTTTATCACTTTGAGTATATCCCTTCTGGCCTGCTGAAAAATCAGCTGATAACCTTATGTGGAGTCCCTTGTATGTTATTTGTTGCTTTTCCCTTGATGCTTTTAATATTTTCTCTTTGTCTTTAATTTTTGTCAATTTGATCACTATGTGTTCCTCTTTGGGTTTAGCCTGTATGGGACTCTCTGTGCTTCCTGGACTTAGGTGACTGTTTCCTTTCCCATGTTAGGGAAGTTTTCAGCTATTATCTCCTCAAATATTTTCTCTGGCCCTTTCTGTCTGTCTTCTCCTTCTGGGACCCCTATAATGTGAATATTGGTGCAATTAATATTGTCCCAGGTCTCTTAAACTGTCTTCAGTTTTTTCATTCTTTTTTCTTTATTCTGTTCCATGGCAGTGATTTCCACCATTCTGTCTCCCAGCTCACTTAGCCATTCTTCTGCTTCATTTTTTCTGCTCTTGATTCCTTCTAGTATATTTTTCATTTCAGTTACTGTATTGTTCACCTCTGTTTGTTCTTTAAATCTTCTAGCTCTTTGTTAAAGTATTCTTGTATCTTCTCAGTCTGTGCCTTCATTCTTTTTTCAAGACCTTGGATTACATTTACTATCATTACTCTGATTTCTTTTTCAGGTAGATTCCCTATCTCCACTTTATGTAGTTGTTCCTCTGGGGTTTTATTCTGTTCCTTTTTCTGGAACATATTCTTCTGCCATCTCATTTTGTCTAACTTTCTCTGTTTGCATTCCCATGGGCTACAGGACTGTAGCTCCTCTTGCTTCTAGTGTCTGCTCCCTGGTGGGTGGGGCTGGTCTAAGAGACTTGTTCAGACTTCCTGATGGGAGGGACTGGTGCCTGCCCACTAGTGGGTGGAGCTGGGTCTATTCTTCTTGTGGGCAGAACTGTGTCAAGTGGTGTGTTTAATGACAGATGTGGGGTCAGGAAGACTTTAAGCAGCCTGTCTGCTGATGGGTGGGCCTGTTGGTTGTTTAGCCTGAGGTTTTCTGGCACTGAAATCTATTGGGGGGGGGGGCAGATCTTGGTGTCAAAATGGAAGCCTCCAGGATAGCTCATGACAATGAGTACTCCCCAGTACCTCTTCCACCAGTGTCCTTGTCCCCACAGTGAGCCAGAGTCACCCCCTGCCTCCACAGGAGACCCTCCAAGACCAGTAGGTATGTCTGGTCCAAGCTCCCATGAAGTTACTGCTTTTTGCCCTGGGTCCCAGTGCACATGAGACCTTGTGTGCATCCTTCATAAGTGGTGTTTCTGTTTCCCTCGTCCTGTAGAGTTCCTGCAATGAAGCCTCTCTGGCCTTCAAAGCCAAATCGTCTTGGGGGCTCCTCCTCCTGATGCCAGGCCCCCAGACTGGGGAGCCTGAGGAGGGGCTCAGAGCTCTCACTCCTGTGGGAGAACATCTGCAATATAATTATTTCCCAGTTTGTGTGTCACCTACCTGGTGGGTACGGGATTTGACTGTATCGCAAATGTGCCCCTCTTACCATCTGGTTGTGGCTTCTTCTTTGTCTTTGGAAGTAGAATATATTTTTTGGTAGGTTCCAGTCCTTTTTCTGATGGTTGTTCAGCAGTTAGTTGTGATTTTGGTGTTTTCATCAGTTGAGCTCAAGGCCTTCTACTCCACCAAATTGTCAGGAGAGACTATATGGCAGCTCTTAAACCTGGTAATGTAGACATGAGAAACAATAAGACACATGGGAAAAGAATGGAGTGGGATGAAAAGAGACTGGAAAGGTTCTAGGGGCCAGATCTTGAATGGTCTTCGGAACGATGTTAATGGGTTTAAAATTTATCCTCAGGCAGATTCTGGTGTCTTCAAAGGTTTTAAACAGAGGGGTAATTATATAGCTTTATTTTGGAAAGACCATTCTGGTTGCAGTATGGGGAATCTGAAGGGACAAGGCCAGGGACAAAGGATCAGTTAAGAAGTTGCTGGAATTACATTGGCAAGAGATGATGGTGGCAAAATCTATGGTTGTAGACATAAGGAAGAAGGGAAGTGAGATTAGAGAGATAATGAGGAATTTGAATCAGTAATACTTTTTGATTGATTGAAAGTTTGAGGGAGGAAGAAGGACTAAAGAGTTGAGGAGAAACTGTGGATTTCTAGCCTCAACAAGAGGGTATTGGAGATGGGGAGGGAGCAGGTTCCTGAGGGAGGGGAAATTCACTTTGGGAGGTTTGAGCAGATGATGGGATATCCAAGTTCAATAGGAGTACAATATGAGGGTCTGGAAATATCACTGAAACAAGGGGAGTGAATAAATTTGCCTAGAGAGAGCAGGTATAATGAAGAGAGCAGGGGAGATGAGAGGAGAGAGCCCAGGGAAGAACCCTGAGAGGCACTGATATCTCAGTGATTTAAAGTAAGTTGGGCTTACAAAGGAACCTGATACAGAGGTAGCTACAGAGTTAAGAAGAAACCTAAGAGCACGTAATGTGGTGGAAACCAAGGAAAACCAAGAAAAGAAAGAATTTCAAATGAGAAATAGTGGTGGATTTTGTCAAATGACACCAAGAATTTAAGCAAGATAAAGTCTTAAAAAGGGAGATGTTTAATGAACTTGGTGCCAGCAATGTCAGGGGAGTGACTAGGATTGGAAAACCACATTACACTGTTGAGAAGCACATGGAAGGTGAGGATTAGAAATTTGGCTGTGAAAGAAGAAAAATGCTAGAGCAATAAATGAAGACAAAATGGAGTTGGGGACTGGGATAAACCTGTGGAGTATAGCAATCTACTGAGGATGCAGCACTGCTCCTAACCAATGTTGCAAGTCCTTCAGTAGCTACTATGTACCTAAATCTTGTATTGTGTCCAATTTTTTTCTGGTTCTGATAATGTTTCCTTGCTTTTGTTCTGAGCATTTTAAAGGCTTTTTTTTAAAATTTAACATCTCTATTGGAGTATAATTACTTTACAATGTTGTGTTAATTTCTGCTGTATAACAAAGTGAATCAGCTATATGTATACATATATCCCTATATCCCCTCCCTCTTGCACCTCCCTCCCACTCTCTCTATCCCACTCCTCTAGGTGGACACAAAGCACTGAGCTGATCTCCCTGTGCTATGCAACTTCTTCCCACTAGCTATCTATTTTGCATTTGGTAGTGTATATATGTCAATGCTATTCTCTTACTTTGTCCCAGCTTACCCTTCCCCCTCCCTGTGTCCTCAAGTCCATTCTCTACATCTGGGTCTTTATTCCTGTCATGCCCTTAGGATCTTCAGAACCATTTTTTTTTTTTTTTTTTACATTCCATATATATGTGTTAGCATCCGGTATTTGTTTTTCTCTTTCTGACTTAACTTCACTCTGTATGACAGACTCTAGGTCCATTCATCTAACTACAAATAACTCAATTTTGTTTCTTTTTATGGCTAAGTAATATTCCATTGTATATATGTGCCAAATCTTCTTTATCCATTCATCTGTCAGTGGACACTTAGGTTGCTTCCATGCCCTGGCTATTGTAAATAGTGCTGCAATGAACATTGTGGTATGTGTCTTTTTTTGAATTATGGTTTCTCAGGGTATATGTCCAGTAGTAGTATTGCTGGGTTATATGGTAGGTCTATTTTTAGTTTTTTAAGGAACCTCCATTCTGTTTTCCATGGTGGTTTTATCAATTTATATTCCCACCAACAGGGCAGGAGGGTTCCTTTTTCACCACACCCTTTCCAGCATTTATTGTTTCTAGATTTTTGGATAATGGCCATTCTGACTGGCGTGAGGTGATACCTCATTGTAGTTTTGATTTGCATTTCTCTAATAATTAGTGATGTTGAGTATCTTTTCATGTGCCTCTTGGTTATCTGTATGTCTTCCCTGGTTAAATGTCTATTTAGGTCTTCCACCCATTTTTTAACTGGATTGTTTGTTTTTTAGATATTGAGCTCCATGAGCCATATGTATATTTTAGAAATGAATCCCTTGTCAGTTGCATCATTTGCAAACATTTTCTCCCATTCTGAGGGTTGTCTTTTTATCTTGTTTATGGTTTCCTTTGCTGTGCAAGAGCTTTTATTTATTTTATTTATTTATTTATTTTGAAAAGTTAAAAATTCCTTAATTTTTTATTCCTGGTACCACTACCACAATTTACAGGGCAATATACCTGATGTAATGAAAAGAAAAAGAAAAAGACAAAGCTACAACAGATAAAAGACCTCAGGAATATACATCTAATTGACACTACATTGCATTAATCAATAGCTGCACATTTTGCAAACTGTGGCTATGACAGTCCTGAACAAGAAGGGTTTCCTGTTTAAGCTGCAGTAACTTTTCTGACTATGGATCATCGTTCCTTCTGTGGCAGATTTTTACAGTTCCTCTAATGCATTTGGGACGACTGTCTCAAAGTAACCTGCAGCTTTCCTGACAACTCCTCACTCTCTCTCCTGCTAAGAACTGTAGCCCTTTTCTTCTGAGTTTTTAGAACCTTCTGCTACCATATCCACAACTTCCACCACCAGATCCATAACCACCACCATAGGGACTTCCCAAGCTTCTTCCACCAAAACTGCCCCCCTTCATGGGTCCATAATTTGATTGCTGTTGCCCACTATAATTTCCAAAATCATTATAGCTCCCACCACCACCATAGTTACCTCCAAAATTTCCTCCTTCATTGTAACCATCATATCCTCCACCACCGCCACCATATCCAGCACCTTGGTTTCCATATCCTGGTCCACCACCACCATAGCCTCCTCTACTACTGTAACCAGGACCACCGCCATAGTTACCACCGTTGCCTCCAAATCCAATATATCCACCATCACCTCCTCCATAACTACCTCTTCTGCCACCACCTCCACCACCATAGCCTCCTCTTCCACCAAAGTTTCCACCACAGCCAAAGTTACCTCCACCACCTCCAAAGTTTCCTCCACGACCCATAAAGTTGCCAGATCCACCTCCACGACCTCTTTGTGATCCAGCAGATTGCATTTCTTGTTTAGAAAGGGCCTTTTTCACTTCACAATTATGCCCATTAATAGTGTGGTATTTCTGAACAACAATTTTATCAACGGTATCATGATCATCAAAAGTTACAAAAGCAAATCCTCTCTTTTTTCCACTCTGCCTGTCTTCCATAACTTCTATGGTTTCAATATTGCCATACTTTTCAAAGTAGTCTCTCAAATTATATTCTTCTGTATCTTCTTTAATACCACCAACAAAAATTTTCTTCACTGTTAGATGGGCACCAGGCTTTACAGAATCCTCTCTAGAAACAGCTCTCTTTGGTTCCACTACACGCCCATCAACCTTGTGTGGTTGAGCACATATTGCTGCATCCACCTCTTCAACACAAGAGTAAGTAACAAAACCAAAGCCCCTGGAACGTTTTGTTTGGGGGTCTCTCATCACCACACAATCTGTAAGTGTGCCCCATTTCTGAAAATGTTCTCTTAAGCTATCATCTGTAGTTTCAAAGCTCAGACCACCAATAAACAGTTTTCTCAACTGTTCTGGTTCCTTTGGATCATGGCCCTCCTCCCCACCGCGGTGGCGGCGACGGCTGGAGTCAGGCTGGGGGCGGCCGGGTGGCAGTTTTACCTCCATTTTGAGACCAGACTCGCCTCTTCCAACTCGAGTTCAATATGGGACCACAAGAGCTTTTAAATTTAATTAAGTCCCATTTGTTTATTTTTGTTTTTATTTCCATTAGTCTAGCAGGTGAGTCAAAAAATATCTTGCTGTAGTTTATGTCAAACAGTGTTTTTCCTGTTCTCCTCTAAGAGTTTTATGGTGTCTGGTCTTACATTTAAGTCTTTAATCCATTTGGAGTTTATTTTTGTGTATGGTGTTAGGGAGTGTTCTAATTTCATTATTTTATATGTAGCTGTCCAGTTTTCCCAGCACCACTTATTGAAGAGACTGTCTTTTCTCCATTGCATGTTCTTGCCTCCTTTGGCATAATTTAGGCACCCATATGTGCATGAGTTTATCTCTGGGCATCCTATCCTGTACATTGACCTATATTTCTGTTTTTGTGGCAGTATCATACTGTCTTGACTACTCTAGCTTTTTGGTATAGATTGAAGTAGGGGAGCCAGATTCCTCCAACTCCATTTTCCTTTCTCTATATTGCTTTGGCTATTCGGGGTCTTTTGTGTTTCCATGCAAATTGTAAAATTTTTTCTTCTAATTCTGTGAAGAATGTCATTCATAGTTTGATAGGGATTTCCTTGAATCTGTAGATTGCTTTGGGCAGTATAGACATTTTCACAATGTTGATTCTTCCAATACAAGAACATGGTATATCTCTTCATCTGTTTGTATCATCTTTAATTTCTTTCATCAGTGTCTTATACTTTTCTGCATAAAGGTCTTTTGTCTCCTTAGGTAGGTCTATTCCTAGGTATTTTATTCTTTTTGTTGCAATGGTAAATGGGAGTGTTTCCCTAATTTCTCTTTCAGATTTTTCATCATTAGTGTATAGGAATTCAAGAGATTTCTGTGCATTAATTTTGTATCCTGCTACTTTACCAAATTCATTGATTAGCTCTAGTAGTTTTCTGGTAGCATCTTTAGGGTTCTCTATGTATAGAATCATGTCATCTGAAAACAGTGACAGTTTTACTTTTTTTCCAATTTGTATTCCTTTATTTGTTTTTCTTCTCTGATTGCTGTGGCTAGGACTTCCAAAATAATGTTGAATAAAAGTGATGAGAGTGGACATCCTTGTCTTTTTCCTGATCTTGGTAGAAATGCTTTCAGTTTTTCACCACTGAATATGATGCTTGCTGTGGGTCTGTCATATATGGTCTTTATTATGTTGAGACAGCTTCCCTCTATGCCCAGTTTCTGGAAAGTTTTTATCATAAATGGGTGTTAAATGTTGTCAAAAGTTTTTCTGCATCTACTGAGATGATCATATGGTTTTTCTTCTTCAATTTGTTGATGTGGATCACACTGATTCATTTGTGGATATTGTAAAATCCTTACATCCCTGGGATAAATCCCACTTTATCATGATATATGAACCTTTTAATGTGCTGTTGGATTTTGTTTGCTAGTATTTTGTGCAGAATTTTTGCATCTACATTCATCAGTGATATTGGTCTATAATTTTCTTTTTTTGTGATATCTTTTTCTGGTTTTGGTATCAGGGTGATGGTGGTTTCATAGAATGAATTTGAGAGTGTTTCTCCCTCTGAATTTTTTGGAAGAATTTGAAAAGGATGACTGTTAGCTCTTCTCTAAATGTTTCATAGAATTCACCTGTGAAACCTGGTCCTGGAATTTTGTGTGTTGGAAGAGTTTAAATTATGGTTACAATTTCATTGCTTGTGATAGGTCTGTTTATATTTTCTAATTTTCCTGGTTCAGTCTTGGAAAACTTACTTTTCCAAGAATTTGTCCATTTGTTTGTGGTAGTCCATTTTATTGTCATATAGTTGTTTGTAGTTGTCTCTTATAATCCTTTGTATTTCTGCAGTGTCTGTTGTGGTTTCTCCTTTTTCATTTCTAATTTTATTGATTTGTGTCCTCTCCCTTTTTTTCTTGATGAGTCTGGCTAAGCGTTTATCAATTTTGTTTATCTTCTCAAAGAACCAGCTTTTAGTTTTATTGATCTTTGCTACTGTTTTCTTTGTCTCTATTTCATTTATTTCTGCTCTGATCTTTATGATTTCTTTCCTTCTACTGACCTTGTGTTTTCTTTGTTCTTCTTTCCCTAGTTGTTTTAAGTGTAGGGTTAGATTGCTTTTGAGATTTTTCTTGTTTCTTGAGGTAAGATTGAATTGCTATAAACTTCCCTCTTAGAATTGCTTTTCCTGTGTCCCATAGGTTTTGGGTCATCAAGTTTTGTTGTCATTTGTTTCTATGTATTTTTTTTATTTCTTCTTTGATTTCTTCAGTGATCTCTTGGTTATTTAGTAGTGCACTGTTTAGCTTCCATGTATTTGTGTTTTTTATACTATTTTTTCCTATAATTGATTTCCAATCTCAAAGCATTCTGGTAAGAAAAGATGCTTGATATGATTTCAATTTTCTTAAGTTTTCTGAGGCTTGATTTATGACTGAAGATGTGATCTATCCTGGAGAATGTTCTGTGTGCACTTGTGAAGAAAGTGTATTCCTCCACTTTTGGGTGGTATGTCCTATAAATATCAATTAGATTTATTTGGTCTATTGTGTCATTTAAAGCTTGTGTTTCCTTATTTATTTTCTGTTTGGATGATCTGTCCATTGGTGTAAGTGGGGTGTTAAAGTCCCCTACTATTATTTTGTTACTATCGATTTCTCCTTTCATGGTTGTTAGCATTTGCCTTATGTATTGAGGTGCTCCTATTTTGGGTGCATAAACATTTATAACTGTTATTTCTTCTTCTTGCACTGATCCTTTGAACATTATGTAGTGTCCTTCTTTGTCTCTTGTAACAGTCTTTACTTTAAAGTCTATTTTATCTGATATGAATACTGCTACTCCACCTTTCTTTTGATTTCCATTCTCATGGAATATCTTTTTCCATCCCTTCACTTTCAGTCTGTATGTGTCCCTATGTCTATAGTGAGTCTCTTTTAGACAGCATATATATGGGTTTTGTTTTTGTATCCATTCAGCCAGCCTGTGTCTTTTAATTTGTACATTTAATCCATTTACATTTAAGGTTATTATCAATATGTATGTTCCTATTACCATTTTCTTAATTGTTTTGGGTTTGTTATTGTGGGTCTTTTTCTTCTGCTGTGTTTCTCGCTTAGAGAAGTTTCTTTAGTATTTGTTGTAAAGCTGGTTTGGTGGTGCTGAATTCTCTTAGCTTTTGCTTGTCTGAAAAGCTTTTGACTTCTCCATGGAATCTGAATGAGATCCTTGATGGGTGGAGTACTCTTGGTTGTAGGTTTTTCTCTTTCATCACATTAAGTGTATTGTTCCACTCCCTTCTGACCTGCAGAGTTTCTGCTGAAAAATCAGCTGATAACTTTATGGGGATTCCTTTGATGTTCTTTTTTGTTTTCCCTTGCTGTTTTTAATATTTTTTCTTTGAATTTATTTTTTGTTAGTTTGATTAATATGTGTCTTTGTTTTTCTTAGGGTTTATCCTGTATGGGACTCTTTGTGCTCCCTGGACTTGGGTGACAATTTCTTTTCTCATATTAGGGAAAATTTTGACTATAATTTCTTGAAATATTTTCTCAGACACTTTCTTTCTCTCTTCTTCTTCTGGGACCCTGATAATTCAAATGTTGGTGTGTTTAGTGTTGTCCCAGAGATCTCTGAGATTGTTTTCAATTCTTTTCATTCTTTTTTCTTTATTCTGCTCCTCAGCAGTTATTTTCACCATTTTGTCCTCTGGCTCACTTATTAGTTCTTCTGCCTCAGTTATTCTGTTATTGATTCCTTCTAGTGTATTTTTCATTTCAGTTTTTTTGTTGTTTATCTCTGTTTGTTTTTCTTTAGTTCTTCTAGATCTTTGTTAAACATTTCTTGAATTTTCTCAATTGGTGCCTCCATTCTACTTCTGAGATTGTGGATCATCATTACTATCATTACTCTGAATTCTTATTCAGGTAGATTGCCTATTTCCTCTTCATTTATTTAGTCTTGTAGGTTTTTACCTTGCTCCTTCATCCATGACATACATTTTTTCCATATCATTTTTTTTTTCTTTTTATGAGTGGGATTGTGTTCATGCCTTACAAGTGGTTTGGCCTGAGCCTTCCAACACTGGAGTTTGTATGCTGTTGGGTAGAGCTGGGTCTTGGTGCTGAGATGACAAACTCTGTGCAACCTCACTTTGATGAATATTCCCTGGGGTCTGAGGTTCTCTGTTAGCCCAGTGGTTTGGACTTGGAGCTCCCACCACAGGAACTTTGGCCCAAACCTGGGTTCCTGAACCAAGATCTCGCAAGATGTCTTCCAAGTGCCACATAGCCTAAAGAGGAAGATGTTTGCTCAAGTTATTTTTCAGAGACTTGGAGTCAGCAGCATCGAGTTCTCACTCCAGCCAGCTCTCATTTTAGTTTTTATTTTCATTTCTCTGATTATTAATGATGTTGAACATCCTTTCATGTGTTTGTTGGCAATCTGTATGTCTTCTTTGGAGAAATTTCTTTTTAGGTCTTCTGCCCATTTTTGGATTGGGTTGATTGTTTTTTTGATATTGAGCTGTTTGAGCTGCTTGTATATTTTGGAGATAATCCTTTGTCAGTTGCTTCATTTGCAAATATTTTCTCCCATACTGAGGGTTGTCTTTTTGTCTTGCTTATGGTTTCCTTTGCTGTGCAAAAGCTTTTAAATTTCATTAGGTCCCATTTGTTTATTTTTGTTTTTATTTCCACTTCTCTAGGAGGTAGGTCAAAAAGGATCTTGCTGTGATTTATGTCGAAGAGTGTTCTTCCTATGTTTTCATCTAGGAGTTTTATAGTGTCTGGTCCTACATTTAGGTCTTTAATCCATTTTGAGTTTATTTTTGTGTATGGTGTTATGGAGTGTTCTAATTTCATTGTTTTACATGTAGCTGTCCAGTTTTCCCAGCACCACTTACTGAAGGGTTTGTCTTTGCTCCATTGGATATTTTTGTATCCCTTATCAAAGATAAGGTGGCCATATGTGTGTGGGTTTATCCCTTCTCTCATGTTCCATTGATCTATTTTTGTATTTTTGTGTCAGTACCATCCTGTCTTGATTACTGTAGCTTTATAGTATAGTATGAAGTCACGGAGTCTGATTCCTCCAGCTTCGTTTTTTTCTCTCAAGACTGCTTTGGTTATTCGGGGTCTTTTGTGTCTCCATACAAATGTTAAGATTTTTTGTTCTAGTTCTGTAAAAAAAGCAATTGGTAATTTGATAGGGATTGCTTTGGATCTGTAGATTGCCTTGGGTAGTATAGTCAATTTCACAATGTTGTTTCTTCCAATCCAAGAACATGGTATATCTCTCCATCTGTTTGTATAATCTTTAACTTCTTTCATCAGTCTTATAGTTTTCTGCATAGGGGTATTTTGTCTCTTTAGGTAGGTTTATTCCTAGGTATTTTATTCTTTTTGTTGCAATGGTAAATGGGAGTGTTTCCTTAATTTATCTTCTAGATTTTTCATCATTAGTATATAGGAATGTGAGATTTCTGTGCATTAATTTTGTATCCTGCTAGTTTACCAAATTCATTGATTAGCTCTAGTAGTTTTCTGGTAGCATCTTTAGGATTCTCTATGTATAGTATCATGTCATCTGCAAACAGTGACAGTTTTACTTCTTCTTTTCCAACTTTGATTCCTTTTATTTCTTTTTCATCTCAGATTGCTGTAGATAAAATTTCCAAAACTATGTTGAATAAAAATGGTGAAAGTGGGCAACCTTGTCTTGTTCTTGATCTTACAGGAAATGGTTTCAATTTTTCACCATTGAGAACAATGTTGGCTATGGGTTTTTCATATATTGCCTTTATTATGTTGAGGTAAGTTCCCTCTATGCCTACTTTCTGCAGAGTTTTTATCATAAATGGGTGTTGAATTTTGTCAGAAGCTTTTTCTGCATCTATTGAGATAATCATATGGTTTTATCCTTCAATTTGTTAATATGGTGTATCACATTGATAGATTTGTGTATATTGAGGAATCTTTGCATTCCTGGGATAAACCCCACTTGATCATGGTGTATGATCCTTTTAATGTGCTGTTGGATTCTGTTTATTAGTACTTTGTTGAGGATTTTTGCATCTATGTTCATCAGTGATATTGGCTTGTAGTTTTCTGTTTTTGTGACATCTTTGTCTGGTTTTGGTATCAGGGTAATTGTGGCCTTGTATAATGAGTTTTGAAATGTTCCTCCCTCTGCTATATTTTGGAAGAGTTTGAGAAGGGTAGGTGTTAGCTCTTCTCTAAATGTTTGATAGAATTCACCTAGGAAGCCATGTATTTCTGGCTTTTTTTGTTGGAAGATTTGTTTTTAAATAAATTTATTTATTTATTTTAATCTTTGACTGACTTAGGTCTTTGTTGATGTCTGTGGGCTTTCCCTAGTTGTGCTGAGTGTGGCCTACTCTTCATTGCAGTGCACAGGCTTCTCACTGCAATGTCTTCTCTTGTTGTGGAGCATGGGCTCTAGGTGTGTGGGTTTCAGTATTTGTGGTACACTGGCTCAGTAGTTGTGGTGCATGGACTTAGTTGCCCCACAGCATGCAGAATCTTCCCCTATGAGGGCTCAAACCCATGTCCCCTGCATTGGCAAGTAGATTCTTAACTGCTGTGCCACCAAGGAAGTCCTGTTGGAAGATTTTTAATCACAGTTTCAATTTCAGTACTTGTGATTGGTCTGTTTATATTTTCTGTTTCTTCCTGGTTCTGTCTCGGAAGGTTGTGCTTTTCTAAGAATTTGTCAATTTCTTCCAGGTTGTCCATTTCATTGGCATACAGTTGCTTGTAGTAATCTCTCATGATCTTTTGTATTTCTGCAGTGTCAGTTGTTACTTCTTTTTCATTTTTACTTCCGTTGACTTGAGTCTTTTCTTTTTTTTTCTTGATGAGTCTGGCTAATGGTTTATCAATTTAGTTTATCTTCTCAAAGAACCATCTTTTAGGTTTATTGATCTTTGCTATTGTTTCCTTTATTTCTTTTTCATTTATTTCTGATCTTGTCTTTATGATTTCTTTCCTTCTGCTAACTATAGTGTGGTTTTTTTTGTTGTTGTTCTTATTTCTCTAACTGCTTTAGGTGTAAGATTATGTTATTTATTTGAGATTATTCCTGTTTCTTGAGGTAGAATTGAAAGTCTTCTTGAAAGAGCAGCTGGAGAGAGGAGGATGTGGGAACTTAGGGATCCATTGGGCCTCTGTACCTTGCCCTATTGGTGTAAACCCTCTGGTGCTCTACATGATGCCTATGAATTCCTAGGGGCTTATATTCTCCTGCCCACTCTGTCCCTAGGCTCCTGCTCTTATCAGATTATATTGTCTCAGCATTTTTGTTTATGAGTGTGGATGACTTACTAAAAACTGGTGGTAACAGACAGATTTATATCACAGCTTCATAAACAACTGAAAATGCAATGTTATCTAGTCCTCTTCAAAAATCATTCAGTCCTTTCTTGCCAATTTATGCACAGTTCAGTCCTTCTCTCTACTAAGAGCTCCTTTTCTCTTGCAAACTCTCATTCACATCCAACGTGCTTTGCTCTCTTTGGTTGCCTTGACTCCTGCTTATGTGTTTCATCAGAGCTTCATCTTTTACCTCCAAGTTTCTGTGAAGGTATTTTCCTAATAAAAATGGTTCCCTCCATAAAAGAAATTCTATTAATAATGTAATGTGTTTTCAATTCTGATACATAATTCAGAAAAGACTAAATCCCTTCCCCAGCTCATTCAGCATCAATATATTCTCTGGTCACATCCACCTGGAGGCATGATCAAAAGTAAAAATCATATCTACCATTTGTATGGAGAATGTGACTCTTTTAACTTCCTGAGCCCTGTATGAAAACGGGTGCTTTTTCCTGTTTAATGATAAATAACATTTGTGTAGTGATTTCAAACGTGTTATCTCATTTTCACAGGAAGTCAATGCCAAGACAATATTATTACCTCTCTACAAATGAAATATCTAGGGCTCAGAAAGAATTGACTTGCCCACCAGCAAGCAGCTGATAAAGCAGCAAGGCCAAGGCCAGCTTCCAAGGCCCCTCTTTCCACTGTAACACCATGCCTGTCTGATTTCAGTGTTTCTACTTCACAATTACAGGTCTTTTTCAATACTGTTGCTTAATTTTTTTTCTTTTTTTTTTTTTTTTTTTTTTGTGGTATGTGGGCCTCTCACTGCTGTGGCCTCTCTTGCCGTGGAGCACAGGCTCTGGATGTGCAGGCCCAGTGGCCATGGCCCACGGGCCCAGCCACTCCATGGCATGTGGGATCCTTCCAGACCGGGGCACGAACCTGAGTCCCCTGCATCAACAGGTGGACTCTCAACCACTGGCCACCAGGGAAGCCCCTGTTGTTTAATTTTTATATCTTAATGGGTTCCTTCCCTTTATAACCACAGTGTGATGCCTGAGTTCCTACCTATAGTGGAGTCATACTTGGCTTCACGAGATGTTTGGTTTGACATGGGTTTTCTAGACTTCCTGTGTAAAATTCACCAAAAAGATCACCAATTCCACAGCTTCTGCTTTAAATTTTTGAGGGTTAATCATGGGCGACTAGGTAGGAGGGCCTTATCCTCAGTTCTTGTTTCCTAAATAATGGATTTTCAAGGGCTGTGTTGATAAATACTGGCAGAATTTGAAATCTGTATTTCCTTTGCTGACTCACTCTCAGTGTGCATCACACAGATGCTATAGCATCATTTGCTATCCACAGAGCAGAAACTCCTAGTATAGGAGCCAAGTGCATTTAAACATTTGTCTACCAGTGTTAATGTATTGGCCTTCATCTCATTCATCTTTGTTAGTAATCAGGCAAGACATCATAAATTGTTTCTTCTCTAATTTTTTTTCTCTAAATAACATAGTGAATATTGATGCAGCCAAGAGTTCAGTGAGTAGGTGTGATGGATGGTTATTAGGAGAAAAAAAATACCAATGTAGTATAACCTCAAGACTCAACTTAAATTCCACTTTAGGAAACTGTTTTGTGGTTTAGTAAGAAATGATTTTGATACCAGCTGTCTGTGACTTGACAAGAAAAGAAAAACAAAATGATCTGATGACAGTTCTGTTCAAAACATTAAATCTCAGACAATGGAAGTTAGAAATAGTACAACCTCTGGATGGAGATTTTGGGACAGAGGTCTCCTCCTGCAATGCTAGATTCTCCTAGTACTAAGGAGTTTCATGGTGAGAAACTGTGTCATAGGGGACAAAACATGGACTTGAAAGTTAAAGCTGGATTTGAATCCAGCATCAAAAATTGTAACCATGTTATATGAATTTTACCTCAATTTTAAAAATAAAAAGAAAATTGTGAACATGACACAGTGTTTAACTGTTCTGAATCTTACTTTCTCTACCTCTATAGTAGGGATAATAATGCCTACTTTGCAGGTAGTGATTATCAATAATGCGTGTGCAATGTTTGACATAGACACGTGCTTAGTAGAGAGTAGCAGTTATTCTTACACTTTCTATCGAGGATTATTTTGTAGAGACATTATAAGATTATTTTCTTACTGATTCACAAATGAATATTTTTACATATGATTCACTCAAGAGCAAATGGTAGTGTAAAAAGTCCCCCTGTCCTTCTTCTTAATTAACCTCTCTGAGATCCCTGGTCTTAATCTACAAAACTGAAAGGATAATGCTACTAATAATGTCTACCTTAAGTATATATCAAGATTTCTGTGAGAGCAATTGAGATATAATATGCAAAAATACTTTGCAAGATGTAAAATATGTTGCAATAGTATTTTTAGGCTTCTTTTCTCAATATTGAATGTTAGTACTTTTAGGAGACTCAGTCTTTTGAAAGACTGATAGCAACGAAGATGTGCCTTTTTCTACATTTGGGTTTTGTAGCAGACCTCAAACTCGTATAGGTAATGGCCAGGAAAATGAATTTCTTATAGGAATTTGTCGTGTCTGACCAGGTCTTCTTCCCTCATTTGTCTTCTAGTCATTCTGTTATAAGTAAACAGCTGTCTGCTCAAACACCATTGAGCAGTGGAGATAAAAACTGTCCAGCAGAATAGCCAATAATAATTTGGATAGCTTGTGATGGAGAATGACAAGCAAAAAAGCTACAAGAGCATAGCGGGTACTTCATTATTTTTAACCAGAGTCTAATATATTTGGGCTTTTATTTTTAAGTTGTGAAATGGGTTGTGAGGATGGGTGTCATTCATATTTGTTATAATAAGCCAAATAATACAGAGTGTATAAAAAATAAATGCTCTTCCCTTCTCTTTTTTAATCCCAACTTTCAGAGGTATAAAATATTGACAATTAGATGTGGATTCTTCCAGATCAGCTATAGTGAAAGCCATCAGTGGAGTGACTTTGAAAGCTGAGATAAGGAATCAATATCTGTATCCTTCAGATATAGAACCTCCTGCTGTCAGGCTTTCAAAACAGTCACAAGCAGATTATCTGGGAGATAAACGAGTCTTGGAAACTGTGCATAAGAATACAAACATGACTAAATATGTATGGTATATTTGAAAACTGTTAAGAGAGTAAATCCTAAAAGTTCTCATCACCAGGAAACTAAACTTATCGTAGTAATCATTTCACATTATATGTTAAGTCAAATCATTAAGCTGTATGTTTTAAACTTATACAGTGCTCTAGGTCCATTATATCTCAATCAAACAGAAAGAAAAAAAGAATGCAAATAATTATTTTCCAATGACATAATCCCCCTATACACACATATGGAAGATAATTTATACTCTGATCATGACACATTTTTTGCAGAAAAAAATTGAAGATTCCCTACCTTGATGCCTAAAAAAAGTCCTTACTCCTTAGAACTGAATTTGAGAGTCTTCTGATTTAACTCCAATCTCCTTTTCCAGTTTCACTTTCCACCACACACAAAATCTTAGGTTTGGGAACTCCAAAGATCATCCATCCACAGCAATGCCTCTCAAATGGCAAGATGTGTACAGATCACCTGGGTGTGTTTTTTAAACCCAGATTCTGATTCAGTAGCCTGCATGGGGATTGAGTTTCTGCATTTCTAGCAAGTCCTCAGGCCTTGAGTAACCACGCATTGAGTAACAAGTTTTGAATTTCCTTGGATAGTGCTTCCCTCTATTTGTCTAAGGTGTGTCTCTGTAGTTATTTTTCCATTAATCTTAGTTCCAAACATATCAAGGTTGAATTCCTTTTCCACCTAAAAGATCTGTAAATATTTGAAGACAGTTATCAGGTCACTTCTAGGTAAACATCCCCATTGCCTTCAACCATTCCCTCATGTCAGGGCATTGCCATCCTTACATGCCCAGTATTTCATCCTTACTTCAGTGACATTACTACTCAGTTTGTTCTGGGTCAAAGACCTTCTTCTCCATCTCATTTGCCAACAAGGGAGTTTGGGTATGAAGAATGGATCGTTTTTTTTGTTTGTTTTTTGTTTTTAATATGCAGATGGAGAAGGAATTCAGAGGAAAAAGTAAATGGAAAAATCCTGAGTCAAGAATGTGCTTGACCTCTGAGAAACAACAAAGAACCAGAGTAGGTGGAGTGGAGTGAACAGATGCAAAGAGAAAGGTGAGGGGGTGACTGCACAATAAATAAGGCCACTTGACTTTTACTCTAAGGGAGATGGTTGTAAGGAAGAAATTTAAACAGCTGGCCTTTAATTTAACTTTTTGATCCATTCTCTTGATTATTGGGGCAGAGGCTCCCAGAGAAAGAAAGAAAGAGGGTAACCAATTTAACCTCCTTGTAACGTGCTGTTAACTAGACCTTCTGGTAAATAGACTTGTGGTATTTGTTAAGAGGAGAGTCCTTCTTTACAGAAGGCTCATAGCAGTATATCTCTGGTTTAAGATTGCTTAGGGTAAACAAACCTAGAATCTATGGGTTTATGAGGCATGGCTCTCTGGAAAAACGTCACAAGCCTTATGATGATAGGAGATTAAAATAGAGAAATTTCATTACCTAAATACTTCCTCCTCTGTGAGGTGACCCACAAACTTTACTTAGAGACTTTATGTAACATCTGGGCCAGAGGTCATGTGTTTGTTGTGGGAAGAAAGAAGCTGGGAAGCCACATGGTATCCCAGACCTTTCCCTACTTTGCTTGTGTCTTTGAAACTATTAGGAAAGCACAATACTGAATAAGATCTCTTGTTTGTGTTAGTTTGATATGGGAATCCATTTTTTTTAATACAGGTAATTTTTATTTCAGAGATTCCTAGAAACATACATGAGGGAGTATGGAAAATGAGACAGAGAAGGGAGAAAAGCCAATGAAGAATACAATAATGTGTGAATTATGCTGTAATAATTATGTACATAATCCTTTAGAAGACCTTCGAGAAACAGGAATCCAATTCTTTAGTTAATTCATATGGGGAGCCATTGAAGAGCTGAGTAGAATGTCATGTTTAAGCTGATGTTTTACAAGGATCACCCTGGCTGTTGTTTTAAATATAAACTCTATAGGGGCAAAGATAGAAGCAAGAAGACCATTTTTGGGCTATTTAAGCAATCTAGATGAGAATTGATGACTTGGACAACTTGGGAGTGATGAAAGGTGGTGCAGAAGACTTTGGGAGGAGATCAGAAGTTTCCTTTAGACATGCTACCATTGAGTTACCTATTGGTCATGTAAATGCATGTGCTACATAAGCAGGCCCATAGTTCAATGGAAAGATCTGGTCAGAAGGTATACATTCTGGAGTCAGCACCATATACATGCATATTGTAGAAGAATGAATATAGAGAAAGAAAAGGTCAAGATCTAAGCTCTGGAGACCTCTAAAATGAAAGAGATGGGTGAGATGAGAAGGAAGCAGTAAAGGAATCTGAGGAGGAGCAAAACAAAGTGAGAGTAGTATTCTAGAAGCCCAGTGATGACAGTCTTTCCAGGAGAAGCAAGTAGTTGACTGGGCCAAATGCTGCTTCAAGATCATGCAAGATGTGACTAAGAATTGGCTCTAGAAATCTGCAAGTCATTAGGGCCTTGGTAAGAGCTGTCTGGTTGGAGAAGTGAGAGTAAAGGCATGATCGAGGTGCTCTCTAGGGAGAATTGGAGGACAGAAATGGGAGATGCAAAAGAAAATTCTATTGAGGAGTTTTGCAATTAAGGGAAGCAAAGAAATGGGGGAGGTACTTGGCAGAGAGTGTGGGTGTGAGAGAGGATTATTAGTTATTATTGTGTGTTTTCCTAAGATGGAACTATAACAGCATGTTTTAATACTGGTGGGAGGGGAGAAATTCAAGATGGTGGAAGAGTAAGACACGGAGATCAACTTCCTCCCCACAAATACATTAGAAATATATCTACATGTAGAACAACTCCTACAGAACACTTACTGAACGCTAGCAGAAGACCTCAGACCTACCAAAAGGCAAGAAACTCCCCCATGTACCTGAGTAGGGCAAAAAGAAAAAGAAAAAACAGAGAAAAAAGAATAGGGACAGGACCTGCACCTCTGGGAGGGAGCTGTGAAGGAGGAAAGGTTTCCACACACTAAGAAGACCCTTTGTGGGCAGAGACTGTGGGTGGCAGAGGTGGGGAAGCTTTGGAACCACAGAGGAGAATGCAGCAACAGGGGTGTGGAGGGCAAAGTGGAGAGATTCCCGCACAGAGGATCAGTGTTGACCAGCACTCACCAGCCCGAGAAGCTTGTCGGCTCACCCGCCGGGATGCGCAGGGGCTAGGAGCTGAGGTTCAGGTTTCCACTGAATCGAAGGGAGAGGACTGGGGCTGGTTGCGTGAACATAGCCTGAAGGGGGTGCACTACAGCTAGCCAGGAGAGAGTCCTGGAAAAAAGTCTGGAGCTGCCAAAGAGGCAAGAGACTTTTTTTTTCCTTCTTTGATTCCTGGTGCATGAGGAGAGGGGATTAAGAGCACTGCTTAAAGAGCTCCAGAGAAGGGCGCGAGCTGTGGCTAAAAGCACGAACCCCAGAGAAGGGCATGAGATACTAAGGCAGCTGCTGCAGGATTTACCAACTTGCAGCATCCAAAAAGGAGACCCCAAACACAGTAAGTTAAGCAAAATGAGAAGACAGAGAAACACACAGCAGATGAAGGAGCAAGGCAAAAACCCACCAGACCTAAAAAATGAAGAGGAAATAGGCAGTCTACCTGAAAAAGAATTCAGAATAATGATAGTAAAGATGATCCAAAATCTTGGAAATAGAATGGAGAAAATAAAAGAAACATTTAACAAGGACCTAGAAGAACTAAAGAGCAAACAAACAGTGATGAACAACACAATACCTTAAATTAAAAATTCTCTAGAAGGGATCAATAGCAGAATAACTGAGGCAGAAGAACAGATAAGTGACCTAGAAGATAAAATAGTGGAAATAACTACTGCAGAATAGAATAAATAAAAAAGAATGAAAAGAATTGAAGACAGTCTCAGAGACCTCTGGGACAACTTTAACACACCAACATTCGAATTATAGGGGTCCCAAAAGAAGAAGAGAAAAAGAAAGAGACTGAGAAAATATTTGAAGAGATTATAGATGAAAACTTCCCTAATATAGGAAAGGAGATAGTTAATCAAGTCGAGGAAGCACAGAGATTCCCATATAGGATAAATCCAAGGAGAAACATGCCAAGACACATATTTAATCGAACTATCAAAAATTAAATACAAAGAACAAATATTAAAAGCAGCAAGGGAAAAACAACAAATAACACATAAGGGAATCCAAATAAGGTTAACAGCTGAACTTTCAGTAGAAACTTTGCAAGCCAGAAGGGAGTGGCAGTACATATTTAAAGTGATGAAGGAGAAAAACCTACAACCAGGATTACTTTACCCAGCAAGGATCTCATTCAGATTTGATGGAGAAATTAACAGCTTTACAGAAAAGGAAAAGTTAAGACAATTCAGCACCACCAAACTAGCTATACAACAAATGCTAAAGGAAATTCCCTAGGCAGGAAACATAAGAGAAGGAAAAGACCTACAATAACAAACACAAAACAATGAAGAAAATGGTAATAGGAACATACATATTGATAATTACCTTAAATGTAAATGGATTAAATGCTCCAACCAAAAGACATAGATTGGCTGAATGAATACAAAAACAAGACTCGTATATATGCTGTCTACAAGAGACCCACTTCAGACCTAGAGACAAATACAGACTGAAAGTGAGGGGATGGAAAAAGAAATTCCATGCAAATGGAAATCAAAAGAAACCTGGAGTAGCAATTCTCATGTCAGACAAAATAGACTTTAAAACAAAGGCTATTACAAGAGACAAGAAAGACACTACATAATGATCAAGGGATCAATCCAAGAGGAAGATATAACAATTGTAAATATTTATGCACCCAGCATAGGAGCACCTCAATACATAAGGCAAATACTAACAGCCACAAAAGGGGACATCAACAGAAATACAATCATAGTAGGGGACTATAACACCCCACTCTCACCAATGGACAGATCATCCAAAATGAGAATACATAAGAAAACACAAGCTTTAAATGATACATTAAACAAGATGGACTTAATTGATATTTATAGGACATTCTATCCAAAAACAACAGAATACACATTCTTCTGGATTGCTCATCGAACATTGTCCAGGATAGATAATATCTTCAGTCACAAATCAAGCCTTGGTAAATTTAAGAAAATTGAAATCATATCAAGTATCATTTCCGACCACACCTCTATGAGACTAGATATGAATTACAGGAAAAAATCTGTAAGAAATACACACACGTGGAGGCTAAACAACAGACTACTTAGTAACCAAGAGATCACTGAAGAAATCAAAGAGGAAAACAAAAAATGCCTAGAAACAAATGACAATGAAAACACGACAACCCAAAACCTATGGGATGCAGCAATAGCAGTTCTAAGAGGAGAGTTTATAGCAATACAATCCTACCTTAAGAAACAAGAAACACCTCAAATAAACAATTTAACCTTACACAAAAGCAATTAGAGAAAGAACAAAAAAAAAGCACCCCAAACTTGGGCTTCCCTGATGGCTTAGGGTTTGAGAGTCCGCCTGCTGATGCAGGGGACACAGGTTCATGCCCCAGTCCAGGAAGATACCACATGCTGTGGAGTGGCTAGGCCCATGAGCCATGTCCTCTGAGCCTGTGCATCCAGAGACTGTGCTCTGAAATGGGAGAGGCCACAATAGTGAGAGGCCTGCATACCACACACACAAAAAAAACCCCACCAAACTTAGCATAAGGAAAGAAATCATAAAGATCAAATCAGAAATATATGAAAAAGAAATGAAAGACACGATAGCAAAAATCAATAAGACTAAAAGCTGGTTCTTTGAGAAGATAAACAAAATTCATAAATTATTAGCCAGAATTATCAAGAAAAAAAAGAAGACTCAGGTCAATAGAATTAGAAATGAAAAAAGGAGAAATAACAACTGATACTGCAGAAATACAAAAGATCATGGGAGATAACTACAAGCAACTATATGCCAGTAAAATGGACAACCTGGAAGAAATGGACAAATTCTGAGAAATGCACAACCTTCTGAGACTCAACCAGGAAGAAATTGAACATATTAACAGGCCAATCACAAGCACTGAAATTGAAACTGTGATTAAAAATCCTCCAACAAACAAAAGCCCAGGACCAGATGGCTTCACAGGCGAATTCTATCAAACATTTAGAGAAGAGCTAACACCTATCCTTCTCAAACTCTTCCAAAATATAGCAGAGGGAGGAACACTCCCAAACTCATTCTACGAGGCCACCATCACTCTGATATGAAAACCAGACAAAGATGTCACAAAGAAAGAAAACTACAGGCCAATAGAACTGATGAACATAGATGCAAAAATCCTCAACAAAATACTTGCAAACAGATTCCAACAACACATTAAAAGAATCATACATTATGATCAATTGGGTTTTATCCCAGGAATGCAAGGATTCTTCAATATACACAATTCAATCACTGTGATACACCATATTAACAAATTAAAGGAGAAAAACCATATGATCATCTCAATAGTTGCAGAGAAAGTTTTTGACAAAATTCAACACCCATTTATGATAAAAACCCTCCAGTAAGTAGGCACAGAGGGAACTTTCTTCAACATAATAAAGGCCATATATGACAAACCCACGGCCATCATTGTCCTCAATGATGAAGAACTGAAACTATTTCCACTAAGATCAGGAACAAAACAAGGTTGCCCACTCTCACCACTATTCTTCAACATAGTTTTGTGTTGTATGGTATTTCTATGTTTAGTTTTTTAAGGAACCTCCATACTGTTCTCTACAGTAGCTGTATCAATTTACATTCCCACCAACAGTGCAAGAGGGTTCCCTTTTCTCCACACCCTCTCCAGCATTTATTTTTGTAGATTTTTTAGTGATGGCCATTCTGACTGGTGTGAGGTGATACCTCATTGCAGTTTTGATTTGCATTGCTCTAATGATTAGTGATGTTGAGCATCTTTTCATGTGTTTGTTGGCAATCTGTATATCTTCTTTGGAGAAATGTCTATTTAGGTCTTCTGCCCATTTTTGGATTGGGTTGTTTTTTTTGATATTGAGCTGCATGAGCTGCTTGTATATTTTAGAAATTAATCCTTTGTCAGTTGCTTCATTTGCAAATATTTTCTCCCATTCTAAGGTTTGCCTCTTCCTGTTGCTTATGGTTTTCTTTCCTGTGCAAAAGCTTTTAAGTTTCATTTGGTCCTATTTATTTATTTTTCTTTCCATTTTTCTAGAACATGGCTCAAAAAGGATCTTGCTGTGATTTGTCATAGAGTGCTCTGCCTATGGTTTAATCTAAGAGTTTTATAGTGTCTCGACTTACATTTAGGTCTTTAATCCATTTTGAGTTTACTTTTGTTTATGGTGTTAAGCAGTGTTCTAATTTCATTCTTTTACATGTAGCTGTCCAATATTCCCAGCACCACTTATTGAAGAGCCTGTCTTTTCTCCATTGTATATCCTTGCCTCCTTTATCAAACATAAGGTGACCATATGTGCGTGGGTTTATCTCTGGATTTTCTATCCTGTTTCTTTTATCTGTATTTCTGTTTTTGTGCCAGTACCATACTGTCTTGGTTACTGTATCTTTGTAGTATAGTCTGAAATCAGGGAGTCTGATTCTTCCAGCTTCATTTTTCATTCTCAAGATTGCTTTGGCTATTCAGGGTCTTTTTTGTTTCCAAACAAATTGTGAAATTTTTTGTTCTAGTTCTGAGAAAAATGCCAGTGGTAGTTTGATTGGTATTGCATTGAATCTGTAGATTGCTTTGGGTAGTAGAACCATTTTCACAACGTTGATTCTTCCAACTGAAGAACATGGTATATCTCTCCATCTATTTGTATCATCTTTAATTTCTTTCATCAGTGTCTTATAGGTTTCTCATTACAGGTCTTTCACCTTCTTAGGTAGGTTTATTCCTAGTTATTTTATTCTTCTTTTGCAATGGTAAATGGGAGTGTTTCCTTAATTTCTCTCAGATATTTCATCATTAGTGTATAGGAATGCAATAAGTTTCTGTTCATTAATTTTGTATCCTGCTACTTTACCAAATTCATTGATTAGCTCTAGTAGTTTTCTGGTAGCATCTTTGGGTTTCTCTATATATAGTATCATGTCATCTGCAAACAGTGACAGTATTACTTTTTTTCCAATTTAGATTCCTTTTATTTCTTTTCTTCTCTGATTGCTGTGGCTAAAACTTCCAAAACTATGTTGAACAATAGTGGTGAGAGTGGGCAACCTTGTCTTGTTCCTGATCTTATTGAAAATGGTTTTAGTTTTTCACCATTGAGAATGATGTTGGCTGTGGGTTAGTCATATATGGCCTTTATTATGTTGAATTAGCTTCCCTCTGTGCCTACTTTCTCGGGGGTTTTATTATAAATGGGTGTTGAATCTTGTTGAAAGCTTTTTCTGCATCTATTGAGATTATCATACGTTTTTTATCTTCAATTTGTTAATAAGGTGTTTCACACTGATAGATTTGTGTATATTGAAGAATCCTGGCATCCCTTGTATAACCCCACTTGATCATGGTGTATGATCCTTTTAATGTGCTGTTGGATTCTGTTTGCCAGTATTTTGTTGAGGATTCTTACATCTATGTTCATCAGTGATATTGGTCTGTAGTTTTCTTTCCTTGGGACATCTTTGTCTGGTTTTGGTATCAGGGTGATGGTGGCCTCGTAGAATGGGTTTGGGAGTGTTCCTCCCTCTGCTATATTTTGGAAGAGTTTGAGAAGGATAGGTGTTAGCTCTTCTCTAAATGTTTGATAGAATTCGCCTGTGAAGCCATCTGGCCCTGAGCTTTTGTTTGTTGGAAGATTTTTAATCACAGTTTCAATTTCAGTGCTTGTGATTGGTCTGTTCATACTTTCTATTTCTCCCTGGTTCAGTCTCGGCAGTTCTGCATTTCTAAGAATTTGTCCATTTCTTCCAGGTTGTCCATTTTATTGGCATTGAGTTGTTTGTATTAATCTCTCATGATCCTTTGTATTTCTGCAGTGTCAGTTGTTACTTCTTTTTCATTTGTAATTCTGTTGATTTGAGTCTTTTCCCTTTTTTACTTTTTGAGTCTGGCTAATGGTTTATCAATTTTGGTTATCTTCTCAAAATCCATCTTTTGGTTATCTTCTCAAAATCCATCTTAATGTTTTTTGCTATTGTTTCCTTCATTCCTTTTCATTTATTTCAGATCTGGTCTTTATGATTTCTTTCCTTCTGCTACCTTTGGGGTTTTTTTGTTCTTCTTTCTCTAATTGCTTCAGGTGTAAGGTTAGGTTGTTTATTTGAGATTTTTCATGTTTCTTGAGGTAGGATTGTATTGTTATAAACTTCCCTCTTAGAACTGCTTTTGCTGCATCCCATAGGTTTTTGGTCATCCTGTTTTCTTTGTCATCTCTTTCAAGGTATTTTTTGATTTCCTCTTTGATTTCTTCAGTGATCTGTTGGTTATTTAGTAGTGTATTGTTTGGCCTCCATGTGTTTGTATTTTTTACAATTTTTTTCCTGTAATTGGTATCTAGTGTCATGACGTTGTTTATTTTAAAGTCTATTTTGTCTGATATGAGAATTGCTACTCCAGCTTTCTTTGATATCCATTTTCATGGAATATTTTTTCCATCCCGTCATTTTCAGACTGTATGTGTTCCTAGGTCTAAAGTGGGTCTCTTGTTGACAACATGTATATGGGCCTCCTTTCATATCCATTCAGCCAGCTTGTGTCTTTTGGTTGGAGCATTTAATCCATTTACATTTAAGGTAATTATAGATATGTATGTTTTTATCACCATTTCCTTAATTGTTTCAAGTTTGTTTTTGTGGGTCTTTTTCTTGTGTTTCCCACTTAGATAAATTTCTTTAACATTTGTTGTAAAGCTGGTTTGGTGGTGCTGAATTCTCTTATCTTTTGCTTGCCTGTGAAGGTTTTAATTTCTCCATCAAATCTGAATGAGGTCCTTGCTGCGTAGAGTAATCTTAGTTGTAGCTTTTTCTCTTTCATCACTTTGAATATATCCTGCCACCCCGTTTTGGCTTGCAGAGTTTCTGCTGAAGGATCAGCTGTTAACCTTATGGGGATTCCCTTGTATGTTATTTGTTGATTTTCCCTTGTTGCTTTTAATATTGTTTCTTTGTATTTAATTTTTGATAGTTTGATAAATATGTGTTTTGGCGTGTTTTTCCTTGGATTTATCCTGTATGGGACTCTCTACTCTTCTTGGACTTGATTGACTATTTCCTTTCCCATATTAGGGAAGTTTTCAACTATAATCTCTTCAAATATTTTCTCAGTCCCTTTCTTTTTGTCTTCTTCTCCTGGGCCCCTATAATTCGAATGTTCATGCATTTTATGTTGTCCCAGAGGTCTCTGAGGCTGTCTTCAATTCTTTTTCTTTATTCTGTTCTGTGGTAGTTATTTTCACTCTTTTGTCTTCCAGGTCACTTATCCATTCCTCTGCCTCAGTTATTCTGCTATTGATTCCTTGTAGAGACTTTTTAATTTCATTTATTGTGGTGTTCATCATTGTGTGTTTGCTCTTTATGTCTTCTAGGCTCTTGCTCATCATTTCTTGTTTTTTCTCCATTGTATTTACAAGATTTTGGATCATCATTACTATCATTACTCTGAAGTCTTTTCCAGGTAGACTGCCTATTTCCTCTTCATTTGTTTTTTCAGGTGGATTTTTACCTTGTTCCTTCATCTGCTATGTTTTCCTCTTTCTTCACATTTTGCTTAACTTACTGTATTTGGAGTCTTCTTTTCGCAGGCTGCAGGTTCATAGTTCCCATTGTTTTTGTTGTCTGCCCCCAGTGGGTAACGTTGCTTCAGTGAACTTTTAGGCTTCCTGGTAGAGGGGACTTGTGCCTGTGTTCCAGTGGATGAGGCTTGATCTTGTCTTTTTGGTGGACAGGACCATGCCTGGTGTTGTGTTTTGGGGTGTCTGTGGACTTATTACGATTTTAGGCAGCCTCTCTTCTAATGGGTGGGGTGTGTTCCTGGTCTGCTAGTTGTTTTGCATGGAGTACCCAGCACTGGAAATTGCTGGTCATTGAGTGGAGCTGGGTCTTAACATTGAGATGGAAATCTCTGGGAGAGCTCTCAGAGATTGATATTATGTCAGGCTAAGAGGTCTCTGCTGGTCCAATTTCCTGAACTCAGCTCTCCCACCTCAGAGTCTCAGTCCTGACACCCAGCCAGAGCACCATGACCCTGTCAGCCTCATGGCTCAGAAGAAAAGGGAGAAAACATAAGAAAGAATAATAAAATAAATAAAGTTATTTAAATAAAAATAAAAAAGTATTATTAAAATAAAAAAATTAAAAATAATAAAAGGAAAATGAAAGAGCAACCAAACCAATAAACAAATCCACCAGTGATAACAAGCACTAAAAACTATACTAAGATAAACATAAAAGTCAGAAACTAGTCAGTCACATACAGCAAACCCCAATTTTGAGATGATTCATTGTCTTTTCAGGTATTCCAGAGATGCAGGATGCATCAAGTTGATTGTCAAGATTTAATCTGCTGCTCCTGAAGATGCATGGAGAAATTTCCCTTTCTCTTCTTTGTTCACACAGCTCCTGGGGTTCACCATTGGATTTCGCCCCACCTCTGCATGTAGGTCACCCTCTGGTGTCTGTTTTTTTGCCCAGACAGGAAGGGGTTAAAGCAGCTGCTGATTAGGGGGCTCTGGCTCACTCAGGCTGTGGGGAGGGAGGGGTACGGAATGCAGGGCTAACCTGTGGTGACAGAGGCCGGTGTGACTTTGCAACAGCCTGAGGCATGCTGTGTGTTCTCCTGGGGAAGTTGTCTGGATCACCGGACTCTGGCATTGGTGGGCTGCACAGGGTCCCAGGAGGGGAGGTGTGGATAGTGACCTGTGCTTGCACACAAGGTTCTTGGTAGCTGCAGCAGCAGCCTTAACATTTCATGCCTGTCTCTGGTGTCTGTGCTGATAGCCGTGGCTCACGCCTGTCTCTGAAGATTGTTTAGGCGATGATCTGAATCTCCTCGCCTCATGCACCCTGAAGCAATGGTCTCTTGACTCTTAGGCAGTTCCAGACTTTTTCCGGGACACCCTCTTGGCTAGCTGTGGTGCACTAGCCCCCTTCAGGCTGTGTTCATGCAGCCAACCCCAGTCTTCTCCCTGGGTTCTGACCTCCGAAGTCTGAGCCTCAGCTCCCAGCACCCACCCATCCCAACGGGTGAGCAGATAAGCCTCTCAGGCTGGTGAGTGCTGGTTGGCACTTATCCTCTGTGCGGGAATCTCTCTGCTTTGCCCTCTGAACTTCTTTTGCTGTGTTCTCCTCCGTGGCTCAGAATCTTCCCCCCTTGGCCACCCACCATTTCCACCAGTGAAGGGGCTTCCTAGTGTGTGGAAACCTTTCCTCCTTCACAGCTACCTTCCACGGGTGCAGGTCCCATCCTTATTCTTTTGTCTCTGTTTTTTATTTTTTTTTTTGCCTTACTCAGGTACGTGGGGAGTTTCTTGCCTTTTGGGAAGTCTGAGGTCTTCTGCCAGCATTCAGTAGGTGTTCTGTAGGCGTTGTTCCACATGTGGATGTATTTTTGATGTATTTGTGGGGAGGAAGGTGATCTCCACGTCTTACTCCTCCACCTTTTTGAAGGTCCTCGAGGAATACAGAATTTAAGGGCACAGTGCAAGTGGGTGGGTAGATAGATTTAGTGGTGAGAGCAAGTAGAAATTTTCTTTTGGTTGTTTCTATTTTTCTCAGTGAAGTAGAAAGCAATTTTCTGGCATCAAACTCTTCTAAGTGTAGTCCATAGAATATTAACACGATGACATGTGGGAGCTTATTGAAAATGTACACTCTTAGGCTTTACCTTACATCTCCTGAGTTAGGATCTTTATTTTAATAAGAAACCTTAAGTGATTCTTACACACATTAAAGTTTGAGGAGCACTGGTCTGGAATGGTGATGCTCAAAACATAGTTCACACATCACTGCCAGTCTGCTAATAATATTTGCCACTGGCCTGCAACAAAATTTGTAAGGCAAATGAGAGTACTCATTCAGAAACTTTTGTAGGAATTTGACATCGCTGTGACGTTGAATCATGTGATCACAGGACTCATCTTGAACGGAATGTAGAACACTTTGGGTATTATGGAACTCAAGAGGTAAATCACATGATGCAAGCTATGTCCTAGGTATAGGGCAGTTAAGACCATGTTACAATGTGTGACATTTCAAATTAATTTGCCAGTTTTAAAGTTCCTTAAATGTAGAATCCTTTTTTTTTTCATTGAAAGATAATTTAAATTGAATGATAACTTATAGAGTGAATTGTTCAAACTAATGATGGATTGAAGATAATTTTTAAAATAAACTATTAGGATGTAAGCATCTACAGCAAAAGGCAATGAGGTATCTCCATCTTGTGATCTGTGATTTTTCTGTACCCCCACTCCATGCTCCACCAAACCCTCTTTCTTACTCCTTAGAGAAAAGAGGGGAGTTCTGTTTGTTGTACAAATGCATCTATATGAGACTGGATAGGTATGCTTTAGTCTTTGCATCAGGTGATGATGTGTATATATGTACTGAAGTGAGTCTAACATTGATTCACTAAATAGGAATATATAGTAAGGAATTTGGCCTTGGCAAAAGAGAAGTCTGGCCTTTGCCTTTGGCTTTTGGGAGGTAATCTAAGTCATACCTGATAGGAGTGTCTTGTTTAGGCTGGCCACTCTGACCAGTGGAAGTTGGGTGGAAGTAGGGTGGAAGTTGGCTATGCCAGAATGACCAAAACATGTTATTTAGGGTAAGGGATTTGGCATCATGTGCTATCAGTCTACCTAGACGCTAAATTGCACCATCTGGAAAATCAATTGTCAGTCAATCCTGCCTACATAACAAAGCTCCAATAAAATCTCTGGATGCTCTGGAATTTCAGGTGAGCTTCGCTGGTTGGCAATACTCCATACATATTGTCACACATCAAAGCTGGGAGGGTAACATGTCCTGAGGACAATGGAAGCTTCATGTTTGGAACAATCCCAGACTCTGCCCTATATATCTCTTCCTTTGGCTGATTTTATTTCATATCTTTTCCATGTAATAAGTCATAATTGTGAGTATAATAGCTTTCAAAGAGTTTGGAGAGTCCTTCTAGCTAATTACTGAAACAAGTAGTTTTGGAACGTCCCTGACCTTGCAGTTGGTGTCAGGAGTGAGGAGAGTCTGTAAGGACTATTTCCCCTAATTTGTACTTGGACACTGTCTTAGTTTGCTCAGACTGCCATAAAAAATACCATAGACTGGGTGGCTTAAACAACAGAAATTAATTTTCTCATAGTTCTGGAGGCTGGAAAATCCAAGATCAAAGTGCTGGCCAGTTTGATTCCTGGTGAGAACTCTCTTCCTGGTTTGCAGACAGCTACCTTCTCTCTGTGTGCTCACATGATGGAGACAGAGATATCCCTGATGTCTCTCCCTCTTTTATAAAGATACCAGTTTTACTGGATCAGAGTTTCACCCTTATGACCTCATTTAATTGTGTTAATCGCCTCCTTAAAGGCCCTATCTCCAAAACAGTCACATGGAGGCTTTAGGGATTCAACATATTTTGTATTTTGGGGGGACATAATTCAGTCCATAGCAGACTCTAACTCCTGGCAGTGGGTTTAGAAGTCTTGGACAGACTTGGCAGGCCCAGGATGTGCCCTTAACCTCAAAGTTTGACTGACTCTGGGTAGGAAGGATAATATAGCAAGGGGTTATTTTTAAAGTGCATGTGAAACATTAAGTGAAATAAGCCAGACACAAAAGGACAAATGTTGTGTGCTGCATGTGAGATACCTAGAATAGACATTCAAATTCACAAAGAGAGTAGAATAGAAATACCAGGGGCTAAGGGGTGGAGTGAATGAGAACTTATTGTTTAATGGTTAGAAATTTTCCATTTAGGATGATGGGAAATTTTAGAGATGGATGGTTGCAATGGTTGTGCAAAAATATGAATGTACTTTGCTACTGAATGGTATACTTTAAAAGCATTAAAATGGTAAGTCTTTTGTTAGGTATATTTGAGCACAATTTTTAAAAAGTACATCAACCCATTATAATTTTTCTCATTTCATGGAATTGGAATTCAGCCAGTAGACTGCTAAGACTGTCTGTAGCAAAGGGAGAAAGACCATTTCTCTCCTTCCTGATCTAGTTCACTCCTCCTGAATCACTGGCACATATTCAGCCATTCCTGTCACTCACTGGAACACAGAGTGCTAATGCCCACCAAAACCCATTTCCTTTCCCTTCTGGGCATACAATTAGACTAGATTTCTAAGTTAGGAGAGACCACATCACTAAGATCTGTGCCATATTCAGGTCCATCTCCCCTGTAGGTGAACTTCTTTTTCTCTGTCTACTGTGAGAATGGAGAGAATTCCAAGGATCCAGAGGAGGGTGAGAGGAGCTCAGTCCAATACCTGCACTGGATTCTCATCGGTCAAGAAATAGATTTAGGCATTGTCAAAGCCATGAAGAATATTCTAGTTTTTTTCTCTTATGGGAGATTAGGTTACTTTACCTTAAATATCCACTCTCTGGGGAGGTTGTTTCTAATAAGATGTGTTGAAAGAAAAAAGCTAGATGTCCAGGCACTTTTATTATAGAAATATTGCTATGACAAGAAAATCTTCTGTTCTCTCTTAAAGAAGCAAATAGAAATCTTTTTCTTGAAATACATTTCTAAAAATATTTACATTAGAACATACCCAGTAATAGATTTTAGCAGCTATTACATAGTAGACTATTAAAGTAAAATGTGAGATACTGGCCCAGTTCCTGCATGGACACAAAAATAGTGTTATGGTTTGTCATAATATAAAAATGTAGCATTCTTTAAAAAACAAAGTTAAAAAAACCCACAGTACTTCAAAATCATATTAAATTATGTGTACTGCCTCAGCATTTGTATAAAGATTTGTCATAACAAAATATTTCAAATATATAAGGAAAGCACATAATTATTGAATAATATATTTCTGTGTGTGGAAAACCCCAAATAGATATTAGGTATTAGAAATTAGATAATTATGAAGCTGTTTTTTTTTCTCTTCCCTATTTTGAATCTATTTGCATACTCAAAGTGTCCCACCACAATCTTCCAATGAGATTCTTTCGCATGGGAAACGTATCCTTTTTAAAAAAATATTTTATTGAAGTATAGTTGATTTACAATGTTGTGTTAATTTCTGCTGTAACCAAAGAGTGATTCAGTTATACATATATATATTCTTTTTCATATTCTTTTCCCTTATGGTTTATCACAAGATATTGAATATAGTTCCCTGTGCTGTATAGTAGGACCTTGTTGTTTATCCATCCTATATATACTAGTTTGCATCTGCTAATCCCAAACTCCCAATCCTTCCCTCCCCCATTCCCCTCCTCCTTGGCAACCACAAGTCTGTTCTCTATGTCTGTGCATCTGTTTCTGTTTTGTGGATATGTTGTTTTTTGTCGTATTTTAGATTCTACATATAAATGATATCATATGGTATTTGTCTTTCTCTTTCTGACTTACTTTGCTTAGTATGATAATCTCTAGGTCTGTCCACATTGCTGCAGGTGGCATTACTTTATTCTTTTTTATGGCTTATATATATATATATATATATATATACCACATCTTCTTTATCCATTTATCTGTTGATATACATTTAGGTTGTTTCCATGTCTTGGCTATTGTAAAGAGTGTTGCTATGAACATAAGGGTGCATGCATCTGGGAATAGTATCCTTGATTTCTGAGTACCTTTTGTTAAGATATGTTTAACCTCTATGGTTAAGCTATGGCACATTTTCACTTTCTTTTTTTTAAAAATGTCTTTATTGGAGTATAATTGCTTTACAATTTTATGTTAGTTTCTTCTGTACAACAAAGTGAATCAGCTATATGTATATGTGTATATATATATATATATATATATATATATATATCCCCATATTCCGTCACTCTTGAGCCTCCTTCCACCCTCCCTATCCCACCGCCCTCAATCGTCACAAAGCATCAAGCTGATCTCCCTGTGCTATGCAGCAGCTTCACACTAGCCATCCATTTTACATTTGGTATTGTATATATGTTAATGCTACCCTCTCACTTCATCCCAGCTTCCTCTTCCCACCCTGTGTCCTCAAGTCCGTTCTCTACTTCTGTGTCTTTATTCCTGCCCTAACACTAGGTTCATCAGTACCATCTTTTTAGATTCCACATATGTGCGTTAGCATATGGTATTTGTTTTTCTCTTTCTGACTTACTTCACTCTATATGACAGACTCTAGGTCCATCCACCTCATTACAAATAACTCAATTTCGTTCCTTTTTATGGCTGAGTAATATTCCATTGTATATAGGTGCATGGCACATTTTCAGTCTTTATACTCAACCCAAGCATAGGGGTGTACACCACAAGATCTAGAGAGGATATTCTGGGAAAGAAGAAACAGTCTGTTTCCATAATCACCTCTTTCCATAAAAGACCATGCTTTAGGTCAACACTCTGGTGTAGCATCCTTCTACATTAGGATGCTTGTGATTGGTGTAGAGTGGGCCCAATATTTGAGGGGTCCAATTTAAGTTGCCTGTGAAGATTAGAATTCATGGTTTTCCTGAAACTTACTGTAGTTGGACAGGAGTTAGTGGGAAGGGGAAGGGGATAGAAAAAGTACTGGAAAAGTGTTTCCCTCTCCTTTCTTGTTCCATGTTCCCCATACACTCCATTTCCATTGGAAAGAAAGGAAGTAGGGTTAAAAAGACCAGAGAAACAGGATGGAAAATAAGGCATTGCTTTCTCTGGAGTAGCCATCATCCTAATGAGGGCAGGAGGACAGGATCTGTCATGATGTTCCCCACATTTCAAGCACTTAAAATGTAGATTTGAAGTGACAAATGAGACCAGGGACCCTGTTAGTGATATGGCTCTGAAGGGCAGAAGGATGCTTGCCCATAGCATATTGTTACAGGAGCTGAGACTAAGGTGTCTGTATATGTGCTTGCGAAAATGACATTCAAAACTGAATCAATCTTTGAGGTAAAGGGCATAATTTTAGTTAATGAATGGGAGGCTAAAGTGAAGTGTCTAGCAATTATCTGGGAATAAGTTATCTGATAAAAAAGAAACTAGTAAAACTGATCACAGAATGTGTGACTATAAATTTGTAGAAATTGCTCAAGAGATCATTTATGAATAATAGTGGAGAAGACTTAAGAAAAAGCACTCCAGTCATGGTGACTAGCTTGTGGTCTCAAGAAAGCATGACTGTACCACACAAGAGACGCTGTGACCTAAGCACTTTTGAGACCACAGACTGAACTTGGACAAAATTAAACCTAAAATGAATCCAATAGGTAGTAAGGCCCAGGCACAATGCTGATCCTCAAAATTACCCTGAGAGGTATCATTTATGATGCCTTTGTTTCAGATGAGGAAACAGAGCTTCCAAGCTATTAAGATGCCCAAGATCACACAGTGAATAAGTGACCAAACCAATATTCAAGTTTGCATTTTTCTAATATCATAGTTCTGGAATACTTTTCACTGAAATTTACACATTTATTTATTAATTTACTCTACAAATATTTATTGATTCCCGGGCAAGCAGGGATAAGACAGCACTACTATCAAAGACCCCACATTTTGCTGGTACCCACAGAGCTTTTGAGACCACAGACTGAACTTGAACAAAATTAAACCTAAAATGAATCCAACGTAACTGCTCATTATGTTACAGTGAACCCTGTGGTGAAGGCTGTGGTGGGGGAACACAATGAGCATAACTGGAGAGGACCTGGCTCAGCTGGGGGAAAGAGGAAAGAGATCATGGAAGAGGAATGGATGCCTGGGGAAAGTTATAACCACAAGTAGGTATAGACACAGGAAAAGGTATTTCAGCTTAGGAAACAGCCTGGAAGTGTAAGAAAGTGAGATAAATCCAGGGAGCAACAAAGAGCTGGGGGGAAGGGCAACACTGGAGGCCTGTGGGGAAGGTCAGGGACAAATGTGGAAGGTTCAGGGGCCAGATCTGAGCTCCTCACATGTCAGGCTAAGGAAATAAGACTTTATCCTGCAAAAAGCTTGTCTGTGATTGGGTGAGCATATTGGGAGAGCCCCTGAACTGTTCTCGAGGCAGGCAACACTGGAGACAGGAAGATTGGCTTTTATGCCAGAAAAAAGATAATGGGAAAATAAGGTTGTAACAGGGGCATCAGGGATGTGCAGGATGAGTACATTTGGAAATAATGTGGTGGGAGGAGTTAAAATTGCAAATAGTCTAATTGATGGTAGGTAAGAGTGAGAGGCAGTAGTAACTCACAGGTTGTTGGTGTGGGTGATTATCAGATTTGAATGGTGATGCCCATTACTGTGATAGGAAGTACAAGATAGGATGGTTAGAGGAGGTGTGGTTAAGCATGAACATGTGTGTGCATGTGCACCTGTGTAAGACAGAGGAGGATAATTCTCTCTGAACACTGATTTGAACTACCTCAAGTTCAGAAGAGCAGACTTGCTCAACTCTACAACTGACGCAGTTGTACCTGAAGGAAGGCAGTGAATATAAAAAGAAAACCCAAGAAGTAAAACCTCATCAGTGTGTTAAATAACTATTCAGGAGAGGGGGTTAAGGCTCCAAGGCAGCTAGCAGAGTTGATCTGATTCCTTGGCAAGTATGTCCCTATACCCACACAAGTCTCTTGACTTGGATTTCCATGCTCACCAATCAAGCTTATGATTACAGCAGACTCTCCAGATAGCCTTCCCCATGAAGACAGAATACAGTCAGGTTGATACCAGCAGTAGAATTTCTCATAGTAAATTAGTTACGACTGTGTCTTATACATTATTCACTTGAGTTTGGTTATTCTGGGTGAATCCTCCTTAAGCTCAATCACAGCAGGGTGTTCTGTCAAATGAGATCTGAACTTTGCTGACAGCCCAGTTATAGCAGCCAGATGGTCTTTCTAGTTCCCAAATCCAAGTGATTTCAACAACACCCACCAAGGCCGAGAGCAAAACAAAGAAACACCACATGCTATTGTGGAAACTACCTGTATCCAACCAGCAGGTTTCATTTGGAACAGCAACTTATGATCTTTAAAAAAGGACTGTTCAGTTAGCACTACTTAGGGTTTTCAAACCTTAGCTGATCAGGAATCCTGAATCCTGAAAGGCTCTTCCATAAGGCATATAGATGGATTAGCCAAAAATACATCATGGCTTAAAAGGTAGATTTGTTTATGAACCATTCACATATAGGATTGAAGATGATGTTATGACATGTTACTGATTCCTCTGTAGACTCTTAGTTTGGATCTATAGTTTATCCAGAAAGCTATTTTCCTACAAATGTCCTAGGAACCAGATGCCAATACTCAAGATTTACCTTGTAGAATCATGGAACCTTTCATAGCTCTTTGCATCTTTGTTTTTAAAAATGTCAATTCAAGTTTGTGTTTAAGTGCAATCAATGTCCATATAAATGTAACTACTCAGTTCAGCTACTTATAAGCATCAGGCAGGAGAGAGTGTAATCACTAGGTACAAATAATACTCCAAATTGTATGTCTATATTACATGTTGAATTTTTTTTTATTTAGGATCTTTTGTCAAATATTATAAAATAATTTAAATAGTTGTCCACACATAATGTATATTTTTATTTGAATACAAGAATAGCTAGGCTGAAAATTAACTTATATCTAGGAAGCAATGTTAAGATGGAAGAGTAGGAAGACCCTAAGACTCCTCCCACAAACACACCAAAATTGAAACTATTTACAGAGCAACTATTCATGAGAGTGACCTGAAGAATGGCAGAAAAGAGCTTCTACAGCAAAAGATATAAAGAAAGAACCACAAGGAGACAGGTAGGAGGGGTGGAGATGCAGTATAGTCAAGACCCAACCCTCAAGTAGAATTGTAGAGGTTCCGTCCAAGGAATGAGGGGTCCAAGCTCCATATCAGGCTCCTCAGCCTGGGATCCTACACCAGGAAGATGAGCCTCCAGAACGTTTGGGATTGAAGGCCTGTAGGGTTTACTTTTGGGAGAGCCAAGGGGCTGTGAGGAGTAAAGACTCCACTCTTAAAGGGTGCACACTAAATCTAACACTGTCTGAGACCCAGGGCAGAAGCAATAAGTTGAAAGGAGCCTGGGCCAGACTCACTTGCTGATCTTGGACAGCCTCCTGGAGAGGCAGGAGACAACTGAAACTCACACAGGGCCATAGACGCTGGCAGCAGCCATTTGGGGGGAACTTATTCCACCATAGGACACTGGTGCTGACACACACCATTTTTGAATCCTCCCTCTACCTTATTAGTGCCAAGATCTGGCCCTGCCCACCAGCTAGTCAACATCAGTCCTGGGATGCATCCAGGTCAGGTAGCTAGCTGGGTAGGAATATGGCCTTAACCCACCAGCAGGCTGGATGATTTAGGACCCCCTAAACCCTTAGCCACCCTGGAACTTGGCCTCACCCACCAGTGGGCCAGGACTAGCTCCCAGACCAGACCTCATCCAGCAGAGAGTGGGCACCAGCCCTGAGATTCCCTGGACCCTAGCCTGCATATCTGTAGGCTGACACCAACTCCAGGACCCCCAGCGCCCTGCAGCCAGACTTCAGAACCCAGCTCTGTCCATCAGTAGACCAGCACTAGCCCCAGGACCCAGCCTCAACCACTAGTGGGTGGGTATCAGTCCTGGGAACCCCTGGGCTCCAGCTCACCCATCAGCAGGCTGGCACCACCTAGAATACCCTGAGCCCCAGCCCTGCCAAACAGCAAGTGAACACCAGGCCTGGGGCACCATGGGACCCTCAGCCAGCCATATCAGGGTCCAGCCCCACCCACCAGTGGGGGTCACCAGCTTTAGGTCACACTGGACCTCATAGCCAGCCATGTCAGGAATCAGCCCTGTCCATCAGCAGGTTAACACTAGCTCTGGGACATCCAGCCCCACAGCCAGCCACCCTGGGACCTGGTTCCACCTATCAGTGGGCCAGCACTGGTCCCAGTAACCCCTGGGGATCAGTAGCCAGTTGCCTTTGTACATGGCCACAATGACCTGTGGGCCAGCACCAGGAGTGAGACTCCCTTGGGCATGAGGCCAGCCAAACCAGAACCCAACTCTACCCACCAGTGAGTGGCTGGCAACCTCTGCACATGGCAGGGCCTCACAACCAACCAAACTAGGGACCCTCCACACCTACTGGCAAGCCCACAGTAGTCATCATACCACAGCACAAGGACCCACACAGCCTACATAGAGGGTGCCCCTAATGCATATAGCTCTGGTAACCAGAAGGAAGTGTGCTGCTGGGCCCCATAGGACATTTCCTACATAAGGCTACTTCAAGCCTGGGAAATGTGACCAATCTACAAATACATAGAAATAAAAACAGTAAATTAAGCAAAATGAGGCAATAGAGAATTTGTTCCAAATGAAAAGAACAAGATAAAACCCCAGAAGAAAATCTAAATGAAGACAAGCAATCTATCCAATAAAGAATTTAGGGTAATGATTATAAACATGCTCAAAGAACTTGAGAGAAGAATGGATAAACAGAGCAAGAAGTTAAATTTTTAACAAAGAGTCAGAAAATATAAAGAACCAAACAGAGCTGAAGAAAACAATAACTGAAATAAAAAATACAGTAGAAAGAATCAACAGTAGATTAGATGATAAAGAAATGGATCAGGGAACTAGAGGACGGAGTAGGGGAACTCACTCAAACTGAACAGAAAAAAGAAAAATAATTTAAATGAAGACAGTTTAAGAAACCTCTGTGACAACATCAAGCACACTAACATTCACATTATGGTCCAAGAAGGAGAAGAGAGAGAGAAAGGGGCAGATAACATATTTGAAGACATAATAGTTGAAAACTTCCCTACTCTGGAGAAGGTAACAGACATCCAGGTCTAGGAAGCATAGAAAGTCCCAAACAGAATCAACCCAAAAAGGACCACACCAAGACAAACTGTGATTAAGGTGGCAAAAATTACAGATAAGAAGATGTTAAAATCAACAAGTTACTTACAGGGCACTCTCATAATATAGTCAGCTGAATTTTCAGCAGAAACTCTGTAGACTAGAAGAGAGTGGTATGATATATTCAAAGTGAAGAAAGGGAAAAACCTACAACCAAGAATACTCTACCTGGCATTCAGATTTGAAAGAGAGATCAAAAGTATTACATACAAACAAAAGCTAAATGAGTTTAACACCACAAAACCAGCTTTCCAAGAAATATTAAAGGAACTTCTCTAAGATAAAAAGGCTGCAGCTAGAAATATGAAAATTACAAGAGAAAAAAATCTCATTGGAAAAGGCAAATATGCAGTAAAAGTAGTAGATTAACCACTTACAAAGGTAGTAGAAAGGTTAAAAAACAAAAGTAGTAAAATAATCTGATCCACAATAAGTACTTAAGGGATACACAAAACAAAAAAATGTAAAATAGGATGTCAAAAAAAGTAAACATAGTGAGGTGGAGTAAAAATGAAAGTTGTTAAAATCTGCTCAAATTTAAGAGGCCAGCAACCTAAAATAAACATACATCTCTATCTATCTATCTATCATCTATTATCTATCTATCTCATGGTAACCACAAAACAAAAATCTATAATAGATACACCTGAATAAAAGAGAAAAAGGAATCCAAACACTAAAGATAGTCATCAAATCATAAGGAAGAGAGCAAAAGAAGAAGAAAAGAACAAAAAAGAACCACAAAACAACCCCCCAAAAATTAACAAATGACATTAAATACATATTTATCAATAATTTCTTTAATGTAAATGGACTAAATGCTCCAATCAAAAGACACAGAGTGACTGAATGTATGAAAAAAACAAGACCCGTGTACATGCTGCCTACAAGAGATTCATTTGAGATCTAAAGACATACAGAGACTGAAAATGAGGGAATAGTAAAAGGTATTCCATCCAAATGTAAACAAAAAGAAAGCAGGGTAACAATGCTTATATCAGTCAAAATAGGCTTTAAAACAAAGACAGTAAGAAGAGACAAAGAAGGACATTATATAATGATCAAAGGATCAATCCAAGAAGAAGATATAATATTTGTAAATATATATGAACCACCTAAATACATAAAGCAAATATGAACACACATGAAGGTAGAAATTGACAGCAACACAATAATAGTAGGGGATCTTAAACACCCCACTTACATCAGTGGACAATTTATCCAGACAGAAAATCACTACAGAAACACTGGCCTTAAATGACACATTAGACAAGATAGACTTAATAGATGGAACATTCCATCCAAAAGTAGCAGAATACACATTCTGTTCAAGTGCACATGGAACACTCTCCAGGATAGGACACATGCTAGACCATAAAACAAGTCTCAGGAAATTTAAGAAGATTGAAATCAAGCATCATTTTGACCACAACACTATAAAACAAGAAATCAACTACAAGAAAAAAACTGCAAAAAGCACAAACATGTGGAGGCTAAACAATATACTACTAAACAACAGATGGGTCACTTAAGTTAAAAGATGGACTCAAAAAATACCTGGAGGCAGATGAAAATGAAAACACAATGACCCCAAATCTATGGGATACAGCAAATGCAGTTCTAAGAGGAAAGTTTATAGTGATACAAACCTAGTTAAGGAAAGATTCAAAATCTCAAATAAACAACCAAATTTTCAACCTAAAAGACCTAGAAAAAGAACAAACAAAACCCAAGGTTAATACAAGGAAAGAAATTACGAAGATCAGAGCAGAGTTAAATGAGATACAGGCTAAAAGAAAATGAAAAAGATCAATGAAATTAAGATCTAGTTCTTTGAAAAGATAAACAAAACTAAAAAAAAAAAACCTTTAGCCAGATTCATCAAGAAAAACAGAGAAAGGACCCAAGTAAATAAAATCAGAAATGAAAAAGGAGAAATTACAACTGACACCACAGAAATACAAAGGATCATAAGAGATTACTACAATTATCCACCAATAAAATTCACAACTTAGAAGAAATGAATAAATTCCTAAAAACGTACAATCTTCCAAGACTGAATCAGGAAGAAACAGAAACTATGAACAGACTGATTATAAGTAATGAAATTGAATCAGTATAAAAAAACCCCAAAAAACTCCCAACAAACAAAAGCTTAGGACCAGAAGATTTCATAGGTGAATTCTACCAAACACTTAGAGAAAAGTTAACACATATCCTTCTCAAACTATTCCAAAAAATTGCAGAGGGAGAAACACTTCCCAAGTCATTCTACAAGGCCAGCATCACCCTGATACCAAAACCAAACAAGGACACCACAGAAAAGAAAATTATAGGTCAATATCACTGATGAACATAGATGTAAAAATCCTCAACAAAATATTAGCAAACTGAATTCAACAATACATTAAAAGAATCATAGACTATGGTCAAGTAAAATTTATCCCAGGGATACAATGATGGTTCAAAATCAGCAAAGCAATCAATGTGATACACCACATGAACAAATTGAAGAATAAAACTCATATTATCATTTCAATAGATGAAGAAAAACTTTTGACAAAATTCAACATTCATCTCTGATAAAACCACTCAAGAAAGTGGGTATAGAGGGAACATACATCAACATAATAAAGGCCATATATGACAAACTCATACCCAACATCATAGTTAATGGTGAAAAGCTGAAAGTATTTCCTCTAAGATCAGGAACAAGACAAATATTCCATTCTCACCACTTTTATTCAACATGAGGTTGGAAGTTTTAGTCACAACAATCAGACAAGAAAAAGCACAAAAGAAATCAAAATTGGAAAGAAAGAAGTAAAACTGTCACTGTTTACTGATGACATGATACTATTCATAGAAAATCCTAAAGATGATGCCAAAAAAAACCAAAAAAAAACTATTAGAACTCATCCATGAATTTAGTAAAGCCACAAGATACAAAATTAATATATAGAAATGTGCTACATTTCTATACACTAATAATGAACTGTGAGAAAGAGAAACTAAGAAAACAATTCCATTTACAAGTCCATCAAAGGGAATAAAATATCTAGGAATAATTCTAACCTAGGAGGTAAAAAACTTGTACTCTGAAAACAATAAAACATGGCTGAAAGAAATTGAAGAGGACACAAACAAATGGAAAGATATACCATGTTCATGGAATGGAGGAATTAATACTGTTAAAATGATTATTCTGTCCAAGGCAATCCACAGATTCAATTCAATCCTTATCAAACATGGCTGAAAGAAATTGAAGAGGACACAAACAAATGGAAAGATATACCATGTTCATGGAATGGAAGAATTAATACTGTTAAAATGATTATTCTGTCCAAGGCAATCCACAGATTCAATTCAATCCTTATCAAAATATCAATGGCAATTTTTCACAGAACTAGAACAAATGATTTAAAAATTTTTATGGAAACACAAAAGACCCTGAATGGCCAAATCAATCTTGAGGAAGAAGAACAAACCTGGAGGTATTTACATTCCCTGATTTCAAGATATACAACAAAGCTACAGTAATCAAAACAGTTTGGTACTGGCACAAAAATAGACACAAAGTTCAGTGGAACAGAGTAGAGAGTCCAGTAATAAACCTATAAGTTTATAGTCAATAAATCTACAAAGGATGCAAGGATATACAATGGACAAAAGACAACCTCTTCAATAAATTTTATTGGGAACACTGGAAAGCTACATACAAAATAAACTGGACTACTTTCTCACACCATATACAAAAATAAACTCAAAATGGTTTAGACTTAAATGTAAGAGCTGAAACCATACAACTCCTAGAAGAAAACATACGTAGTATGCTCTTTGACATGTGACTTAGCAAATATATTTTTGGATATATCTCCTCAGACATGGGAAACAAAAACAAAAATACATAAAGGAGACCTAATCAAGCTAAAAATCTTTTTCACAGCAGAGAAAACTATCAAGAAAACAAAAAGACAGCCTACTGAATGGGAAAAGATATTTGCAAATCATATATCTTGTAATGGGTTAATATCTAAAATATACAAAGAACTCATACAATTCAACAACAAAAACAAACAAACAACCAATTAAAAATAGGCAGAGGACTTGAATAGACATTTTTCTAAAGAAGACACATAGGAGGCCAACAGGCCATGAAAGGACATTCAACATCACTAATCATCTAGGAAATGCATATCAAAACCACAATGTGATACCATCTTTTACCTGTCAGAGTGGCTATCATCCCAAAGACAACAAAGAACAAGTGCTGCTGAGGATGTGGAGAAAAGGAAACCTTCGTGTGAATGTAAATTTGTACAACCATATGGAAAGAAGTATGGAGGTTTTCAAAAAAAAATTAAAAATAGAACTGCCATATGATTCAGCAAGTTCACTTTTGGGTATTTACTCAAAGAAAACAGAAACACTAATTTGAAAGATATAGGCACCCCAATGTTTGCAGCATTATTTACAATAGACAAGATGTGAAAACAACCTAAATGTCCATCAATAGATACATGGGTAAAAAAGATGTGGTGTGGGCTTCCCTGGTGGTGCAGTGGTTGAGAGTCCGCCTGCCGATGCAGGGGACACGGGTTCATGCTCCGGTCTGGGAAGATCCCACATGCTGCGGAGCAGCTAGGCCCATGAGCCATGGCCACTGAGCCTGCGTGTCTGGAGCCTGTGCTCCACAACGGGAGAGGCTGCAACAGTAAGAGGCCTGCGTACCACAAAGAAAAAAAAAAAGATGTGGTATGTGTGTGTATATATACATCATATACATACAATGGAATATCACTGAGCCATAAAAATGTAAATTCTGCCATTTGCGACATGATTGGATCTACAGAGAATTATATGAACAAGATAAGTAAGAGAAAGACAAATACCTTATGATCTTACTCATACGTGGAATCTAAAAAACAAAACAAACAAACAAACAAAACAAAACTAAAACAGAATAATAGATACAGAGGACAAATGAATGGTTGCCAGAGGGGAGAAGACTGGGATCTGGGTGAAAGAGGTGAAGGGAATTAAGAGGTACATACCTCCAGTTATAAAATAAATAAACCAGGGGATGTAAAATATGGCATGAGGAATATGGTCAGTAAAATTTTAATAATTTTGTAGGGGGACAGATGGCTACCTGAATTATTCTGGTGATCATTTCATAATGTATGAAATTAATTAATTAATTAATCAATTAATTATTTATTTTAATACAGCAGGTTCTTATTAGTTATATATTTTATACATATTAGTGTGTATATGTAAATCCCAATCTCCCAATTCATCCCCCACCCCGCTTTCCACCCTTGGTGTCCATACATTTGTTCTCTACATCTGTGTCTCTATCTCTGCCTTGCAAACCAGTTCATCTGTACCATTTTTCTAGATTCCACATATATACATTAATACATGAAATTTCTTTTTCTCTATCTGACTTACTTCACTCTATATGACAGTCTCTATGTCCATCCACATCTGTAAAAATGACCCAATTTCGTTCCTTTTTATGGCTGAGTAATATTCCATTGTATATATGTACCACAATTTTTCCCCCCCTTGGTGCACAACATAGAGAGTCTCAAATTTTTATATGACCATATACCCTCCTTCTTGCATCTCGTTCCCCCCTTTCCTTTCCCACCCCTCTAGGTGGTCACAAAGCACTGAGTTGATCTCCCTGTGCTATGCAGCTTCTTCCCACTAGCTATCTATTTTACATTTGGTAGTATATATATGTCAATGCCACTCTCTTACTTCATCTTAGCTTACCCTTCCCCCTCCCCGTTTCCACAAGTCCATTCTCTATGTCTGCATCTTTATTCCTGTCCTGCCCCTATGTACCACAACTTCTTTATCCATTCATCTATTGATGGGCATTTAGGTTGCTTCCATGACCTGGCTATTGTAAATAATGCTGCAATGAACATTGAGGTGCATCTGTCTTTCTGTATCAATTTACATTCCCACCAACAGTGTAAGAGGGTTCCCTTTTCTCCACACCCTCTCCAGCATTTGTTGTTTCTAGATTTTCTGATGATGGCCATTCTGACCAGTGTGAGGTGATACCTCATTGTACTTTTGATTTGCATTTCTCTAACAATTAGTGCTGTTGAGCAGCTTCTCATGTGCCTCTTGGCTATCTGTATGTCTTCTTTGGAGAAATGTCAATTTAGGGTTCCTGCCAATTTTTTGATTGGGTTGTTTGTTTTTTTAATGTTGAGCTACATGACCTGTTTATATATTTTGGAGATTAATCCTTTGTCTGTTGATTCATTAGCAAATATTTTCTCCCATTTTGAGGGCTCTCTTTTCGTCTTGTTTATAGCTTCCTTTGCTGTGCAAAAGCGTTTAAGTTTCATTGGGTCTCATTTATTTATTTTTGTTTTTATTTCCTCTATGAGGTGGGTCAAAAAGATCTTGCTGTGATTTATATCAAAGAGTGTTCTTCCTATGTTTTCCTCTAAGAGTTTTATGGTGTCTGGTCTTTTATTTAGGTCTTTAATCCATTTTGAGTTTATTTTTGTGTATGGTGTTAGGTAGTGTTCTAATTTCATTCTTTTATGTGTAGCTGTCCAGTTTTCCCAGCACCACTTATTGAAGAGACTGTCTTTTCTCCACTGTATATCCTTGCCTCCTTTGTCATAGATTAGCTGTCCATAGGTGCATGGGATTATCTCTGGGCTTTCTATCCTGTTCCATTGATCTATATTTCTGTTTTTTGTTTTTTTCAAATCCCATACCCATTGGGTGGGTGACTCACAAACTGGAGAACAACCTTACAACAGAAGTCCAGCCACTGGAGTGAAGGTCCTGAGCCTCACCTCAGTCTTCCCAACCTGGGAGTCTGGCAACGGAAGGAGGACTTCCCAGAGAATCAGACTTTGAAGACTAGTGGGATTTGATTGCAGGACTTCCACAGGACTGGGGGAAACAGAGACTCCATTCTTGGAGGGCACACACAAAGTAGTGTGTGCATCAGGACTGAGGGGGAAGGAGCAGTGACCCCAGGGGAGACTGTACCAGACCAACCTGCTAGTGTTGGAGGGTCTCCTGTAGAGGCAGAGGCTGGCTCACCGTGGGGACATGGACACTGGCAGCAGAAGTTCTGAGAATTACTCGGCATAAGCTCTCCCAGAGTCTGCCATTAGCCCCACCAAAAAGCTTGTAGCCTCCAGTGCTGGGTTGCCTCTGGCCAGGGAGGGAACTCAGCCCCACCCATCAGCAGACAAGCAGATTAAAGTTTTACTGAGCTATACCCACCACCAGTCTGTCCCATCAGGAAGCTTGCACAAGCCTCTTTGATAGCCTCATCCACCAGAGGGCAGACAGCAGGAGCAAGAAGAACTACTCTTTAATGTTGTCCCAGAGGTCTCTTAGGCTATCTTCATTTCTTTTCATTTTTTTTTCTTTATTCCATTCCATGGCAGTGAATTCCACCATTCTGTGTTCCAGGTCACTTATCCATTCTTCTGCCTCAGTTATTCTGCTATTGATTACTTCTAGTATATTTTTCATTTCAGTTATTGCATTGTTCCTCTCTGTCTGTTCTTTAATTCTTCTATGTGTTCATTCTTTAATTCTTCTTGGTTTATGTTAAACATTTATTTGTTAAAAATTATTGAAAAGAACAAGGGAAAATGACAATTTTCTGTATGATTTCTTTCTTTCTGCTAACTTTGGGTTTTGTTTGTTCTTCTTTAGTTCCTTATACCTTCTTCTGCCTCAGTTATTCTGTTATTTATTCCTTCTAGTGTATTTTTTCATTTTAGTTACTGTATTGTTCATCTCTGTTTGTTCGTTCTTTAATTCTTCTAGGTGTTTGTTAAACATTTCTTGCAACTTCTTGAACTTTGCCTCAGTTCTTTTCTGATGTCCTGGATCACCTTCACTATCATTATTCTGAATTCTTTTGCTGGAAGGTTGCCTATCTCCACTTCGTTTAGTTATTTTTCTGGGTTTTTTTCTTGTTCCTTCATCTGATACATAGTCCTGTGCCTTTTCATTTTGTCTATATTTCTGTGAATGTGTTTTTTTTTTTTCCCCACAGGCTGCAGGATTGTAGTTCTTCTTGCTTCTTCTGTCTGCCCTCTGGTGGATGAGGCTATCTAAGAGGCTTGTGCAAGCTTCCTGATGTGAGGCACTGGTGGTGGGTAGAGCTGGATGTTGCTCTGGTGAGCAGAGCTCAGTAAAACTTTAATCTGCTTGTCTGCTGATGGGTAGGGCTGAGCTCCCTCCCTGTTGGTTGTTTGGCCTGAGGCGACCCAGCACTGGAGGCTACAAGCTCTTTGGTGGGTCTAACGGCAGACTCAATGAGGGCTTATGCCAAGGAGTACATCCCAGAACTTCTGCTGCAAGTGTCCTTGTCCCCATGGTGAGCCACAGCCAGCCCCTGCCTCTACAGGAGACCCTCCAACACTAGCAGGTTGGTCTGGTACAGTCTCCCCTGGGGTCACTGCTCCTTCCCCCTCAGTCCTGATGCACACACTACTTTGTGTGTGCCCTCCAAGAATGGAGTCTCTGTTTCCCCCAGTCCTGTGGAAGTCCTGCAATCAAATCCCACTAGTCTTCAAAGTCTGATTCTCTGGGAAGTCCTCCTTCCGTTGCCAGACTCCCAGGTTGGGAAGACTGAGGTGAGGCTCAGGACCTTCACTCCAGTGGCTGGACTTCTGTTGTAAGGTTGTTCTCCAGTTTGTGAGTCACCCACCCAATGGGTATGGGATTTGACTTTATTGTGATTGTGTCCCTCCTACCATCTCATTGTGGCTTCTCCTTTGTCTTTGTATGTGGGGTATCTTTTTTGGTGAGTTTCAGTGTCTTCCTGTCGATGATTGTTCAGCAGTTAGTTGTGATGCTGGGGCTCTCACAAGAGGGAGTGAGTATATGTCCTTCTACTCTGCCATCTTGAACCAATCTCCTGTATGAAAATATTAAATCACTATGTATTGCACCTGAAACTAACATAATATTTTACATCAACTACATTTCAATAATATAATAAAAAGAATGTGTGTTTTCCAGTTACTGGCTGCCATGTGTAGTATATATCATTAGACCAACTTTGTTAATCTTCCCAAACCTTACCAAATCTTCCACATTATTACTAATACTTTACCTAGTTCTATCAATTACTAACAGATACTTTAAAATTTCACTCAGTGAGTGTAGATTTGTTCAGTTATCCTTTTATTTCTGTCAATTTTTTGCTTTATGTATTTTGAGGCTATGTTATGGTTATACTAAAATTACAGGTTTTATATCTTTCTTGTAAATGTAACTGCTCAAAACTCTGAAATATCATCCTTCATCTTTAATAACATTTGATATCTCCTTTATTTGATATTAACATAGCATTTGAATATACATTATTTTTCCATCTCTTAATTTTCAAGTTCTTGATGTCCTTATATTTAAGGTAAGTCTTCTTGAAGCAACATAGAGTGGGTTTTATTTTAATTCAGTTAGAAATCTTTATCTTTTAAATGGAGTAGATATATATTCTATTGGAAATTAAAATGATTATGCATAATTTTGTTTTAATGTACCATTGTACTATTGCTTTGTATGTATGTATCTGGCCTCTTCTGTGCTTCTTTGTCTCTCTATTGTTGCTTTCTAGTGAATTATTTTTCAAATGTTTCCCCTCCTATTCATTAGCTTATTGGTTATACATCCTTTTATTATTTATTTAAGGATTACCCTAGAGATTATAACATGCATTCTTGACTTACTAAAATCTAAGATAAATAAATACCCTCATTTTTCCTGGACAATACAAGGCCCTTAGAACCATTTAGCTACATTTACTCCTCACCTACCACTGCCCACCAACTTGTATTTCATTGTTGGTTTGTGTTTTAATTCTTTCTATATACAAATATTTATACATTAAGCTATAAAAATAAATATTTATTTACAGAGTGCAGATTTGTGTGGATGATCCCACATATTAACTCTTTCTGTTAATTTTCATTGTTGTTTTGCATCTCTGAGCTTCCTTCTGGGTTCATTTGCCTTCTGCATGAAGAAGACCCTTTAGTGTTTTCTTTGGTGAGGGACAAAAGCCTCACTTTTGTTGCCAGAAGATTATTTCATCATCATTCTTTGAGAACATTTTTTCTTGTGTAGAGAATTCTAGGTTGACAGCTCTTTCAGCACTTTGAATTTATTGTTTATTCCACTCTTTTCTGGATTCTGTTGTTTCTGTTGAGAAAGCAAACATCATTCTTATTGTTATTTCTTTACAGGTAATATGTATTAAAGTTTGTCTAATTTCATTTTCCTTTGTAGTTAGGTGTTTTATTATAATGTGCTTTGGAGTGGTTTTTTTGTATTTATCCTACTCAGGATTCATAAAAGTCTTGAATCTATGGGTTCATATCTTTCATTGTTTTTAAAATGAAGGTGGCTAAGCTAGGAGCAACAACAACCCAAATCATCTGAATTCAGAGAGAAAAATTATTTGAAGCTACCTGATAGGGCTTCTCTGTTTCTGATTCATCTTTACTCCTGTGTATTATCCTTTAGAGTCCCAACCCCAAACCTAGGGCTTGTAAGGGCCCATCTTCCTTAGTGGATCTGATTTCCAATACTGTATTTCTAATCCCTTGAGCCTGTTGAAAGTTCTGCTCAGCATCTGTGATTTTGGAATCAGCAGAATGCCTCTGAGGAAAACTGGCTGCAAATTTATTCACTTCTAGGCATTTCTCTCTAGATCCTGACCATGCAATTTTCCTCCTTGCTTTGGTATATCTCTTATGCATTCAAACAAAGGTGGTATTAAATATTTTTTCCAGCTTTTCTAGTTTTATGCAGATGGATTGATCAGTACTACCTACTTGATTATTGTAGGAAGGGAAACATTCTTAAAGTTAGTTATAAATATAGCATTTTACTATTTTTTTCTTTTTTCCCCCCCAAATGCTGAGAAGAGGAACTATCTTATTCATCTTGAGATGCCCAGCACTCAGCACAGAACTTGCAATGTAACACAGGATTTTAAAGATTTGTTGAATAAGTGAATAAACACAGTTTCTGCTTGGGATTTGTGGCAATTAATTTTTTTCTTTTTTACCCATTACCAGAAATTGAGAAAAGAGTGTCACTCATAACAGTAGTATACCAAGAGCAGGGCAGTGGGAGCTGTACACTCTAGATGTAGTCAGTTGGTTAGAACTTAGACCGATATATTTTTTTCCTCAAGGAGGAGTATTTTGTCCTGACATTGTTTAGAATTGCTGATGCATAGTGATAGTAAAAAATAGGTGATTTTAGTTAGCTATTTTATTATTTAAAAATTTCTATATAAAAGGTGACCTTATTGTCTGCATCTAGGAGGAGTTGGTTTGGATGGCTTCCAAGGTATCATTTAAACCCGAGATTCAATATGGGTTTGCTGAGCAGACACCAGCTGTATCTGATTATTATTTGTGCCTGGAAAGAATAGTGTGGTAAGTAAGTACAGGAGGTAGCTGAACTCCAACTACAAAAGCCTTTTCTGTCACTGAGCCCAAGTGTAGGGTCTGGTCACTGCAATGATTTCTTCATTTTAAAAAAAGATCATTTATTTATTCAAAACCAGTGCCTATTGGAAACAAACTCCTTTCTAAAAAATAGAAAAAGGAATACTGTTACAATGATGCCTTCTTGGGCAAATATGCAAAATGGTAGGACTGTAGCCACCTGGTCAGCTGTGTTCACATCATTCAGTACATAAAGTACAGCTAGGTACTGATGAGAGATCGTTTGTTCCTGAGATCAAGCTGAGGAGAAACAAATGTCTCATCTTACAGAATGAAAAAAACATATAACAATTACTTCTGAAAATATTGAGCATTTGGTTATATGAAAGGGTTTAGGAATTTTAATGATGCCCCTAAATTTAGCCCTCTAAAAACACCAATTTATTTAGGGATCTTTAAGTTAATAATATAGATATGTCCAGCACAACTTTATCCTATTTACATAAAGAAGCATTAAAGATTCAAGGTCTCTTTTGTAACAGAATTAGTAGTTTAGTAGTTGAACATAACAAAAGAAAATGCATAATAGCCTATTAAATCTCATCTTTCTTTTCATAAAATTGCCAAAAGAAGCATAAGTGATCAGTAACCTTTTTTTAGAACTCTAAGTACAAGACTGTTAATGGGTCAAAAATAAGAAAATTTGTTTTTTACAATTTCAGGAAACTTCTGTAGTATACCTATCTAGTCACTGTAAAACACAGTATCTTTATAATTCAGCCAATGGTAAGAATTCTCTCAAATATGAGAGGTAGGCTATGAACTGGGGTTGACTTCAGGAGTATTAAAAAGCTTCCACGAATTTAAATCAATAACATAAAAATAATAAACTGCCATTTGGTTACCAACATGTAAAAAGAAAAGGAAAGATGTTAAATCACAGTGAATGGAAAAAAGCTGAATATGGATTAATTTATCCAATCTACCTTAGGCCAAATGGACATTATGATAATTTCTCCTTCAAAAGGCTTATAATAAACTGCACTAGTTCATTGAAAATAAGTACAGTAAATCAAAGAATCAAACATTCATCCACAATATATAGAGCTGTTTATAAGGTGCTGAGTTTGACTAAGCCATAGCAAAGTATCTTTCATTACAGAAGATAACTGCTCTACTGAGAGTGAAGGTAGCTTTTTACATTCCTTAAACGTTGAAACTAACAAAATGATTTTTGGACAGAGAAACTCACATAAGTGGTATACATATGAAAAAAAAAAGGCAGATTCTGGGATAGAATTCCTGAGACAGATGGCTCTGGGTCTGATCTTATCAAGAAGTTCTTATAGTCTTTTTAGTTTTTCCACCTGTAATTTATCTCAATAAAAGTTTCTAAAAACAAACAGAACTCAGAATGAATCAAAGTCACTTGAGGATAGCCGTAGGCTGGCGGGAAATGAGCTTCTGTCAGTACCAGGTTCAGCAAGGCACTTTTAACAAACCAGTAACTGCAGTAAGAAAACACAGTTTTCAAGGGGTAAGATCAAACAAAAATATGATCAGACCCATCTCACCAAGAGCCCAATCAGAAGTGAGACAAACAACAGCACAAACACAGTCCAAATGGGAAAATTGGTGCCCAGAGCTACACAGACGAAAAGCTTTCCCACAGCCCTTTCATTTACTTAGTGCGCTTTGATTTTTTAAAGATGTTAGATTTATTCCGTTCCACCAGACTTTGGAAGTCCATGAAGCATCTCTTTACAAAGTGCTTTAGAGAAAGTAGGGACATTTTCAGTGTGCCTTGCTTCTATGATTTTCAGGTACTCAAAGTGTGGCATTTACAGAGCATGGATAGAACCCAGAATGTTCCACTTCCTCTCCAGTGGTTTGATAAGTTGTGATTCAATTATCAGATATACTAGTGGCCAGTGGCAGTGCAGTGGAGGTCAACAGTATTGATATTTGACAGTGTGTGTCAATGATTTGATTTGGGAGTGATCAAAGTTGTGTGGTTTGGGAGGAGAGCAGGCTGCATAGAACATATTGACCCTCATATGCAAGTTTTCAACCAGAAGGTCCATCAGAAGGTCTACTGGATCCACAGTAAACAGAAGTATTCTCATATAGTGAATCACTATTTTAAATCAATGTTTGAGAACCAATAAGGCACTAGGTTAATGCTAGCAGCACAGAAACCTAAAATATGGTCTCAAATTGTGTCTGCTTTCCTTTTTTCCCCCTTGGGAAATAATTCCTGGAATGTTTATGGAGAAAAAAATGGATGTTAGTAGTCACCCTCCTCATAATTTCTGACATGGATATCCATCAGATAGATAGTCTTGAATTAAAGTGCTTTTGTTTTGCTTTCTTTTCCTCTTGGGAAATAATTCCGGGGTTGTTTGTTGGTGGGGGAAGATGGAAGTTGGTAATCTATTTAGCACAGGCACAAAGTATAAAAGAGAGGAAGAATACTTATAGAGGGGTAGACAAAACACTCAAATGAAAAAGAAAGTTCCGTGAAGTAAATTTTCTCTTAGGAGACATGAACCCATTTTTATGACACTTTCTGAACAGGGGCTGTTTTCCTGGCTGCCACTGAAGGTTAACTTTGCTTCCTGGAAACAGTGGCCTGGTTGCTGCTGACTGGACCACCTTGAGGAGGTGGCCTGCTTGGCCAGTTAGGGTTCTGCTGCTGGTGGTGCATGGCAGAAAATCCTGGACACAGTTCCTGGAGCTACCTTTCTGATGGGGCTCAGAGGGAAATGGCAATAATGGTCATTTTGTAAAGGACAAAATTCTCTTCTCCTATCATATGCAAAAGATAGCAACAGTGAAGGGGTGCCATTATACCAAGCCTGTGCTTGTCCCATGGCTATGACAAATACTGGAGACAACTTGGGAATGAACAAGGAAGCAACTAACTCTCCAATCTTTAGATGTCCTTTTCAAATTCAGCCCAGTTGCTTTTCCTTGCCCAGGAGTGAAATTATTACATTTGTTTGTCTCCATGTCAACTCTTTGCTTACTTTCTTTTGCATTCTCTTTTTAATCATCATTAAAACTACCTTTACTGAGATGACTGACAGGATAACCCCCTACTCAAACAAGGATGGGCATATGGTAAATATTTAGAGTCTTATGGGCTGGCCATTACTGATGCAGAATTTCATTAAGAATCCCTTAGTCGTTCATAAAAACATGTTACTCCTAAAAATACATCTCGGGCTTCCCTGGTGGCACAGTGGTTGAGAGTCCGCCTGCCGATGCAGGGGACATGGGTTCGTGCCCCAGTCTGGGAATATCCCACATGCCGCGGAGCAGCTGGGCCCGTGAGCCATGGCTGCTGAGCCTGCGCGTCCGGAGCCTATTCTCCGCAACGGGAGAGACCACAATAGTGAGAGGCCTTCGTACCGCAAACAAACAAACAAAAAAATACATCTCTCTCCCAACTCTCTTCACAGCCTGGTTAGATATCCAGTAAAGCAATAATTGGAAACAAGAAAGGAAGTTATGTGATCACTAAATGACCAACAATAGCCATTTTCCACCAAGTAAACCCACTGGGCAAGACTTGTAGGTTCCTACATCACTCTTTCTGGCATATTAGAAATCAAGTCTCTAGATATAAAAAAATTTGAGATTGCTTTTTCTTGATCTAAAAACACATGTATATGCCAGTCTTAAAGAAGAACACCAAGCAAACGGTCTAGATTTGTTTTGATGTTATTTATGCCAAAGTGACCCGACAAAATGTTCCATCAAAATGATGACAATCCAGATCTCCAGCAGGGCTTTTGCGTTGCTGTGTTCACCCATATTTGCAATTGGAAGCTGTGGATTTGTTTTCCCTTGTGGGTTCTCTGGGTGAACCTGTTATTGATTCTATCAGGATACCACAAACATTATTTCAAGAAAAAGATTATGCTTCATAATGATGAGCATTTATATAGGTTCTTTTGATTTCAAAACAAGTTATAAACATTTTCTACTGTGACAACATCTTTCGAGGTAGGTGATTATTACTGTCCTTACATTACCAGTAGAAACCTGAGGCCAAGAAGTACAGGACTCCGTTCCCAGGCCAGGGAGAGTCAGGAGCAACATTAAGACTAGACGTCCTGAAGGGCACCTGCTCTGGGTTCTGAAGAGGCCACGCCTCTGTCTATGTAGCACGTCTCCATTAATATAAGGTTATATATTGTATAGATATAAAACAACAACACACAAGGACATCATAGAACAATAATCCAATATTTTTGTTTCTTAGTAAAATATGTTAAGCACAGTATTTAAATTGCATTTCTCTGAAAAGCATTTGGTATATTAAATAGCAGAAGGTATATTAAATAGCTCTATAAATGCTTGCTGGCATACTCTTAACTGCATAAGGATTCTAAAGAAATTAAAATCCACTTATAAACACCATAAACTAAACAAAAATGTGAAAAACTACTTTATTCTTATAATGCAGACTTAATAGCTTGCTGGATATTAGCAGGTGGCTACATAATTTTTCTGAGTTTGAGAGAAAGGATATACATTGTTGGCTGTGGTTTTAAAATATCAATTTGGTAGGGAAAATGCAGTTGAAAGGTGAAAATTAAAGACTGCTCTTTACATTTTGCATCCATTCTGAACAATTCATACATATAAAAGATACAATCGCACTTGGAGCTAATGTTTAGGTGAATATAGAGGTGCTATATAATATTTTGTGAGAAGAGAAAGTGATAGAAAATAAAAGCTATGATATTGGAAAAAATGCAGAAGGAGGCAAAAAGGGTATTTTTCAACTGTGTTGAAGATGGGCATGAGATGTAAGCTGTTCATGCTTACATGACTATATAGGTCTTGGAAATGGTTTTCAAGGAAAAATATTTGGTTCGATCAGTCTCTTCTCCAAGGCAAAATCCTCACTCTCCTGTCTAAGTCAGCAGTTCTCAGAATGGTATAAAAGAGCTTACCACATGCTAAGCTTCTTAAGAACTGACCAGGTGGTCAGCAGAAAAAGTTCTAAAACTAGAAAGGAAGAGGCATCAAAGTCTTAAAATTTGTATGCAAACGTAAAAACTAACTTTCAAGCCAAAATGACATTCCCTGTCAGAAGTAACAAATACAAAAGTCTTAAATTTAGTGTACACGCGGCTAAGATATTGTTAGATAAGATATTACATGTCGTTCAGAGAATATTTTTTGTGTGCTTTTTCCCTAAAAAAGACATATTAAATTATTTTTCTCTCCTCAAGTCTTTTTTGTATAAATGTGAAATATAAGGTGTCCTGTAAGTTTGTTCATTCAGACTATACACTCTAGGGGTCCTTTCCACTTGCGTTGTTGGTGACAGTTTTATTTGAGGAGGGTCTGAGTTTGAAGAGGCTTGAGCAGTTCGGCTGCTTGGTGGGCTGCAAGGTTCTGGCGTAGGGTGAGTACCAGTCCCTTTCAAATACATCCTTAAGTTGCTTAATGATGCTTGTGTTGTTTCTCACATCTGCTTGGTTGATAACAAGGCCTGTGCCAGCATTCTGGGTAAAATCATTCCCTACCCAGTCAAAATTTCCTGCAAAAGATAAAGGAAATGATGGTAAAGAGTTAAGATCCACCAGGGAATATTCTCCATTTAAAGAAATATAGAGCAGATTCTATTAAAAAAAAATACCCGGGAATAGTGACAGGGAGACTGAATTGTGTTGACAGCTCATAAAAAGATCCAAGAAGGCTTACATATGGCATATTAATATTTGCATATTATTTTGGCATTTTCTTCAGCTTTGCTCAATTTGAAACTCAAAACAGGAAATCTGATGTTCTTTTTTGGTAAATGTTATTTCTTATTGACATTCACAAGGCACACTAAATACAGCAACATCTAAAATATATAGGAATACACTTAAAAATCCTGTGAACAATTACTACCTTCTCAAAGAGACAACATCTAATCCGTACGTACAAATGAGAGATTCTAATTATAATGCTCAGAAGTTTTCACATCAAAGAAAAAGCTGAAGCCAGAGAAGGAGAACCAGTTTTTAACTAAACACACAAAACACTCCTTTCTTGGGTGGTAAGTCATTCCCAGTTCCAGGATCAGGCTTTTCAGCCTAGGAATCAGGGCAGTTGCTGTGACAGCAGGCTCCCCAGAGTGACTGCTGGTATAGGTGGTATATTAGTTTGCTAGTTCTGCCATCACAAAGCACAACAGACTGGTAGCTTAAACAACAGAAATTTATTGTCTCACAGTTCTGGAGGCTAAAAGTCTAAGATCAAGATGTTGGCAGGTTGGTTCCTTCTGAGGGCTGTGAAAGCAGGATCTGTGCCAGGTCTCTCTCCTTGGCTTATAGATGGTCATCTCCTCCTTGTGTCTCTTCACACCATCTCCCTTCTACACACATCTCTATGTCCACATTTCCCCTTTTTATAAGGACAGCAACCAAATTGGATGAGAAACCAGCCTAATGACCTCACCTTAACTTGATTTCCCCTGTAAAGACCCTGTCTCCAAATAAGGTCATATTCAGAGGTACTGGGATTAGGACTTCAACATACTAATTTTGGGGGGCCTCCAATAGGTAGTAAGGCTGGGATCCACCCCAGAAGGGGATAATCATGTCTATGTGACTTGCATGTAGTCCATTTTCAAAGTGGGAGTAGATAAAAGGACTGGACTACCCAAAACTCCCAGATGAATCCTTTGTCTTTGGTATCCAATGGGGAGAGAGTTCCAGTAGGAGAGCAAAGGTACTCTCAGGAGGGTATAGCACCATTTATTTCTTTGCTTTTCTTTGTCTTCATTTATGCATATTTACTGAGTGTACAATGTCTACCAGGTACTATATTAGGGGCCATGATATAAAACTTAAAATCACAGTTTCTGCCTTCCAGGAGTCCAGGAGGAAAACACAAAAAGTATAATACAAGTCATATGAGATAGTACAAGAGATATATGTATACTATGCCATGAGGGCAGGAGAAAGCAATTTCTAACTCTGACTAGATGTGTCAGGAAGAGAGCATTTCACTGAATAATAAGAAAGGCACAGAAACATCAATTAAGAAACTAATTCCACAGGGAATATAACATATTTATGGACAAAAAAGATCTGATGAGGATCTTAAAGCGTGAAGAGGAAGAGTCAGGAATGAGGTCGGGACATAAGGAACGTAGAGAGCAGAGGAACTATCAGTAAGTGCCTAATATGAGCAAAGCACTATGCTTTCTATTTGTATACATTATCTCATATGGTTGGTAAGATTTATGCTCACTTGACAGAAGAGGACTGTGAGGCTCAAAGAGGTGAATAAATTTGCCCAGCTTCACATGGTTAGTCAATGGTCAACCCAGGTCTGCTAGACTCCATGAACTATCTTCAATACTATAAATGAAGAATCATTCTAATAAAAATTTACCCATGTCAAGACTGACAAAATTATCTAATAAATTACCACCATCCTCTTTGGTTCAGAGCTGGTTCCATAAGGGAACCGAAGGCTTTTAAGTATAGAGCTTGACTTTCCATTCCCTCACTGGGTCCTCAGGCATCCTGCAGGAATATTTGCTGAAAGATGCCGAGATCATGGTCCCTTGGCATCCTTGACCCAACGCCCTGCAGTCACCTGTGGGAGAAGCTGCTGGGAGAAGGGACATCCGTAGAGAAAGCTAATATCTGTTCCTTTATAGCTCTCATTCTTTGGCCCTCCTCTACTCTCTGGAGACCACCCCCCTGCACATATCAACTCCCTTTTCCATATGGCACTGCCTGGAATATTGGAAGGTGGTTCCCTTGCCCCTCATTTTACTCTTTAAGTTGATTCCTCTAAGTCAAATATTATCAGCATAGAGAAGGAACTCCTCTCTCTCTCTTTATATCTCACCCCAACCCACACAAACACTACAATGATGCTGTCAATGACTTCATGATAGACATAATTTTGACTGAATTTTATTGCTATAAATAGCAATAAAATTATAAATTAGCAAACTGCTTGCTAAATGGTTTGTAATACTGTGTTAGAGTCTCTGCACAGAGACTCCTTTTGCTGTTGCTGTGTTCCCGACCATGTGCTCTCAGACACGTGGCCATGCTCAGAGGCTCCGGCTTTGTGCAAATGCTCAGTGCCAGGTGAACACCAGCTTGAACCTCTAAACAGAGGATTTGTAGCTACTGCAGGTTGAGAGTTATTCTGGAAACTGCTGGTAGGCTGCACCTTCTATTCATTCCATAAACAGAAGACAGCACACTTTTCAAGGACTTCTTGATAAGACACTAAAATCTCATCTTATGATTAAGTGCAAGGCATTAGACCAAGGGCAGTAATTTTTTATGAGATATCATAACATTATCTCCTTCAATATTCACTGCAATCCTATGAGGTGACAATATTAACTTCACTGTATTGATGAGGAAATTAAGGCTCAGAAAGTTTAAGTAATTTGTCCAAGGTGGAAGTGAAAAAATCCCACAGTTGAGTTTCAAAGCCAGGTCTGACTCCGAAGCCCACACTTAAATGTGTACTCGCTTTGTGCTAATTGTGCTCTTCACCCTAGACTTCATTAGCCCCCAGGGCTGGAGCATCAGGCCATACTGAGATTTCTGCTCCATTCATTTGCAGACCTCACTCTCTGAAGGAAACACATATCCTTTGGGGAAAACATGGAGAGAGGGAATGATGATGGGAGAGAAGTGACAAGATTATGAAGTCTCGTTCTGTGAAATTCAGCTTCTTTCCTTTGATACAATGGATGGAGCCAAGATCCTCCATCTTTATTGATTCTCAAAAGTTTTAATTAGTCTGTTCTCAGGAATCATAGCCTTAGGCATCTTTCACAGGACTACAGGGCATTCGTACACCAGAGTGATTGTTTTCCTACCTTTATTTCCTGATGGCTGGGCTAAACCTCAAAATCATGTATATGCTTCAGTCATTTTTCAATTGGGAAGCAGTTTTACCCAGCTCTTTTTGAGACTGCCATTTCAGCTTCTAGAATGCACATTTAGGCTCCAGAGGCCAGGAGAGCTGTAGTGCTACCCTCAGGAACACCCTGTGAGGGTGTAGATGAACTCACTGGATATAATATATAAATAACCAAACCACCTTTCAGACAATTTTGTCAAGCTTGACTCAAATGTACTCAAATCAAAATTAGAGAGATGATACTCTCTGAGGATTCTTCTGTAAGTCTTGTGAACATTTAACGGAACTATATTTCCATGCAAGGTCTAGTGTGGACTTTTCTTTATTCAGCATTCTCAGCAGGTATCTGAGTGACTTCTTAAGAGATTTCCAGAATATGCTGATAATTATTTAAATTATCAATGAATTTTCCCTCTTTATGCTCTTTAAGTATTTTTATATTAGAACTATGCTTCACTCTAGAGAATTAATGTTTTGCTAAAATGCTATGCGTAAAATGTACTCATTTAAAAATGTATTATAATAAAGAACCCAGAAATAGACCCACATAAATATAGTCAACTGATCATGACAAAGGAGCAAAAGTGATACAATGGAGCAAAGACAGTCCTTTCAACAAACAATGTTAGAAGAACTAGGCATCTACATGCAAAAAAAAAAAAAAAAAAAAAAGAAAAAAAAAAGAAAGCAAAATAATCTAAACACAGACCTTACACCCTTCACAAAATGTAACTCAAAATGTGATCGGACCTAAATGTAAAATGCACAACTACAAAACTCCTAGAAGATAACATAGGAGAAAACCTGGCTGACCTTGGTTTTGGTGATAACTTTTTATATACAACACCAAAGGCATGATCCATGAAAGAAATAATTGATAAGTTGGACTTCATTAAAATTAAAAATTTCTGCTCTGTGAAAGAGAATGAAAGAGAATGCAAAGGTAAACCACAGGCTGGGAGAAAATATTTGCAGAAGACATATCTGATAAAAGACTGTTATCCACAATATACAAAGAACTCTTAAAAAAATGAACAGTAAGAAAATTAAAAATCTGTTTAAAAAATGAGCCAAAGACCTTAAGACACCTCACCTAAGAAGATAGATGGCAAATACACATACGAAAAGATGCTCCATATCATATGTCAAAGGGAAATGAAAACTGAAACAATGAGATGTGTGTCATACACAGCTATTAGAATGGCCAAAATTCAGAACACTGGCAACACCAAATGTTGGTGAGGATGTGGGGCAACAGGAACTCTCACTCATTGTTGGTGGGAATGCAAAATGGTACGTCCACTTTGGCAGACAATTTTTCAGTCTCTCATAAAACTAAACTTACTCTTTCCATATGATTCAGTAATCATGCTCCATGGTATTTACCCAGTGGAGTTGAAAACTTATGTCCACACAAAAATATGCACATGGATGCTTATAGCAGCTTTATTCATAATTGTCAAAACTTGGAGCAACCAAGATGCCCTTCAATAGGTGAATGGATAAAGTGTAAATCGATAAATAATATTCCAGACAACGGAATATTATTAAGCACTAAAATGAAATGAGCTATCGAGCCATGAAAAGACATGGAAGAACCTTAAATGCATATTACTAAGTGAAAGAAGCCAATCGTAAAAGTCTACACTTTATATAATTCCAACCATATATTTTGAAAAAGACAACACTGTGGAGTTAGTTAAAAAAGAAATCAGTGGTTGCCAGGGTAGGGGGAGGGATAAATAGGTGGAGCACAGAGGATTTTTAGGGCAGTGAAACTACTCTATGTGATACGACAATAGCAGATACATGTCTTTATACATTTGCCCAAATCCACAGAATGTACAACACAAAGAGAAAACCCTAATGTAAACAATGGACGTTGGGTGATAATCATGTGTCAATGTAAGTTCATCAGTTGTGACAAATGTACCACTCTGGTGAAGGATGTTGGTAATGCGGGAGGCTGTGCACATGTGGGGTTGGGGGATATATAGGAAATCCCTGTGCCTTCTGCAGTTTTGCTGTGAACTTAAAACTCTTTTAAAAAAAAAGTATATTTTAAAAAATGCATTACAGGGAAAGAAGAAGGGAGAGAGTCAGGAATCAATATTTAGAAGGAATCTGGCAGAGAGATCAGTGAGAGTGTTGTGAGCTTCTCATATATTATCTCATTTACTCCTTATACCACCACCAAAGGATGGGTGCTGTTATCCCTATTTTAAAGATAAGAAAACAGAGGCTCCTCAGAGGCTCAGAGAGATTGTGTGACTTTACCATCTTCCAGCTTGTAAGTTTCAGTGCTTGAAATCAAAAAAAGGTTTGTCTGACTCCAATACACTCACTTAATTCATTATAAAGAACATTTGGATATAAGCACATGTCACTGCTGAATGTGCACATAACAACTTACTTTAAGTAAACCCTGCAGGTAAAATATTCAGATTTGAGTCCTTAAATCCCACTGTGCCCAAAACTTAATCCACCCCTATGTTTCCCAATATTGAAGTAAAAGTTCCCATTTTTGAGTAAACAACTTTGAGTTTGCTTTTGCCACTTGTTTAAAAAGAAGCTCATTTCATTCTCTTCTCCATGCATTGATGAACATGAGAAAACCTAAATGATCACCTCTTGGGTCACTGAGAGGGACAACATGAATAAAATAATATTGTCATATTCTAGAACTGGAATGATACGCATTTTTAAAAATTTCAATTCCTTATTCTATTATTCTTATTATTCTACTAATAAGACACACAACTATTCGAAATGGGAAAAAAACAGAACATCTCCACACTGAGAGAGGAGGTAGTAAGTGTTTAATTCATTTCATATCTTATGGCCCAATTTCCTTATTTCTAAATTGCAGGTGATTAAAGCTGCCTTCCCTATTGACAATGTTGTTAAGAGAATCAAATAAGATAAGGTGCTTTACAAAGTTAAAATGATATGTTTTTACTCACTGAATTTGGAAAAAATAATGCAGATTCCATATTCTTTCATCCCAGACACATTTTTCTTTTCTGCTTTGAGATTTCTACTTCATTTGTACGGTGTAATAACCATCCTGCTGTTTTGTGAGCTAAGCACTTTCATTTTATAGATAATAACTTCCACTCTGCCTGTGACAGTACCAGTAAAGGGGTTACTCTGGACTCATGCACACCATAGGAAAGTAGAATAGATTTAATCCGTTAGTAAGAAATATACCAATACATATTGTTTCTGTATCTGGAGCTTTATTGCCTTAATAAATAAGCTAACATGAATCTAGTATTATCTATGTGTTAGGAGCCTTAATTGTGCAAGGTGCTTTGTACATATTATCCCAACTAAACTTTACCCTATGAAGTAGAAACTATTATTAACTCCATTTTACAGATGAGAGAACTGAGGTTTTTAGAGAGCTTAAGTAAATTGCCCAAAGTTAGATATTTTAAAAATGGCAGGGGTAGGATTATTGCACAGGTAGTGTTTGTTTGGGCATTGAATTTCAATGATGTCTGCCTCCCCATTACTCATGACAGGCTGGCTGTGGTGCAGTGGGTAGGAAATGAGCACTGGGTTCATTTAAGTGCCAGGACTGGACTTTCATGAGCCATCCAATTCCTCATCTATAAAATGAGACAACTGGACCATGGAATTTCTGCAAAACATTTACAAAAAGACATCACATATGGTCTCCTAGCATATGAACCAAACCACAGATGAGATGCTCGGTTAAGGAGCTCTTTGCCCTCACCCTCCTGTTTCCTGACCTCAAGGTCCCCCACTCACTGGCAGGGGCTTCCTCACCATGGGGTACAGAAGAGTACAGCTAGATCACCACTAACCTGCATGATCCCCTAAGGAGCCTTACAGCCCTGACACCTACCAATATAAGCTGCGCCATCCGTCACCATGTACTTGTTGCGATTTAATCTAGGGAAGGTGTGATTCTTTTGTTCTTTTGTAACACAAGCGTTCTCTCTTTCCAGATCAAAAAATTTCTGTAAGACAATAAATAAATAAATAAATAAATAAATAAATAAAGCAGGTGAATATAGAGAACATTTTTGTTTTGTTCAAACACAAAAGGGTTTCTTATTCAAGTATCAACAATAGACCTCATATTGAGTTATTAAAACCACAATCTTGTTACTTCATATAGATGAAGCTATTTTTGTTCTCAAATCCATATAGGCAACAAGAAAGAAAATTATCATGCTCACCTAGGTCTATAATTAACACTTTTAAACTATAAAATGAACATAAAATTCATTCTTTTGACAGGGAAAGGACCAGAAGTTGTCTAATTCTTATTGTCTTATTCATCAGAGCGCGCTGGCATTTTAAGTATGCCTCAGGGTGCTTTCTGTCAAGCATGCCAAGGAACTGAATTCTCACATGTGGCATATATTATAAGAAGCAGCAGGCCCATGTCAATGACTAGCTGAATTAATTGGGGATTTGAAAATGTCAAAAAAAGATTTTGCCAAAAGAACAAGTAGTTTCCATCTAAACACCTAGGTCTACAAGCTCTTTTAATAAGCAACTCAAAAAATCACAACTTCAAACCATAAATCCTGAATTTCAACTTTAATGTGATCCAAAAAGCAGCATTCCAGTTCACCTGGAATGGGGATGGGGGAGCTAAGAGAGGTAGGTGACATCAGGAGTGGTTTCAGGAATCTGCTGAAATTGGCAAGTGCTCAGATGAGGCTTAAACTGTGACTGAGTTCACAAGAAGATACCATCAATGGTGAAGACCTCAGGTCTCCTCCACATTGAAAAATGTGGAAAATTTTCAAAACTTCATGGAATATTTCCAGAATGTCTTACATCTGTAGAATCATGTGTGATTGAAGGAGAGAAGAGGCAGTAAGAAAAATAGGATGATATCTAGAAATGGAGATATCATTTACAGTTTTAAAACTGTAAGTGTTCAAGTTTGGTTTGGGGAAATAATGAGAGTTGGTTTTTCCCTCCCCTCCAGGTTGAGAAAGGAGTGATAAACCAAGAGATCAATAAGGTCTCTTCCAGCCCTGAAAATTCTATTCTAATTTTTTTTTTTTTTTGTAGAACCCTTGAGATCAATGGTACACAGGTCAAAATCTACCACCTAAGAACTCTCTATTGTACATCCCAGAGGAATGTTCTCCCATTGCCGTATTACCATGATTATAGGCAATGCAGACTGGATCACCTTATTTTCTCAGTTCCTATCTTCTGCAAAATCTGTGCCAAGTTTGATGGGTTCACATATAGCCTTTGTGGACTCTTCAAATGGACTTAATAACCTGTGAATTCTCTTAAGTTGTGGTTTTATACTTGTGAGGTCACATGAATACTGATAACAGCCAGCAGTCATCTCGCTTGGACATTCTATCACCATACCTGTCTACACACTTGCTATTTTCTTTTGAGGAAGATATTATTGCATAATCAAGACAAATTTGAAAAAGAATAAATTATACATCCTAATTTAAGTCAGTGATGGCATCACAGCTTGAGGCTTTACCAAGAACCCATTTCCTCTAGAAAGTTGAAGATGACACTAAAGAGGGAAAAGAGCTTTTTCTGGGAGACTAAGACAATAGCAGAAATCATATTGTATTCACTGACATGCTATTAGACACCTAACATGCTGCAGGTGACAGCAAAGATATTTCAAAAGTGACTTGTTAATTTATTTTTTATAAACGTCAGTTAACTAGGAAAACTTGGTGAGTGCAGTGTCTTTTCACGAGCCTCCTCATGGATACAAACCCACAAAGCCAGGGGGAAGGTGCCTACTCCTCTAAGGACAGAGATTACCAGGTTATCTGCTTTATCAGTGGTCCCAGGCTCCTGAAGACATACTATATGCAAGACTCCAACTCCCACTCTTCTTGGAAAAGCTTTTCATCCATCTGTGGTCTAGATGTCGGGACCATAAGCTTCCTTCTCCTCAAGGATTATCTTGATGCTTAGAAATGCATGGCCTGGCTTAAATGAAGATTGGAGTCTCTGTTTTATAAAATGTCCAACAGTGAACTATTAATGTTTGGTTTATTCGAGTAATATGACCATGAGTGTTTGAAAAAATGGAGCTGAGTAAATACTGTAGAGGTTAAAATGATGGATTCTACTTTCCTTGTAATTTCTTCTAAGTCTTAAATGAGAGCCCTTAATATTTCATGACACAGATTTCAACTGACAGTGCCTTAGTAGCAGGTGTGCTGTGGGGTCAGGAAACAGTGGGTGGGTGGAGACCACTGAATTGTTCTGAGGGGAAGTTGAGAGGAGAGATAGGAGCAAATGCATCATGTGTCATAGGCCCCAGGTATTCTCCTCTTTGCCCCTGCTTGTATTAAACGTCTTTTTACTTTCTGTATTCTGATGCTTTGACATCTGGGCCCTTGCTGAGCACAGAGGGACTGTCCTCCAGAGAATGAAGGCTACAGGGATATTCACCACCTCTAGGCCTAACTCATAAATGCCTCTTGTGCACTCCTCCACTCTCTCTTCTTCTGCTTGGCCTTGGGATATTGAGGCTCAAAGCCATCTTGGAAGCCATGTGTCAAAGTTGACAGTGGAGCCCCTGTCATCCTGGGTCCCTGAATGCTTCATGGAGCACAGCTTTATCACCTAGAAGAGGGCCTGGCACAGAGCAGAGTCAGGTCTCAGTGTACATTTGTTGAATGACTGCAGCGGAGGTTGGGGGATACTGAGACCTAAAGGATTCGTGGGCATTAGTCAGGTAATGCATGGAGGAAACTGTTGTAGGAGAGGAAAGCGCATGTACAAGGGCCCTGAGGGGAGGAAGAGGATGCTCCATGTGAGGACCAGAGGAGATTCAAAGGCGAGCTAGAGAGTTAGCACATTTAGGGTAGTATGAATCCTCAACTTTGCCTCCCTCAACGTATGCAGACACGGATTAGGGTGCAGCCCAAGGAACCTGGAACAAGTACAGAAACCCAGGCTGGTGGTGTTCAGGGCTGGGAGAGTCTGTGCTGGTTCATGTTCCAATGGTCTGTTGGTCACAATCTCACAAATAAGAATAGTAGGTGAAGGAGGAAGTTCAAATAAAATGGAGAGGATGCAACTGAATGTGTATATAAAGAGGGTTAGGCTGGCACGAGGAAACTTGGGTTCTAGCCTCCCGTTTTTGGGGATACGGTTGTTTTGAAAAATTAGTTAACCTACCTTTTGAGGTATTTTTCAGTATCGAAGGTTGTTGTCCTGGATCTGACTGGAAGTTCATGTGTATGTGTGCGCTTACAGCTTTCACAGATGCATGAAGGAAATAACCTTTTAATTTAATAACTCAGTCAATGTAATACTTACAACTTTCAAACTGCAGTTGGCTATTTCAGTGCAAATAGCTTTAAGAGATGAAATAAAGTTAAATGTGAGGGGGTCAGTTTCCTTCCAGAAGCTGATAAGGAGTCGAACTTTAACGCTTCGCAAAACTAATGCTTCTCTAATTTTCCCATCCAAGTCTGGCCAGTAAGTCCTGTAGAAATAATATCCATACAGATAAAATAAAGAAGATTAGTTAGTTTAGGGGAATAAATTTTCTAGACTATAGAGAATATTGATGTTAACTTGATCATTACTTTTTTCTGTAATATAAATAACCTTGTAGGATATGTTGAAAAAATGCCAGTCTCCTGGGTTAGGACATTGAGAAATGGTGCTTCACTAGTCCTATCCAGCTTAAAATGAGGTCTCCTACCACTAGGGCCTCAGGCTGTGTGGGCAGAGGGCACAGACAGACTGACCACCACCACATGTCACCCTCACTACACCTCCAACTCTACCTGAGTCTCAGTTCATATGTGCAAGGAGAATCAACTTTCCAACAGAATTCCAGTTAGGATCCTTGAGCACCCCTTTATCCCCAAATGCTTCTCAAACCTCTCTTCTTTGGTAAGTGTCACCCCCAATGAGATTTTGCTCTAGTTATCCTAGCTTTCCCACACTCTTATTTCCAAACTGTCTTTGTCTCTCCTTACCAAGGCCCCCACTACTCTGGGGCCCTAGAATCCTCCATCAGGCTGTTTCCCCTATAGGCTTAGCCTTTTCCCTGAATTCCTAACCTTTTACTTTGACTAAATCCTGACTCTTCCCTAAGGCCACAGCTTCTCTTAAAGTCCTGCTGTGTATTTTCCACCAGATTGTGCTGTCCACTTGATTTAGGATGTGGGGCCAGTCACTGCTCCCCACCCCCTAAAACACAATGTTTCTTTCAGAACTGTAACTTAGTTCTCATGTTAAAAACAAACAAAAAATCCCAACAAACTTTCCCACATTAAAGACAAGTCTCAAATTGCTCTATCTCTCTGTAGCCCTGTAATTTGTAGACTTTTTATTTTTTATTCATACAAATCTTCCCCTAATTCTGGACCAATTCATTATTTGGACTAATGATATATTATTCAAAATATATAAGTTTCATAATAATTGCACCTCCAAAGCTCTCCTCTTTATATCTGACCCCAGCTTCCTGTCCTTCAGGTTCCTCTACTCTCTTATTTGTACATGCTCTTTCACCTGTGCAGGCCCCAGATCCAAGGTCCCTCTACTTTTTCCTGGTCCATCAGCTCCTCCTGATCTCCTTTCCCTGACAAGCTTAATATCAGTTCTGATCACCTGAAGGACAGTTGCCCCTCTCCTTTCCTTTAGCTCTTTGCAAAATCTAAACCCTAGGTCAGTGCTGTAATACCTTTGGTGTATTTCTATAGCTATAAAGCAGAGGACAACTGGAAAAAGTCATCTCAAGCTTGTGCAGACTGGAGAAAACACAAATGCATTCAGGGCTCTCAATACCATCTGCCAATCCCTATCCTTGCGTTGGGTCAGTTCTACCTCTTGTACCTTTTGTAATTATTCTAAATGTTGCCCCACTCTAGAGAAATTTGTTTTTTCCTTCATTCACAAAATTGGAGGTCTTGGTCATGGTCCTCCTCAATGTTCTACCTTGATAGCGACACACATCCTTATCCCCTTCCCTCTAATTCAGAGGATAAGGCATCCCCCCTTCTCCCCAAGCTGTTCCCTTGGCCCCCTGCAACTGCATTTGATTAGTCATTCCTTCCCAAAAATACCTTCAACTTCTCCCTCTCTGGCTTCTTCATTTAAGAAAAAAACATAAATCTCTCCCATTCAGAGACCTCTCCTTTGACTCTGCATTGCTCTGTGGCTAGTGTACAATCTCTTTCCTCTTTGAACAAAACTTCTTGATAGTAGAATCTAGAACCTCTGACTCTGCTTCATCACCTCCCATTCACTTATCAGCCTACTGACCCCAGCCTCCAGCCCATGAATCTTCTGCAAATTTTCTCAGAGTCAGCAGTGATTATCTTAACTGCCAAATCTAATCGACATCATTCAATTCTTACTTTACTGTTAAACCAGGCTACATGTGGCTATGTTGGTGTTTCCTTTTGTTGACCTGAAACAAACAGATTGCCAGATACTTTTCCAGCAAAGATGGGTTTATTTGGAATCAGCATAGAATTGCAATTCTGGATCTGCAATTATGGGCAAGACACATGCATGACAAGGGAGGGAGAACACTTTTACAGAGGGGAAAAGGAAGTTGGGAGGGCTATGGTAAACAAAGTGTCATGGCCTTTCATTGGCTGAGTCCTTGCCAGGAAAGAAGAAGAATCTGTCTTTTTCCTGTTAGGCTCTGCTATCCTAGCAGGGTGTGAGAACTTCTCCTTCTGGTCTCTCAACTCTATTTAATTGAGATTTATGTTTATTAATTTTTTACACTTTCTTTTTAAAATTGATTCCATTGGCTTCTTTTTCTTTTGCTAGCAATCATTTTTATTTTTTTATTTTATTTTATTTTTTTTATACAGTAGGTTCTTATTAGTTATCTATTTTATACCTATTAGTGTATACATGTCAATCCCAATCGCCCAATTCAGCACACCACCATCCCCACCCCACCACGGTTTTCCCCCCTTAGTGACCATACGTTTGTTCTCTACATCTGTGTCTCTATTTTTGCCCTGCAAACCAGTTTATCTGTACCATTTTTCTAGATTCCACATATATGCATTAATATATGACATTTGTTTTTCTCTTTCTGACTGACTTCACTCTGTATGACAGTCTCTAGGTCCATCCATGTCTCTACAAATGACCCAGTTTCATTCCTTTTAATAATCCATTGTATATATGTACCACATCTTCTTGATCCATTCGTTTGTTGATGGGCATTTATGTTGCTTCCATGACCTGGCTATTGTAAATAGTGCTGCAGTGAACATTGGGGTGCATGTGTCTTTTTGAATTATGGTTTTCTCTGGGTATATGCCCAGTAGTGAGATTGCTGAGTCATATGGTAATTCTATTTTTAGTTTTTTAAGGAACCTCCATACTGTTCTTCATAGTGGCTGTATCAATTTACATTCCCACCAACAGTGCAAGAGGGTTCCCTTTTCTCCAAACTCTCGCCAGCATTTGTTGTTTGAGGATTTTCGGATGATGCCCATTCTAACTGGTGGGAGGTGATACCTCATTGTAGTTTTGATTTGCATTTCTCTAATAATTAGTGATGTTGAGCAGCTTTTCATGTGCTTCTTGGCCATCTGTATGTCATCTTTGGAGAAATGTCTATTTAGGTCTTCTGCCCATTTTTGGATTGGGTTGTATGTTTTTTAAATATTGAGCTGCATGAGCTGTTTGTATATTTCGGAGATTAATCCTTTGTCCATTGACTTGTTTGCAAATATTTTCTCCCATTTTAAAGGTTGTCTTTTCATCTTGTTTATAGTTTCCTTTGCTGTGCAAAAGCATTTAATTTTCATTAGGTCCCATTTGTTTATTGTTATTTTTCTTTCCACTACTCTGGGAGGTGGGTCAAAAAAGATCTTGCTGTGATTTATGTCAAAAAGTGTTCTTCCTATGTTTTCCTCTAGATTCCATTGGCTTCTATGGCTCTATGGTTTGCTGGTCTGTCCCTTATCTCTTGGACTGTAGCAAATCGTCCTTTGATTAAAACACAGTGGAGGCTCCTCAAGGTCACAAGACTCCCCAGTAGTCAGGCCCTCTTTCTCCTCGTCCTTGTCCTGTCTCCAATTTGGTCTCTCACCACCTTATCTTGGGCTCTATGTTCCTGCACTGAACTTGTTATAGATCCTGGCATGGACCAGGCTATTTTTTTCCATTTGAAACTTTGCTCAAGCTCTCCTTTCTACCTGGATAACTCCCTTTCTCACACTTTTTTCTAACTCATGCGTATGTTTAAATGTAATTTGGGTAGCATTTCCTCTAATAAGCTTCTTCAAACCCTGAAACTGCCATAGAAGCCCTTTCATCAAGTATCTATAATATTCTGTACACATATCTATTGTTCTATCCACCCCACTATGCTATGAAAATCTATTCTGTGTCCATCTGCCCCTAATGGATAAAGTTCCTGGGACTACACACTGTGCACACTTTAATCACTCTTGCACAGTGTCCAATAAATATTTGTTGAATGAATACATAAATGAAATATGTTAATACCCCACAGACTACATTTAAAAAATCAAATCAATTTGATGTATAATGCTGTGTAAGTTTGAAGTATACAGCATGTTATATTGATAAATTTATATATTATGATATGATTGCCAATGTAGTGATATTTATCACATTACATCATTATAGTACAATATTATTGTCTGTATTCATTATACTGTGCATTAGGTCTCTATGGTTCATTTACTACTCATTACAAGTTTGTACCCTTAAACACCATCACTCTCATCCACCCTTCCACCCATCCCACTGTTCCCAGGGCACCATCATTTTACCATTTTACCATTATTTTATAGGTTTAACTTTTTTAGACTCCACTTGTAAGTGATATCATTTAGTACTTGTCTTTCTCTCTCTGACTTATTTTGCTTATCATAATGTCCTCAAAGTCCATCCATGTTATTGCAAATGGCAGTATATTCTCCTTTCTCATGACTGGATAATATTCCATTGTGTAAATGCACTACATCTTTTTAACCCATTCATTGATAAACATTTGGGTTGTTTCCATATCTTGGCTACTGTGAATAATGCTGTGATAAGCATGGGAGTGTATACGTCTCATCAAGATCCCATTTTCATTTCCTTTGAGTATATATCCAGAAGTGGAATTGTTGGATCATATGCTAGATCTATTTTTAAATTTTTTGAGGAACTTCCATATTGTTTTCCATACAGGTTGAAGCAATTTACATTCCCAAAAATAGTGTATAAAGGTTTCCTTTTCACCACATCCTTCCTAGCAACTGTTATCTCTTGCCTTCCTCAAGTAGAGTCATTATAACAGTGGGAGGTGATATCTCATTGTGATTTTGATTTGCATTTCCCTGATAATTAGTGGTGATGATGATAAGCATTTTTTCATGTATCTGTTGGCCATTTTGATATACTCTTTGGAGAAACGTCTATTTAGTTCTTTTGCCCAGTTTTAAAAATCAAAATTTTTTTGTTATTGTTGTTATTGAGTTGACTGAGTTCTTTATGTATTTTGGATATTAACCCCTTATCTGATATGAGGTTTAAAAAAATTTCTCCCATTCTGTGGGTTGTCCTTTCGTTTTGTTAATTGTTTCTTTTGCTGGGAAAAAGCTTTTGAGTTTGATGTAGTCCTTTTTGTTGATTTCTTTTTTTACTGTTTGTACTTTTGGCATAAAGCTGAAAATTTATTGCCAGGACCAATATCAATGAGCTTCCTCCCTACGTTTTCTTCTAGGAGTTTTACAGTATCACGTCTTATGTTTAAGTCTTTGATCCATTTCAAGTTAATTTTTGTAGATGGTGTGAGACAGGGCTCAATATCATCTTTTGGCATGTGTTTCTCCAGTTTTCCCAGCACTATTTGTTGAAGAAACTATCCTTTCCCTGTTGGGTATTCTTGGCTTCCTTTTTGAATATTAGTTGACTGTATATGCTGGGGTTTAATTCTGGCTCTCTATTCTGTTCCATTTGTTGACATGTCCATTTTTGTGCCAGTACCATACTGTTTTTATTACTATGGCTTTGTGGTATAGTTTGAAATCTGGAAGTGTGATATTTCCAGCTTTGTTCTTTTTTTCTCAGGATTGCTTTGACTATTCAGGGTCTTTTTTGGTTCTACACAAATTTTCAGATAGTTTCTTCTATTACAGTGAAGAATGCACTTGTTATTTTGATGGGGATTGCACTGAATCTGTATATTGCTTTGGATAGTATGGCCATTTTTTTAAAACTAATTTATTTGTTTATTTATGGTTATGTTGGGTCTTCATTTCTGTGTGAGGGTTTTCTCTAGTTGTGGCAAGCAGGGGCCACTCTTCATCGCAGTGCATGGGCCTCTCACTATCGTGGCCTCTCTTGTTGCAGAGCACAGGCTCCAGACATGCAGGCTCAGTAATTGTGGCTCACGGGCCGAGTTGCTCTGCGGCATGTGGGATCTTCCCAGACCAGGGCTCGAACCCGTTTCCCCTGCATTGGCAGGCAGATTCTCAACCACTGAGCCACCAGGGAAGCCCAGTATGGTCATTTTAATGATATTAATTCTTTCAATCTATGAATGTGGATGTCTTTTCGTTTGTTTGTGTCTTCTTTGATATCTTTCAGCAAAGCTTTGTAGTTTTCATTCTACATATCTTTCACCTACTTGGTTAAATTTATTCCTAGTTTGTGGGGTTTTTTTTGATGATATTGTGAATGGGATGAGTTTCTTTATTTCTTTTTAAGACACTTCATCATTAGTGTAAAGAAATGCAACTGATTTCTGTATGATAATTTCGTATCCTGCCACTTTACTGAAATTATTAATTCAAATATTTTTTGACTGATTCTCTGGGATTTTCTCTATTTAAGAACATATTATCAACAAATAATGGAAACTTTAAATCTTCCTTTCTGATCTGAATGCCATTCATTTCTTTGTCTTGCCTAATTTGCTCTAGCTAGGACTTCCATTACTATATTGGATAGGAATGGTAAGAGTAGGCAGCATTCTTTGTTCCAGATCTTACATTTTCAATTTCTCTCCATTAAATATAATGTTAGCTGTGGGTCTACTGTATATGACCTTTATTTTGTTGAGGTATGTTCCTTCCACATCCAGTCTGTTAAGAGTTTTTATCATGAAAGCATGTTGTAATTTGTCAGATGCTTTTTCTGCATTTATTGAGATGATCATGTGATTTTTATCTTTTATTTTATTGATATGATGAGTGTAATAACATTTATTGGTTTGTGTATTTTGAACTATCCTTGCATTCCAGGAATAAACCCCACTTGGTAATGGTGTATTATCTTTTTAATGTGTTCTTGAATTTGGTTTGCTAATCTTTTGTTGAAATTTTTTGCATCTATATTCATCAGGGATATTAACTTATAGTTTTCTTTTTTTGTGGCATCCTTATCTGGCTTTGGATTCAAAGTAATGATGGGCTTGTAGAATGAGTTTGGAACTGTTCTCTCCTCTTGGATATTTTGGAAGAGTTTGAGGAGAATTGGTGTTGTTTTCTGAACATTTGGAAGAATTCTCCAGTGAGGTGTCTGGTTCTGGAGTTTTTGATTACTGATTCAATCTCTATACTCAATATTGGTCTGTTCAGATTTTCTATTTTTTCCTGATTCAGAGTTGATAAGTTATGTGTTTCTAGAAATGTATCCATTTCTTCTAAGTTATGTATTTTGTTGGCATATAATTGTTCATAGTAGCCTCATAGATTCTATGTATTTCTGTAATTTCAGTTGTTACGTCTTATCTTTCATTTCAAATTTTACTTATTTGAGTCTTCTCTTTTTTTCTTAGTCTAGCTAAAGGTTGGTCATTTTTTTAAATCTTTTTGAATAGCCATATCTAAGTTACATTGATCCCTTTTATTATTTTTCTAGTCTCTATTTCATTTATTTCTGTTCTGATCTTTATAATTTCCTTCCTTCTGATAACCTGAGGCTTAATTTGTTCTTCTTTTTCTAGTTCCTTGAGGTGTAAAGTTAGCTTGTTATTTGAGATCCTTCTAATTTTGGAATATATATGTTATATTAAGCATGCATGTTCCTCTCAGACTGCTTTTGTTGTATCCCACAGTATTTGATATGTTGTCTTGTCTTTCCTTTTTTTAATTGAGGTATAGTTGGTTTATAATATTATTGAAGTTTCAGTGATTCAATATTTTTATAGATTATACTACATTTATAGTTATTATAAAATATTCCATGTGGTGTACAATATATCCTTATAGCTTATTTTATACAGAGCAGTTTGCACCTCTTAATCCCCTATCCCTATCTTGCCCCTCCTCCATTTTCCACTCCCCACTGGTAACCACTAGTTTGTTCTCTATATCTGTGAGTCTGTTTCTGTTTTGTTATACCCACCTATTAAGTGATATCATACAGTATTTGTCTTTCTTTGTCTGACTTATTTCACTAAGCATAATACCCTTCAGGTCCATCCATGTTGTTGCAGATAGCAAAATTTCATTCACTTTTATGACTGAGTAGTATTCCATTACATATATATATCACATCTTCTTTATCCATTCATCTGTTGATGGCCACTTAGGCTGCTTCCACATCTTGGCTATTGTAAATAGTGTCGTTATGAATATTGAGGTGCATTCCTCTTTTTGAATTAGTGTTTTCATTTTCTTCAGATATATACCTAGTAGTAGAATTGCTGGATCATACAGTAGTTCTATTTCTAGATTTTTGAGGAAACTCCACACTGTTTTCCACAGTGGCTGAACCGATTTACATCCCAACTGACAGTGTACAAGGGTTCCATTTTTTTTCCATATCCTCACCAACATTTGTTATTTGTGGCCTTTTTGATGACAGCCATTCTGACAGGTGTGAGGTGATATCTCATTATGGTTTTGATTTGCATTTCTCTGATAATTTGCCATGTTGAACATCTTTTCCTGGCCTGTTGGCCATCTGTATGTCTTCTTTGGAAAAACATCTATTCAGGTCTTCTGAACATTTTTAAATCAGGATGTTTGGGGTTTTTTTGATGTTGAGTTGTGTGAACTGTTTATATATTTTGGATATTAACCCCTTATTGGCCATATCATTTGCAAATATAATAATTTTCATGTTTCTAGTTGTTGGCTTTTTTTTCCTCTTAGAGAAGTCCCTTTAACATTACTTTTAAATCTGCTGCTCTTTTAGCTTTTGCTTGTCTGTAAAACTTTTGATCTCTCCATCAAATATGAATGAGAGCCTTGCCAGGTAGAGTATTCTTGGTTGTAGGTTTTCCCCTTTCATCATTTTATATCATATCATTCCTTTCTGACCTGCAGAGTTTTTGCTGAGAAGTCAGCTGTTAGCCTTATGGGACTTCCCTTGCATGTAATGTGCTGCTTTTCCCTTGCTGCTTTTAATATTCTCTCTTATCTTTAATTTTTGCCATTTTAATAACCATGTGTCTTGTTGTGTTCCTCTTTGAGTTGATCCTGTTTGGGACTCTCTGTGATTCCTGGACTTCTATGTCTGTTTCCTTTCCCAGGTTAGGGAAGTTTTCAGTTATTATGTCTTCAAATATGTTCTTTGTCCCTTTCTCTCTCTTCTCATTCTGGGACCCCTATAATGAAAATGTTAGTATTCTTGTTGTTATCCCAGAGGTCTCTTAAACTGTCCTCATTTATTTTTCTTCTTTTTTCTGTTCAGTGTCAGTGATTTCTACTACTCTGTCTTCCAGCTCGCTGATCCATTTTCCTCTGTATCATTTAGTCTACTGTTGATTCCTTCTAGTGTATTTTTCATTTTTGTTATTGTAGTCTTCATCTCTGCTTGGTTGTTCTTTATTTTTTCTCTTTGTTAAAAACTTCTAAATTCTCAGTCTTTTCATCCATTTTTCTCCTGAGTTCTTTGATCATCTTTATGATCATTACTTTGAACTCTTTCTCAGATAAGACTGCCTATCTCCACTTCACTTAGTTCTTCTTTTGGTTTTTAATCTTGTTCCTTAATCTGGAACATGTTCATCTTTTATCTTTGCCTTCATCTGATATGAACTGAACGATTTTTGCTGATGCAGATGTTTAATGGTCATGAAACCCCCTCAGAGGAGGAATAATCTCTGGTTCCTCTCAGTGCAGACATGCTTCTCCCTTAGTAGTCAGTTCTATTTTTACCTTTGGCCCCTTTAAGTCCCCCTGTGCACCTTTTGGCAGTATGGAGTGGAGCTGAGAATGCCTCTGGATCTCCATCTGCCCAATGCTGCCTATATGTAATTTACCCACAATAAACTTCATAATTGCTTGTTTTTTGGTGTCAAATTTCCTTCCCAGTTTGGAGAATATATTCAATATCTCTGCCTACCAATATCAACGATTTCTAATTTGAAAGCATGTAGAATTTTTCTCTTTCATTTTATGTTTACTGTGCAGACTAAAACTTAAGTTTGTAGGTTATTAACACACTGATATTTGAAAATATCTAATTGTTTATTCAAGTTGAATTCATGCCTGAAAAATTTCTCCAGGATGATGTAAAAACAAGTCCACTCTTTAGAAATTTTTTTCATTCATATGATTGAAAAGAATTTAATTTTAACCTTGATGTTTGAACTACTTCTTATGCCTCTGATGGCTTTTCATTTAAAATGCTAGAGATATTAACAGGTTTGAAATATCATCAGTATAATAAAAGAACTGCTCTTTGAATAATAACAATAATGGTATTTTAATAGTCAAAATGCAAGATTTCAGGTCAGTTTCTAGTTCTTTTGGTTTTCTCTAATTTTTGTATTTCCAAGATATTTTAGATTATCCATACTAATTCCTTCCCCCTTGGCTATGAAGGATCCTAATTTTGTTTGTTTGAAGGGACTTCATGGAATGAAGATTTTGCCAATCCTCTGAAATTATCATCCCATCCTAATAAGTCCATAAACTTGAACTTATTCTCCTGAATAACAGGAAAATCAGGTAAAACCTATCTATTATATTTCAAACTCTTCCCAAAGTGAAGCTGAAGTCTAAGGCAAAATCTAAAACCAAATAAACAATAAATGGAAAAAACATAAAAAAGAGGGATTGAAAAAATGAAAACATTTGGAAAAAATTCATGAATGTTCAAAGGGTGCACAATATTTTAAAGTAAAAGTGTCCTAATAATGTGCATCTTGCAGCCTAAAATTATTTTTGACAATCATTAGGAGTCATCACTTTCTGGGAGAAACACATCTTTTGCAATCCTAAAGTCATTTGCATAGAGAAGTTGTATATTATGCATATGTGAGGTTGGCAATATGAAAAATATTTAAGCAATATAGGACACATCACATTATTTAACCTCAGTAAATGGTTATTTTGAAACTGTAATTTTCCAAATTAAAAAGGTCTCAGGTTGTATCCCTAGAAATTTGCACTTTGGAAACGTTTCCTGGATTAAATGGATTATTCAAAACATTTACAAGCACCCAAATCTCTGCATTCCCTGCAAGAAAGCAAAAGTGGGAAATACTTGGGGCCTAGCCATGCATCTATGACTTAGAGACATAAATTCTGCTCCTAAGTTGATTCCAAGTATTTCCACACTTAAACAGTGATGAATATTAAAAAATAAATCTCCATTTTAAGATGCTCTCTTCCTCTTACATATGGATGGGTTGACTGAGAACATACATATTTTAAGTTTCTTTTTCCTTAAGTGGAAAAGATAGTATGAAAATTTAGCATTTAATGAAGACCTACATGAATACAACAAAGTGATACCTCCTTTAAGGAAAATCTTGCCAGACCTACTCACTTTGAGTATGTCCTTCAGGTACCTCTCAACTGATAATTTTCAAAAAAATTTTTTCAAATAATTTAAAATTTTTTATTTATTTATTTTTCCAAATAATTTTCAAGTTGAGAACAACTCAATCTTTATTCTAAAGTTTCTCTCATGCTTATAATGTAAACTACTGAGGTGGTTTGTGGGATGAGATCCTGAGTCCTTAAAGTGGACTGAGAGAGGAGATGCACCATGGGTGAGCTGCAAATGTACACTGAGAAGATGTGAATGGGGTGCAACTTAATGTGACCTGATAGCATGTCAGTGTCCAGGGTGTTTTCTCCTGTGGTCTCCAGTTTAGTGTCTGGCCCTGGAGCCCAGGATCTAAGCTGAGATTGCACACTCACTGACCTTTTGGTGCTTGTGCTGGAGATAGGCAGGTAGTCCATGACTGCGATGTACACGTATTGCTTGGCATCATCTATTACACTGTAGATGGCGTCTATGTCAAAGCTTCTGTTTTTAGGGCAAAACAGTTTGGGAGAATTCTGTGAAGACACAAAAACCAAACTTTTAGAGTATTAATTTTTGCAATCTGGGGATTTCTCTTTTTTGTTGTTATTTAAAATTTTTTAAAAAATGAATCTTGGCTTTTAACCAATTTTTGCAAACCTACTTTCCAGGTCTTTATGAGATTAAGACAAATACATTTTCAGTTTTATCAAAGTTGAGGTAAGTAGAAATCAAGGTGTGTGGGAGATGGGTCTCAAATCTGTCCTTTAAGTCAGTTTTGGGAGGGAATTCTTGTTTTCAATACACACACCTCTTATTTTTATAAGAGTGCTCTAACTCTAAACTTAATGTGACTCTGGTATACATCTCTGTCATACATAGTTAATTTTCTCAGACATTACCATATATAGTATATATATGCATATAGCAATCCATTTATACTAGAAGTTATTTCACTTGAAAGGTAATGTGGCCATGAAGATGTTCAAGACACATGGTCTAAAAATCTTGCGGGTTTTTTTTCCCCAAATCTTTCATCGAGTGAGGAAGAGGAGTTTTGATTGTTGATAAAGGGTCATCAGTAATTCTAGAGGAAAAACCAAATGACTTATTAAGATGCCAAGTTCATAAGGAGAGACAGGGACTTAAGAAAAATGAAAAAAAGGCAAATTATACTTGAGGTATTTTTCTTATGTTGCTCGAAGTTGTTTCCAACTTACAGAAGTATGATGTTTTTAGATAAAATTGCTATAGAAAGGGAAAGATGTACTTAGGCTTTCTCATTGATTTTCCACTGGACAAGACTGAAAGGAGCATTTCTGTAGTTCCTGCACTACTCTGACAAGCAAGAAACCAAGTGAAGGAACACAAAAAATACAACAGGTGCTTAGTACCAAAGCCCAAATAAACGGTTTCTGGAACTGCCTGGAATGGCAGTACTGGGTCCTTCATCAAATTTTCTTCCAGTAATGGTGGTCAGGGTCCCTGACAAATGTTTGGGGACAACTCCCCACACAGTGCTGGTGGGAATCCCTATCCCAGCTTAGAGAGAGGGAAGATGAAGCTCTCAGACTGGATGCCCAACTGAGAAGGAGTGTGGGGATGAGAAAGGAGACTGTTGAAGGGCCACACCCACCAGGCGTCCCTACTCAGAATATTGTCTTGGCAGGTGAGTATCAGAATGAGTTTTTGATTTAAATTACTTTCCTTCTGGAATAAGGACGAGCTTCTAAGTATTAAAAATAAAAACTAATGCTAAAAGAGAGAAATAAACCACAACAAAAAAGCCCAAAACAAAACAATAAAAATAAACAAACAAAGAAAAACCAATGCTCATCCTACACTTCTTCCCCAGCACACACATAAGCAGATACCCCATCTGTCACCAAGATAGATGGCTTGGGCTTCTGCAGTGTCTCTCATGTTGTCCCTCCCTCTTACTCCAGATTGCTGTTTCCCTCATTCAGGCACTGGTGCTGTTTGCTGGGGCTTTTATATGTCTTCTGAAATCATATCCTTGTCTCCTCGATGCTTAAAAGACAAACAAACAAACATGTGTCCCTCTCAGGACTCCTGGTTTCTTGGAATCCAGTCTGATCTCATTGGGAGGGATGGATCCATGTATCCTCTGAGTCCTGGCCCTCCCATTTCTCTGCCTCCTTCATTTACTGGCTACCATGCCTTCTGTGCCCCAAATTAAAATAATCGTCAGCCCATGGCTATGCTCTCATCTTGTCTGCCTCTGTGTATTTTCTGCCAGCCCCTCCGGCTGATGTGTTTTCCTATCTTTGCCTATCAGAGTCCTATACATTCTCTAAGTTCTAGCTCATATACTATCTCCTCATGAAACTTTTTTATATTGTCACCTAGAGGCTACTTCTCCTTTTCTGTCCTCCCATAATATGATTTATTTTTTATATTGTTTAGTGTATTCAAACTTATAATTACTCACACTTGTCTCATGTCCTTGCTTGGGCTGATATACCTTGATTTTAGGAATTGCATTTTACTCATTTTTCTATCTCCATTAATAAATTAAATATTCAAATTCATTAATTTCCTCAGTCTATTGGGTCTGCTTTAAACATTCTTTAGGTTTAACATGGAGAAGCTAAGGATCTTAGCTCTAGACAGGAGCCTAGGTCAACTCTGAAATGGGTGCAAATGGCCATGTTTTTGCTTCAGTTAGGAATTTCCTGAACTTCCTTGCATGTTCCCAAAACTGGATTTTGGTTTCAGGGAGGAACAAATTTAGACACAGAGCTGCTGGTCTCTTTACATTTGCTATTTTCTAATAAGTTTGGATACTGTGCCTTTGGTGATAGAGCATTTATATGCTGGTGATGTGCCAGGTTCCAGCATTTATAACCTGTAGCATGCTGGGCATGTCCCTTACACTTCCTAAGCCTCTGTTTCCAATGAGATAAGAACAGTAACAAATCTTTCACACTGGTTTGCCTTGTGGCTTAAATAAGAGAATGGCCTACTCGGGGCTGGGTCTGCTCCTCTTCTGCACTTGCTTTCATTCATTCATCAAATATTACTAAGTACCTGCCATGCACCTAGCTCTAGTCTAGACACTTGGCATACATCAGTGATCAACATAAGATTCCTGCTTTGTGCAGCATCATTCCAGCACATGTTACATTGTACTGCATTCATTTGTCTGTGTGATTCTCCACCAGCTTGTGAGCTGCTTGGTTGTATGTCTCTGGCACCTTGTGCCATGCCATACTTAGCACATATTATATGCTCAATAAATATTTGTGGAATGAATGTGAAAGTGCTTCTTAAATTAGTAAGTGTTGGAGGCTTGTATGGCCCCCAACCTCTACTCCTAGTTGGAGTTGCTTCACTCTAGGTATTTCCATCCATGTGTGAATAGACCTTTATTTGTACATACCTTTTTGTTTCCTATGTTCCCATTGCCAACCCAATGCCTAGAGCATGACAGATGCTTCATGTGTTTATTAAGGAAATGCATGACTATTTGTATGAGTACCTCTGCCCCTGGGGTCATGGTAGTACTTGACTGTGTCCTCTGATTTGGCAGAGGAAATTAACTAGTTCTGATTGTTTAATTACAGAGAAGGCTGTTAAGTTCCCTTTTTATCATTCCTGAATTAATTTTCCGAGCCTTGCACTGTGTACTCCTTTATTCCATAGCAAAATATAAGGAGAAGGAAAATACAGATCCTTTTCTTTATTTCAGCTCTGTGATGATCTTTTACCAATCAAGTGCTCTTGAGGCAACTTGATAATAAGTAATCTATGTTTCTTTCTTACATCTATAAATGTCTTATATTTGCATGTACCTTGTTTTGCATATTCATTAAATACTTGCTTTAGTAGGGGTTTGATTTATTTCATAACAGTTTCCTGGTTTTTAAAAAAAATCCATACTCCATTCCCAGACTATATATGTTAAAATGTAATTAAACATGAAAAGACAACCCACAGAATGGGAGAAAATATTTGCAAATCAAGTACATTCTTGTATCTAGAATGTATAAAGAACTCTTACAACTCAATAAAAAAAAAAGTAATCTACTTGAAAAATGGGCAGAGGATTTGATAGACAGTTCTCTAAAAAGATATACAAATGGACAGTAAGTGTATTAAGATATACAAATGGCCAGTAAGTGCATTAAAATATGCAAGTCAAAATCATAAGACAAATTTTACACCTGCCAGGAAGGCTAAAATAAAACAGAAAATAGCAGGTGTTGGCAAAGATGTGGAGTAACTGAAACCCTCATTTATTGCTGGTGGAATTGTAAAATGGTGCAGGCAATTTGGAAAAGTTTGTCAATGCCTCAGAATGTTTAACATAGAGTTACCACAGTACCCAGCAATTTCACTCCTAAGCATAAACCCAAAAGAACTGAAAATGGGTATTCAAATAAAAATTTGTACATGAAGGTTCATAGGATCACTATTCACAATAGCCAAAAGGTAAAAACACTCAAATGTCCATCAACTGATGGACAGATAAACAAAATGTGATATATCCATACAGTGGAATATTATTAGGCCATGAAAAGGAAAAAGTACTGAGTCATGGACTTCAAAAACATTATACTAAGTGAAAGAAGCCAGTTACAAAAGACTGCATATTGTATTTCTTCATGTATATGAAGTGTCTAGAAAAAGGCAAATCCTTAGAGACAAAAAGTAGATTAGTGGCTTCTAAGGGCTGAGAGAAGGGGAAAATGGAGAGTGACTACTAATGGGTATGGCTTTTTCCTTTGTGGTGATGAAAATATTCTAAAATTAGAAGGTGGAGATGATTGTAAAACTCTGTGACTATACTAAAACCCACTGAGTTTTACACTTTACAAGGATGAATTTTATGGTAGTAAGTTATATATCAATAAATCTATTAAAATGTAATTAAAATATATAGCAGAGATTATAAAGGGGTATTTAATTATATTTTACAGAGTAGCACCAAGTTCTATTCAATGTCTGTCCTCACTCACTAAATAAATCTCAGTTTACATGATTGATGGATGAATGAACTAAACAATAAACAATAAGAAATGAAATCTGTCTAGCACCCAGATCAATAAAAACAGACCTTGAACTAACTAGTCTTTATCTTGGAAATCAAATGTATAACCTCAAGAGCTCTAAAAAGAACTCCACAAAATAGGACAAAAACCTATTGTTCCTATCTTCTGATTTCAATGGGGAATGTAAGAAAATTAGAATGATCTGGCCCCAAGTTATTAGAGATCACATACTTAAATCTAACCAAGTGCCTCTTTGTGTTCCATGAGAAAATAAGAAATAATTCTTATCTATATCATAACTTAAAATTTATAATTAACCATGCTAAGTTATTATCACCTAAAATCTAATTTTGGTAATGATAATTCTTAAGGCCTTCAAATATATATATTTTGTATGTTAATTTAGTCTTGGGACCGTCAGCTGATAAAAATATAATATACTATTTTAAGATATTTTAAAACAAATATTTTGAACTTAAATAAATTTGTCTTGGCATTTGTTTGGCACATATACTCAGAGAACTATATGTATCCTGGAACTTCTTATTGATATTACTACTAGTAAAACCAATCCAACATTTATTGCTGCTTTAGGGAGGCTTGAGGGAGGTACTGGGAATAACAATAATGAAGAGAGTACAGGATATAACCTTCAGAGCCTGATAAAATAGTGGGAGAGGTAATAAATAAATAGTTACAAAAATGTGATAAATGCTATAACAGAGGCAAGATCAAGGAGCTCTAAGTAGATGATACAAATTCCAATATTGGGAATATTGACTTTTATTTATCTTATACCTGTAAGATTTTATACCTCTGTAAAAATGGTGTTCAATTAATATCTGTTGAACTGAAATTCAAAGGTAGGCTTGAGATATTAATAATAAATGGAAAATAAAATAATTTAAAATAAAAAAATAAATAAAAATAGAAAACAAAGGTGTTGCATGGTTTAAAAGACTATACCTGAAGGACTGTTAAAAAAGCTCAACTTATTTTGTGGCAAACCATTTAATAAAAATCAGTTTATAAATTTGCCCTGGAATACAGCAAAACCCTTGCATTTTCATAGATTTTATTAAAGGCTTGGGTCCTCTCTCTGAAGTACAGATGTTAACTTTGGGATCAACCAAGGAGGACTCCCCCACTTTTTTAAGGGTCAGAATTTAAATTTATGCAACAATGACATTCACTCATCTCTAAGATTCAAACTGTAAATTCAAAATCCAGCAACTATCTGAAATTTGCTTATAATTCATCTGTTTCTTACTGCTTCAATCTGTTCTACTGGACTCCTGGGGTGTCATGTTACCATCTGGATTAGTGGTTCCTTGGCAAATTTCTTATTGCAACTAATCTACAAATTGAGAATAATATCTGGTTTTCTTGTCTTATAGGGTTGTCTTGAAAGGAAATAAAATTGAATATATGCATTTTATTAGTAAAATGCCCTATATGATATGCTACATGCTACTGCATTATTGACCTCCACACATACCAAAAAAAGGGTTTTTTTTAGTTCTACTTGACGAAAATCTTTCATAGTCTATTTTATAATATTCACACTTATGTGAATTTGTTTAAGACAAGCAACTACAATTTTCTCCCTCCTGCCAGATTTCTAAATTTTCAAAATGTGCTTTCATTTTAATAGGCAAAAAGGCTACTATTCACTCTTCCATGAAAAGCTCTTCAGTGACATAAAAGTTGTTGGCATAGAAGCACAGCTTGACAGTGGAGAAACAGCCATATTAAATTGCGAGCATGGTTTAGAGAAGTTTACCTGAGCATCAGGATCAATTCAGAAGCCTGCTTAAAATCAAAATTCTAAGGTCTCACCCAGGTCCAGTGGATCAGACCCTGGTGAGGATGGGGGGACTGTAAGTTGCATTTTAAACAGGTTCCCCGTCTAGTTCTTAGATACTTTAAAGTTTGAGGACCAGGACTGTAGGTCCAGATATTTACATTGCCCACTCTCAGCAACACTGTGGGGATAGCTGTGGTGTGTGGGCAGGTGGTGGTGGCTTTCAAGTGTAATCAGAGGCCTGGAAATGGTTCCCTGCCCTTTTGGATGGGCCTCTTGCCTTTCTGCCCCAATCAAATACAATAGTTCTGCTTTTGTCTGTTTTACACACTGGGGTTCCCTCAGATTTGTTTCATCAGAGGGTTCTACTGCTAAGATCAAGTCTGAAAATCATTGATGAAAGGCATCAAAAATAGCATCTGGTATCAGAAGACCTGGGAGCTTGTGTTTTTCTTGGCACCTGCCATCTGACGGTCTTTGTGCTAGTAGATAAACTTCAATATCTTCGTTTGTAACACAGTCATAATCCTGGGTCTACCTTAAGGGGTGACTGGGGGGATCAAATCAGATAATGCAAAGTATCTGAAACTAGGATTGATTATTCACATGTATTGTTATTATAACTAGGGACAGCATATGATTGAGTATAAGAATGGATATATTTTAACTCTTCAAGGGATGTGTCGAACTGATCTGTCAAATTCATTTTTGCCCAACGCAAGATCACACTTGAACATTGTAGCTTAATAAAGGGCCTTTGGAGGAAGGAGGGAGGAGGGGAGGAGGAGGAGGAGAAGAGGGCAAAACTCACCGACACAAATGCTTGAGATTTGGTTTCGTTCAACTGAAGCTGCAATTTCTTTTCATTGTCATAGACCCCATAGAGCCTCTTGGACCAGGTCTGAGGTACTCTGCTCTTGAATTTTAATGAACTATATAAAGCAAATATCCTTTGTAAATCTAGGACCAGGCAGCTGCAGTTGTAAAAGATGACACCAAGTTCTTTCATCTGTGAAATTAAAACGAAAGCATCAATGCCGTGTACACGTGATGGTGTTACTCTCAGAGAAAAAAATGTAGTGTTCTCAGAGAAAAGACTGCAATAATAGTAATAGCGATATTTTTTTCTTGCAACTGTTATACTGTAACAACTATATATATACACTGTATCTGTAAGTATGTAGATACAGTCACATTATGCTATACAGAAATGATGTGTCATTAAAATGCTTAAATATTTAAGGAAAATTTTTGCTGGAGTTTTGCATTTGAGCCCTTACAGATAATTTTTCCATATTCACCTACACCTTTTATATCAGCTCTTCAGATTGTTTTCTTCAACATTAAGTTTTTGGTATGAATCCTTAAATCATGCAGCAATATAAAGATTGACTTTTACTTGCAGCATAACAGAATGGTTTAGATCATGGATTCTGGAATCAGATTGCCTGGAATTAGGTTCCAACTCCACAAATTTCTAGCTGTGTGACTTTGTGTGACTTTTTTTTTTTTAATAAATTTATTTTTGGCTGCATTGGGTCTTTGTTGCTGCGTGCAGGCTTTCTCTAGTTGTGACGAACGGGGGCTACTCTTCGTTGTAGCGTGTGGGCTTCTCATTGTGGTGGCTTCTCTTGTTATGGAGCATGGGCTCTAGAGCACAGGCTCAGTAGTTGTGGCGCACGGGCTTAGTTTCTCTGCGGCATGTGGGATCTTCCCGGACTAGGGCTTGAACCTGTTTCCCCTGCATCGGCAGGTGGATTCTTAACCACTACGGCACGAGGGAAGCCCTGTGTGACTTTTAAGATACTTAATCTCTGGGCATCATTTTCTTCTTTCATAAAAAGGAGACAATGGTATTTATTTCATATAATTGCTATGATGCATAACATGGTTAATATATTTTATGGGCTCAGAATAGTGCCTATCACATTGTAACCACTTAAAATATATTAGCAATTATTATTCTTATTAACATTGCACAAGCCTCAAGAGTAAGAGACCAATAGAATCTTGCAGCAAAGATATCATAGAGATTATTTTGTCCACCTCCCTCGATGCACAGATGAGGAAAGTAAATCTTACACAGGTAAGCAAAAATATATCCCCCCGAGTGAGAGATCTAGTCAGGGGTAGATTCAGAATTTGATGCAGGTTTTCTCACCCTTGATCAAATACACCCAGGAACGTAGCAGCACTGGCTTCAATTCTATTATCACTTTGAAAAATTATAGATGATTTCTGACTTAGTCAATGAAAGTGAAAAAGTGAAATTTTGGTCTTAGCAGCATAAATACACATGCCTCATGATCTGAAAACCCAGTGAGGTGTTTGTCAGGGACACCTTGGAAGGTGTTTAACTTCATTCCTTTCCTCCACCCCCCTACTCAATACTCTTCTCAGGATTATGGGAGAGGTCACCAACTGTGTAGGGGCCCATCTCTCCTTTCCTATTAGGACTCCCTAATACAGTGCATCATGGAGATCTTTTCACATTCATCTGTACCTCGTTGGCATCATTTTAGCAGCTCCACAGTGCCCACAGAATAGATGGACACGTTATTTAACCTGCTGATGGACTTGTCCTTATTTTTCCTCTAATACAAAATATAAGGCAACGAGTACTCTTGTACATACATCTCTGTGCACCTGTACAAGGATTGCTTTAGTACAGATTTCTAGAATTGAATGGACACAACATTAAGGACAATTAAGAAAGGCTAAGAAAGTGGGAGGAACTAGAGTGGAGAGGGCATATCAGGTATGTGCAAAGGCACTGAGGTTTGTGGGATAGAATCAGATTTGTGCAGCTGAAGCTGAGGGAGATAAGGGAGAATGTGTATGTGTGTGTGAGTGGGTAAATACTTTAATTTGATGGCAGGAGGTAAAACTGGTGGGACAGGTGTGTCAGATTCCCAGATGCCTTTGTGCTGGGATAGGCAGTTTGGCATTTATGCCGAAGGACATGGGGAGGGAGGTAGTGAGGCAGAGGGAGTGTGGACAGGCTATGAACTGGAAAGGTCCCTTTGCCTGGCTGTGGAGATAGGATGAGGGAGTTGGGGGCAGGGCCTTCAACACCCAGGCCTTAACAGTGGCAAGGGGAGAGACTTACACATACTTATGTGTTTTCTAACACAGGGATTTTCAGAAACTGTTTAGCATAACTGCTAATAATTGCTAATCCCATTCCAGGTTGAGATGGGGCCCACTTTGCTGTTTGCACAGTCTCTGATGATAGAATCTCAGGAATAGTAGGCTCTGCATTTGACCTTCACACTTCTGTGCCTTTTCCCAGATTGAGTCAATGCTGCCACATTATCTTCTCCAAGGAAGCCTTGATCATTTCAGGGTTTTCAACTTTGTATCAGTTTAGCTTTATAAATAGGCTCTTTGTCTGGTGATGGGAGTGGGGTCAGCAGAGCTGAGACAGGTTCCCACAAAAGTAAGCAGCTGCCCCTCCCTGACATGTTTCCTTGCCTGCCAGACACAGGCAAGGTTAGTGCATGTCCAGGGGGCTGGCCCGGCCTGGGGCCATCCTCAGGAAAAAAGGGACAAACAACAATGACCTGAGGCTAAAAATGTGGATTGAAGTCTAGGATCTTTCACCAACCAGGTTATAGGGTCTCGGGCAAGTCATCCAATTCTGAGTCCTTTTTTTCCTTTTCTGAACAATGAAGGGGTTGGGCTTATAAAGTCTACAGGGGTCTTCCAGCCTTGCCATCTATGGCTTTGGGACATCAATGTCCTGCCCACCATGCATTCCCTTCTCCCTGCCCAACCTGCCTCTCAATACTGACCAGAGACTTCTGTTTGTGTGTCAAGATCAGCTCCTTCTGGCTCCTGCCTGAATGTGGCTGGTGACCCTCCCAGGTTTTAAAGTCAGATGAGGCAGATTTGCATCTTGGTTCTGCAGCTTACTTGTTGACTAGCCTTGGGTAAATTACTTAACCCTTAAATTCTAGTTTATTGTTCGATGAGGATAATATCTATCTACAAGTTTTGCTGTTAGAATTTAATAATAATCCTAATTTTAATAGCTAGTATTGACTGAGGTCTCACTTGTTGTGTGTACTGTGTTGAATAGTGTCCCCTCATCCCATTCATTTCTACACAGAACCTGTGAATGTGATCTTATTAGGAAATATGTTTTTTGCAGATGCAATCAAGATGAAATCATACTGAATTATGGTAGGCCCTAAATCTAATATGACTGGCATCCTTATAAGAAAAGGAAAATTTGGACACTGTGCCACATACACACAGGGGAGATGAACATATGAAGACAGGCACTGGAATGATGCATTAGCAAGCCAATGTGCCAAGGATGGCTGGCTGCTACCAGAGGTTAGGAGGACAGGAAATAGTCTCCATTAGCACCTTCAGAGACCTGTGAGAGAAAAAGTCCTGCTCTTTTAAGCCACCAAGTTTGTGGTTTAGAAGCCCTAGGAAACTGCTGCAGTGTGCCTTTCATCTTGATAGTAGATATAATGGTATTTTTTCCTTCCACTTTACATAGAAGGAAACTGAGGTTTGGATGGTTATTTGCTGAATGGTAAATGACACAGCTAAGATTTGAGCTTTGGTCTAACTTCAAAGACTGTGTGCTTGGTCCCTTATGCTATACTGACATTAGCACATGGCTAGTAAGCAAACCATGGGTCTACTGCTGTTAATTCTATGAAGAATTTTCTGGCCACATTTCCTGCTTTGTCTAGTACCGTACTTGCACATATTTCTGATGTGGCACATTTTTACACGGTACTATAGTTTTAAAAAATTTGTGTGTCTGTTTCCCCTAAGTGACTCTACAGTCTCTGAAGGCATTAAGTTCATATTTTTATTTCCAGTGCTGAGCTACAGTGCTTTCTTGGAAAATGTTTACCACATGAATACCTGGCCTTCAAGATGAATTTATGGCGGTCAGAGATGAAAACAAGCTTCCTTCTCAACCCAGAAGCCCTGGTTCTAGGTCAGCCTGAGGGCCTCTGATCCTGAGCACCCAAATCTAACAAGAACCTCTCTTCTGGTGCCAAGGGCCCTGGAGCAGCAAACCTGGACATGGACACATAAAACCTGTGGCCGTGCTGGCCCCAGAGATCCACCTGGAATACTTTCACAAGCACAGTGCTCAATGATGGCATCAATGACAGTTCTTATATTGGTCAATGAGCCAACTGTCCTCTAACCATGTTTCCTGCACCTACCAACAATGGGGTACAGAACCTGACACAGTCTTTTGAGTGGAAACTGCCTTACCCACAGCTCTATCCAAGCCCAGTAGAGCCAGAGGCAGAATGCCATGAAAGAACTAATCCAGGGAATCATTTGAGTTTTGTGATCAAAAGTTGAACTCGGTGGCCATGATTGGCTTTTAGTATGTATGGATCTCTTTGGTATCCTTTGTTTTTCCACATCAGACATTTAGAGATTTCAGGTTACTTGCAACACATGGCAAACAAGTATGTTTGGAGTCTTCTGTTCAAAGGCTGGACAAGAATACGGTGCTCTCCTGTGTACCTCTTTCCTTGGGAACAGCTGTCCCCTAGTCTCCACATGGGGGTTACATCATCTCTGCTGTGATTGGGGAACAAAGCCATTGCCCCCTGACATTCTCTACTGACTTTTTCTTAATACACAGAATAATATATTTTTTTTATTTTTTTTTTCTGCTTTATAACAAACTTAATCAGTTATACATATACATATGCTCCCATATATCCTCCCTTTTGCGTCTCCCTCCCACCATCCCTATCCCACCCCTCCAGGCGGTCACAAAGCACCGAGCTGATCTCCCTGTGCTATGCGGCTGCTTCCCACTAGCTATCTACCTTACATTTGGTACTGTATATATGTCCACGCCTCTCTTTCACTTTGTCACAGCTTACCCTTCCCCCTCCCCATATCCTCAAGTCCATTCTCTAGTAGGTCTGTGTCTTTATTCCTGTCTTACCACTAGGTTCTTCATGACATTTTTTTTTCTTAAATTCCATATATATGTGTCAGCATACAGTATTTGTCTTTCTCTTTTTGACTTACTTCGCTCTGTATGACAGACTCTAGGTCCATCCACCTCATTACAAATAGGTCAATTTCGTTTCTTTTTATGGCTGAGTAATATTCCATTGTATATATGTGCCACATCTTCTTTATCCATTCATCCGATGATGGACACTTAGGTTGTTTCCATCTCCGGGCTATTGTAATTAGGGTTGCTATGAACATTTTGGTACATGACTCTTTTTGAATTACGGTTTTCTCAAGGTATATGCCCAGTAGTGGGATTGCTGGGTCATATGGTAGTTCTATTTGTAGTTTTTTAAGGAACCTCCCTACCGTTCTCCATAGTGGCTGTACCAACTCACATTCCCACCAGCAGTGCAAGAGTGTTCCCTTTTTTCCACACCCTCTCCAGCATTTATTGTTTCTAGATTTTTTGAGGATGGCCATTCTGACTGGTGTGAGATGATATCTCATTGTAGTTTTGATTTGCATTTCTCTAATGAGTAAAGATGTTGAGCATCCTTTCATGTGTTTGTTGGCAGTCTGTATATCTTCTGTGGAGAAATGTCTATTTAGGTCTTCTGCCCATTTTTGGATTGGGTTGTTTGTTTTTTTGCTATTGAGCTGCATGAGCCGCTTATAAATTTTGGAGATTAATCCTTTGTCAGTTGCTTCATTTGCAAATATTTTCTCCCATTCTGAGGGTTGTCTTTTGGTCTTGTTTATGGTTTCCTTTGCTGTGCAAAAGCTTTTAAGTTTCATTAGGTTCCATGTGTTTATTTTTGTCTTTATTTCCATTTCTCTAGGAGGTGGGTCAAAAAGGATCTTGCTGTGATTTATGTCATAGAGTGTTCTGCCTATGTTTTCCTCTAAGAGTTTGATAGTGTCTGGCCTTACATTTAGGTCTTTAATCCATTTTGAGCTTAGTTTTGTGTATGGTGTTAGGGAGTGATCTAATCTCATACTTTTACATGTCCCTGTCCAGTTTTCCCAGCACCACTTATTGAAGAGACTGTCCTTTCTCCACTGTACATTCCTGCCTCCTTTATCAAAGATAAGGTGACCATATGTGCGTGGGTTTATCTCTGGGCTTTCTATCCTGTTCCATTGATCTATCTTTCTGTTTTTGTGCCAGTACCATACTGTCTTGATTACTGTAGCTTTGTAGTATAGTCTGAAGTCAGGGAGCCTGATTCCTCCAGCTCCATTTTTCGTTCTCAAGATTGCTGTGGCTATTCGGGGTCTTTTGTGTTTCCATACAAATTGTGAAATTTTTTGTTCTAGTTCTGTGAAAAATGCCAGTGGTAGTTTGATTGGGATTGCATTGAATCTGTAGATTGCTTTGGGTAGTAGAGTCATTTTTCACAATGTTGATTCTTCCAATCCAAGAACATGGTACATCTCTCCATCTATTTGTATCATCTTTAATTTCTTTCATCAGTGTCTTATAATTTTCTGCATACAGGTCTTTTGTCTCCTTAGGTAGGTTTATTCCTAGAGATTTTATTCTTTTTGTTGCAATGGTAAATCAGAGTGTTGCCTTGATTTCACTTTCAGATTTTTCATCATTAGTATATAGGAATGCCAGAGATTTCTGTGCATTAATTTTGTATCCTGCTACTTTACCAAATTCATTGATTAGCTCTAGTGGTTTTCTGGTAGCATCTTTAGGATTCTCTATGTATAGTATCATGTCATCTGCAAACAGTGACAGCTTTACTTCTTCTTTTCCGATTTGGATTTCTCTTATTTCCTTTTCTTCTCTGATTGCTGTGGCTAAAACTTCCAAAACTATGTTGAATAAGAGTGGTGAGAATGGGCAACCTTGTCTTGTCCCTGATCTTAGTGGAAATGGTTTCAGTTTTTCACCATTGAGGATGATGCTGGCTGTGGGTTTGTCATATATGGCCTTTATTATGTTGAGGAAAGTTCCCTCTATGCCTACTTTCTGCAGGGTTTTTATCATAAATGGGTGTTGAATTTTGTTGAAAGCTTTCTCTGCATCTATTGAAATTATCATATGGTTTTTCTCCTTCAATTTGTTAATATGGTGTATCACGTTGATTGATTTGCGTATATTGAAGAATCCTTGCATTCCTGGAATAAACCCCACTTGATCATGGTGTATGATCCTTTTAATGTGCTGTTGGATTCTGTTTGCTAGTATTTTGTTGAGGATTTTTGCATCTATGTTCATCAGTGATATTGGCCTGTAGTTTTCTTTCTTTGTGACATCCTTGTCTGGTTTTGGTATCAAGGTGAGGGTGGCCTCGTAGAATGAGTTTGGGAGTGTTCCTCCCTCTGCTATATTTTGGAAGAGTTTGAGAAGGATAGGTGTTAGCTCTTCTCTAAATGCTTGATAGAATTCGCCTGTGAAGCCATCTGGTCCTGGGCTTTTGTTTGTTGGAAGATTTTTTATCATAGTTTCAATTTCAGTGCTTGTGATTAGTCTGTTCATATTTTCTATTTCTTCCTGATTCAGTCTTGGCAGGTTGTGCATTTCTAAGAATTTGTCCATTTCTTCCAGGTTGTCCATTTTATTGGCATAGAGTTGCTTGTAGTAATCTCTCATGATCTTTTGTATTTCTGCAGTGTCAGTTGTTACTTCTCCTTTTTCATTTCTTATTCTATTGATTTGAGTCTTCTCCCTTTTTTTCTTGATGAGTCTGGCTAATGAGTTATCAATTTTGTTTATCTTCTCAAAGAACCAGCTTTTAGTTTTATTGATCTTTGCTATCATTTCCTTCATTTCTTTTTCGTTTATTTCTGATCTGATTTTTATGATTTCTTTCCTTCTGCTAACTTTGGGATGTTTTTGTTCTTCTTTCTCTAATTGCTTTAGGTGCAAGGTTAGGTTGTTTATTCGAGATGTTTCCTGTTTCTTAAGGTAGGATTGTATTGCTATAAACTTCCCTCTTAGAACTGCTTTTGCTGCATCCCATAGGTTTTGGGTCGTCATGTCTCCATTGTCATTTGTTTCTAGGTATTTTTAAATTTCCTTTCTGATTTCTTCAGTGATCACTTCGTTATTAAGTAGTGTATTGTTTAGCCTCCATGTGTTTGTATTTTTTACATCTTTTTTCCTGTAATTGATATCTAGTCTCATAGCATTGTGGTCAGAAAAGATACTTGATACAATTTCAATTTTCTTAAATTTACCAAGGCTTGATTTGTGACCCAAGATATGATCTATCTTGGAGAATGTTCCATCAGCACTTGAGAAAAATGTGTATTCTGTTGTTTTTGGATGGAATGTCCTATAAGTATCAATTAAGTCCATCTTGTTTAATGTATCATTTAAAGCTTGTGTTTCCTTATTTATTTTCATTTTGGATGATCTGTCCATTGGTGAAAGTGGGGTGTTAAAGTCCCGTATTATGAGTGTGTTACTCTCGATTTCCCCTTTTATGGCTGTTAGTGTTTGCCTTATGTATTGGGGTGCTCCTATGTTGGGTGCATAAATATTTACAATTGTTATATCTTCTTCTTGGATCGATCCCTTTATCATTATGTAGTGTCCTTCTTTGTCTCTTCTAGTAGTCTTTATTTTAAAGTCTATTTTGTCTGATATAAGAATTGCTACTCCAGCTTTCTTTTGATTTCCATTTGCATGGAATATCTTTTTCCATCCCCTTACTTTCAATCTGTATGTGTCTCTAGGTCTGAAGTGGGTCTCTTGTAGACAGCATATATAGGGGTCTTGTTTTTGTATCCATTCAGCCAATCTGTGTCTTTTGGTGGGAGCATTTAGTCCATTTACATTTAAGGTAATTATTGATATGTACGTTCCTACTCCCATTTCCTTAATTGTTTTGTGTTCATTATTGTAGGTCTTTTCCTTCTGTTGTGTTTCTTGCCTAGAGAAGTTCCTTTAGCATTTGTTGTAAAGCTGGTTTGGTGGTGCTGAACTCTCTCAGCTTTTGCTTGTCTGTAAAGGTTTTAATTTCTCCATCAAATCTGAATGAGATCCTTGCTGGGTAGAGTAATCTTGATGCAGGTTTTTCTCCTTCATCACTTTAATTATGTCCTGCCACTCCCTTCTGGCTTGTAGGGTTTCTGCTTAGAGATCAGCTGGTATCCTGATGGGGATTCCCTTGTGTGTTATTTGTTGCTTTTCCCTTGCTGCTTTTAATATGATTTCTTTGTGTTTAATTTTTGACAGTTTGATTAATATGTGTCTTGGCATATTTCTCCTTGGATTTATTCTGTATGGGACTCTCTGTGCCTCCTGGACTTGATTAACTATTTCCTTTCCCATATTAGGGAAGTTTTCAACTATAATCTCTTCAAATATTTTCTCAGTCCCTTTCTTTTTCTCTTCTTCTTCTGGAACCCCTATAATTCGAATCTTGGTGCGTTTAGTGTTTTCCCAGAGGTCTCTGAGACTGTCCTCTGTTCTTTTCATTCTTTTTTCTTTATTTTTCTCTGCATCAGTTATTTCCCCTATTTTGTCTTCCACCTCACTTATCCATTCTTCTGCCTCAGTTATTCTGCTATTGATCCCATCTAGAGTATTTTTCATTTCATTTATTGTGTTTTTAATCGATGCTTGATTCATCTTTAGTTCTTCTAGGTCCTTGTTAACTGTTTCTTGCATTTTGGCTATTCTATTTCCAAGATTTTGGGTCATGGAAATAGAATCTTGGATCATCTTTACTATCATTATTCTGAATTCTTTTTCAGGTAGACTGCCTATTACCTCTTCATTCGTTAGGTCTGGTTGGTTTTTATCTTGCTCCTTCTCCTGCTGTTTGTTTTTCTGTCTTCTCATTTTGCTTATGTTACTGTGTTTGGGGTCTCTTTTTTGCAGGCTGCTGCTTTGTAGTTCCCGTTGTTTTTGGTGTCTGTCCCCAGTGGCTAAGGTTGGTTTAGTGGGTTGTGTAGGTTTCCTGGTGGAGGGGACTAGTGACTGTGTTCTGGTGGATGAGGCTGGATCTTGTCTTTCTGGTGGGCAGGTCCACGTCTGGTGGTGTGTTTTGGGGTGTCTGTGGACTTTTTATGATTTTAGGCAGCCTCTCTGCTAATGGGTGGCGTTGTGTTCCTGTCTTGCTAGTTGTTTGGCATAGGGTGTCCAGCACTGTAGCTTGCTGGTCGTTGAGTGAAGCTGGGTGCTGGTGTTGAGATGGAGATCTCTGGAAGATTTTCGCCGTTTGATATTATGTGGAGCTGGGAGGTCTCTTGTGGACCAGTGTCCTGAAGTTGGCTCTCCCACCTCAGAGGCATAGCACTGACTCCTGGCTCCTCAATTTGGGATGATTTGTTGTCTATTCATGTATTCCACAGATGCAGGGTACATCAAGTTGACTGTGGAGCTTTCATCCGCTGCTTCTGAGGCTGCTGGGAGAGATTTCCCTTTCTCTTCTTTGTTCTCACAGCTCCCGGGTCTCAGCTTTGGATTTGGCCCCGCCTCTGCGTGTAGGTCGCCGGAGGGCGTCTGTTCTTCGCTCAGACAGGACAGGGTTAAAGGAGCAGCCGCTTCGGGGACTCTGGCTCACTCAGGCCGGGGGGGAGGGAGGGGCACGGGGTGCGGGGCGAGCCTGCAGCGGCAGAGGCCGGCGTGACGTTGCACCAGCCTGAGGCGCGCCGTGCGTTCTCCCAGGGAAGCCGTCCCTGGAACCCGGGACCCCGGCAGTGGCGGGCTGCACAGGCTCTCGGAAGGGCGGTGTGGACAGTGACCTGCGCTGGCACACCGGCCTCTTGGCGGCGGCAGCAGCAGCCCCAGCGTCCCACGCCCGTCACTGGGCTCCGCGCTTTCAGCCGCGACTCGCGCCCGTCTGTGGAGCCCCTTTAAGCAGCGCTCTTAATCCCCTCTCGCGCACCAGGAAACCAAGAGGGAAGAAAAAGTCTCTTGCCTCTTCGGCAGCTCCAGAGTTTTCCCGGACTCCCTCCCGGCTAGCTGTGGCACATTAGCCCCCTTCAGGCTGAGTTCTCGCCGCCAGCCCCAGTCCTCTCCCTGCGCTCTGACCGAAGCCCGAGCCTCAGCTTCCAGCGCCGCCCGCCCCGGCGGGCGAGCAGACAAGCCTCTCGGGCTGGTGAGTGCCGGTCGGCACCGATCCCCTGTGTGGGAATCTCTCCGCTTTGCCCTACCCAGGTACGTGGGGAGTTTCTTGCCTTTTGGGAAGTCTGAGGTCTTCTGCCAGCGTTCAGTAGGTATTCTGTAGGAGTTGTTCCACGTGTAGCTGTATTTCTGGTGTATCTGTGGGGAGGAAGGTGATCTCCGCATCTTACTCTTCCGCCATCTTCCCCGGAAGTCCCCAGAATAATATTGAGTGAAGTACTCACTACACTAGTGCAAGCTCTCCATACCTAGGAAGAAAGCAACCCCTCTGCAATATGGTATGGCGTGAATAATCTGGGTAAGTGTTAATGTGAAATTTGAAATCTAGAAAGGTGCCAGGATAGCAGTTCTGATAGCTTTCTCCTGCAGAGGAACAGGGGAGAGAGAGAGAGACCTCTCGATATGACCTAACAAGACGCAGGAAGTCATCTCCCAGAACAGGCTCTGAAGACAGACTAACTCCACCAATAGCAAGGTACTTAACCTCTTTGCTTCCTTTATCTGTAAATGGGTATACATCATAGAATTGCTACAAAGAATAGATGAAAACATGTATGTAAAACATTTAGCTCAGTGCCTGGCTCAAACAGTGTTAGCTTCAGCTATACCAAGGTCCACCTTTTTTTCTCTGCCTGCTGAGGATGCTTCTACTACATCCTTGTTTGAATCAGGAACAGATATGGCAGAATTCTTTATCCATGAACGATTTTACTTTAACTACCAACAGATTCCACACTCTCAGTCAAGTGTGAGGGCATAAAATTCATTCCTCAGAGACCGTTTGTGGCTAGGTTGAGCTGGTGTTGGAATGGTCACATGCCGGGTTCTGAGGCTGCAGCAGGGAACACGTCAGACCTGGTTCCTGCCTTTGGGGGCTCAGAGCATGAAGCATAGCAGGGGATACAAACAGAAACCATAAAGTTACATGTTAAGGTTTGTTATGTTAACAGTTCACTTTTTTTTAATCTTTCAATAGTTTTTATTTTTCTAATTTTATTTATTTATTTATTTATTTTTGGCTCTGTTGGGTCTTCATTTCTGTGCGAGGGCTTTCTCTAGTTGTGGCAAGTGGGGGCCAATCTTCATCGCGGTGCGTGGGCCCCTCATTATCGCGGCCTCTCATGTTGCGGAGCACAGGCTCCAGACGCGCAGTCTTAGTGGTTGTGGCTCACGGGCCCAGTTGCTCTGCGGCATGTGGGATCCTCCCAGACCAGGGCTCGAACCTGTGTCCTCCGCATTAGCAGGCAGATTCTCAACCACTGCACCACCAGGGAAGCCCAACGGTACACTTTTTTTTTTTTTTTTTTTGCGGTGCACGGGCCTCTCACCGCTGTGGCCTCTCCCGTTGCGGAGCACAGGCTCCGGACGTGCAGGCTCAGTGGCCATGGCTCACGGGCCCAGAGCTCCGCGGCATGTGGGATCCTCCCGGACCGGGGCACGAACCCACGCCCCCTGCACCAGCAGGCGGACTCTCAACCACTGCGCCACCAGGGAAGCCCAAGTACACGTTTTAAGGTAGATGTTCTAATTCCCATTTTAGAGTTCAGAGCACTGAGGTCATGGTCACTATTCTTGCCCAAGGTAACTGCAAATATGTAGCCTAGCTTATCTCTGAACTCTGTCTGTTCTGTCTCCTTAGTCTGTTTTTTTCACTGCTTCACCTGCCTTAGGCTGTCTGTACCCCTATGCCCTTGAGGGAAGTTTCCTCAGAACTTTCTACCATACTAAAAGAACACTTTATTTAAAAAGGGGTTCACTTTATTAACCTCAACACACTTCTATCAAACTGAGTGGCTGGAGCTAAAAGGCAGGAGATCACCAACTAAGGGCGTTTCTAACCATACACATGAATACTTGAACAAGATCTGACTTCTGACAAAGACACAGAAGGAGGAAGGCAAGAGACTGTCATTGAAATAGATTGTGTTTAGGTCACGTTAGACTTGGATTCTTACTGAAGTCAGTGTTGCTCTCAAGACTCAATCCAATTCTTTCCGCAGAATATGCCAGGAAGCTTACCTGGATTCTCCTGGGAAATCCAGGAAGATGAAAACAGATGTTTCATAAAAGCCAAATGAGGGCAAATCGTTTGTAAGTGTTTGGGCTTAGGGACCAGATTGAGTTCTATTAACATTATGCCTCTTCAACTCATGAGCTACATGACTTTGGCCTAGCTCTTCAACTTCTTAACACCACTGAGAATGATAAATAGCCCTTGACGCCTGGAAGCTGGCACAGGACTGTCAGCTTGGCCTTGATATTTCTAAGAACTGACCTGGCATTCAAGCTATGCCCTGGTTATCTCCTGTTAAACATGAACTCTTTCACAGAACACTAGCATCCGACAAGGCCACTCTGTTGACTGTCCAGGATGAAGTTGAGACAAAAAAAAAAAAAGACCTCTCTGTAATTGTGTGTGAACACAGACAAAACATGAGCATTGTCCAAGCCACAGAAATGACCAAAGACCCCCTATCCTGGCTAATATGGGTGACTGCTGCTTCTTTACCAATCACAGTTTTAACCTTGCTTCATCCCCCTCCCATACAGATGACTTTTTAAAAAAAATTTTAATCACATTGCATTTAAAAATTATTTATTTATTTACTTTTGGCTGCATCACGCCTTAGTTGAGTCCCACAGGCTCTTTCATTTTGGTGCACGGGCTTCTCTCTAGTTGTGGCGCGTGGGCTCAGTAGCCCTGCGGCATGTGGGATCTTAGTTCCCCTGATCAGGGATCAAACCTGCGTCCCCTACATTGAAACACAGATTCTTAACTACTGGACCACCAGGGAAGTTCCCAGATAACTTATTAAAACACCCAATCACAAAGTTGCCCTGCTCCTGATAGCATCCAATCCTGAGCAAAGCCCTTGATTACTTATACCCTCCCCAAGAAAACCTTGCACAAAGCCCGAACCCCATAAGTCCTTCCTAAAACCAGCTTCCTTAAATCCTGCAGGTGGCCACAGTGTCACTCTTCCTCCTTGTTACAAGCAACTGGTTCATCTCGAGCATGCAGGCTGGCTTTTGGCTTGAGGGCAATGACACTTTCTTATCCCCAGAGCATCCACATCACACGGTTGTGAGTGCAGTAAGCAGACAAGTTAGTGCAGTAAGCACAGTGACCAGCACTCAGTGTGTGTTGACTGCTGCTCTTCTATCCTAAGTCACACTGTAGAGGGAGTACTAGGTAGTCAACACGGTTCCAGTTGAAACAGGAAGTGGCCCAGGCAGCAAAGCAGGAAGTGTTTAGCGGGAATGAATGAATGAAGGCAATAATGGCTCTGTGTAAAGGCATACAGAAAGGCTGCATTTGGGGAAGAGACTTCGCCCATTAAAACCTAAGGCCAAGTGGTGCTCCTGAAACATTTTCCATGTTTCTTTGTCTTCCAGTCGCTGAATCTGTTATGTACCTTGTGTTGGAATGAATACCATCACACATTTTAATCTGGAAATCTGATGAACCAATTCTTTAAAAGCTAATGGAAAACCTGGAAGCAATAAAATAAAAATGTTTATTTTAATGGCACCATAATTATGAATGATGTTTGTCCCTTTAGGTATGATCAGAGAGAGGGAAACATATTTATAAACATTCTCAGCACTTATCATCCCCAGGGCTCCCCTTATGTACCATTTATCATCATCAACATGCAAGTGGTCACTCTACTTAGATTTTCTCCAGCAACAAATATTCCCAATGACCGTATTCTAAACAAAGATTTAGTGTTCCTTTCCCCCTGTTGTGTAAACTGCTTTTTGTGACCTTTTATCTGCAATCTCTGACATCATTCTGCTGTGACTACATTACAGCTTTAGAATCGAAAGGCAATGGAAGAAGCCAAGCTTTGCCCTCTAGAGATGTAAAGAGAATTTTACTTCCTCTCTGTATCATTCTCCCGATCTTAGAATGACTCAAAACAATTTCTAAATATACATACTTGGTTTAGGCTGGTATCAATTGAAGATGGAAAAAAAAGAAAAAGAAATTGGCTTTTGTTTTGAAGATTTTTCAACCAGAGCAAAAACTTTCTGAAGTGTTTGGGTTTGAGACAATCCAGCAGATACTATAACTTACTGCTTAGGGAGAAATAACAACAGAGGTAGTACTAGTTTACTATAGTGCTTACTGTGCACCAGACACTGTTCTAAATGCTTTACAAGTCTGTGTTCATTTAAACCTCACAACAACCCATTACACAAGTAAGGAAACTAAGGTACGGAGAGACTAAGGGACTTGTCCAAACACACAGCTAGTGAGCAGGGAAGCTGAAAGCTTAGTTTAATATTTCATCTTCGGGAAGAATTACTTACAAAGAGGAACTAGAAGTTCCCCCGGGTGAGGGTTAAGTCCTACTGTTTATATGCATGTCCTTGTATTTTCCTGCCCTGGAATTTCTATTTATATTAGCAGTCTCCATTTCAAAGCAAAATAAGAATTAGGGGAAATGTAATTATACCAAAAGAACATTTTTCTTTATTTTCTCAAAATTAGTGGAAGGGATTTATGAAAGGAAATGCAGTGAGAGAAGAAAAGAAACCCCTTCTACTCAAGACATGAGAGGCAGAATGAAGGGAGACAGGCTTGGTTTAGTGGGTTTTACGGGTGATACAGAAGCCAAAGCAGGCATCTGATGGATGCTCTTGTCAGCAGAATAAGGGGAGGCATTAGCATTGTTCTTTGCTGTAACTCAGAATAATTAATTCAGATTAGCCTAACCACAGCTCAATCTATCATTTATGGACATCTGGTTTGTTGTTTTCATGGTTTTATAGAAATGTGAACAAGTATTTCTTTAATTTTCTTGACAAACACAAAAGAACTTGCAACTGTGAGCAACTCCCATGCACCCAGTTAGCTGTTGATTTATATTCTGAGTTACTGCAGGAAATTTAATCACTAGGAGCTCTAACTTGATTTTGTTTCTGCCCTCACGGTGAAATTTTTGTTACTAGGGATGGAAAATAAAGAATTGAATCTTAGCAGCTCAAAGACAGCCTCCTGCTCAGAAATGTGCTCTCTGGCCCCTTCACTTCCACAGTGAGTGGTCTATACCACTTAACTTCCTGATGTCTTATTTTCTTTGTTACCAAGTGGGAATAAAAATGCTTGCCAGAAGGAACGTGACTAATTAAAAAAAGGAGAATGTAAGAGTCTTAGAGAACAGCTAGTTCAACCTTATTTCAAAATTAAGGAAACTGAGCTCCCCAAAGAGGAAGTGACTTGCAAGATCACAGAATAATGTCCTGTGATTTCAGTCCTGGCCCTTTTGCCCAATAATGCTGTGTAGATACCTCACAGTGTTCCTTCATAGTGTGGACGAAGAATGTTGCCTGCCATATAAGTAGACAAAGGATGTTACTTTCCAAAGTACCACTCTTCACTTGTCATCTTTAACTTTTGGCTGTAAGGAACTCACAAATCAATTTCTTGTCTGCAATCACCCCAGACTGTTCACCCAGAGGGGTTTCAGGATGGAGACAAATAGGATACTGGCCCTAGATAAGGTGCATATCAAAGGAATGATTTCAGTGAGCCCAGACTGTTGCATCTTCCCGTACACAGAAAGGTGCTAAATTCATTAACTTGAAATGTTTGTTTTTTCTTCAGTTAGCAGAAATCTTTTGATGTTCCACTACCTGGTTTGTTTTTGCAAAACTCCTATATACCCTGGCTCTTCCGTTACTTCTCAGAGCTATCTGAAAGCCTGTCTCCCAGGCTTAAATCTTCAGTATGTCTGTCTGACAAAACATATTTCTCAACTTCTAGGTTGTGCATTTTTTTGTCAGTTGACAGTAGAATGAACGAGGGTGTTGCTTTTTCTTTTCCCCTCCTTTCCTCCCTTCCTTCCCTCCTTCCATCGGTGCTTCATCTTTTATAAGTACCATTATTCCTTTGGCATCTTTGACTTTTGGCTGTAAGGGATTCATACATCGATTTCTTGGCTAGTCAAATGAAAATCAATAGATAAAACAATAAGCAGAGAATGTTAATGGGAGGAATTTTATTTTATTTTATTCTATTTATTATTTATGTATTTATTTTAACATCTTTATTGGAGTATAATTGCTTTACAATGGTGTGTTAGTTTCTGCTTTATAACAAAGTGAATCAGTTATACATATACATATGTTCAATGGAAGGAATTTTAAAAGAATGGGGTTGAGAGTAGAAGGGAATGAAACAAATTGGAAACACATTTCAGTTATTTTTTGGACTACTTTAATTTTATCCTGCTTCTTTAGAAGAGTTGAAAATGATTCCAAAATGTTACTACAGCTTCTCCTATCATTCCTGTTTTCTCTCTTGTCTTCTAAATGAGTGGTGAGGAAGCTGAGATCATGCCACTTTCAGTTCATTGCATTTGATCCCCTTTTCAAACCTCCAAGGATCTACTCTCTTTTGACAAAATGTTGGGCCAGCCCTGAGTGACTATCTGCCTTTCAGGCTTGTACAATAAACACCTGGCCCCATGTATGTACCAGGATATTAACATCAATGTGAATTGCAGCCATTTGCCCCCTTCTTATTCATGCAAAGATGAAATACTTAAGGAAATCGGAGAGAGAGAAAATCTTTTCTAAAAAAAGAAACCCACCCAATGTATAAATCTTATGCTACGCTTCTTTGCAGCCAAGTCATCTAATTGTGGGAAGAAGGGACAAGTGGAAGAACTTAGTGGGTTGTCATTTGTATATTATAATTTAACGAACTCTTTTAGTATTCAGGGCCTGCTTTGAGACCTTGAAGTACAGAAAAGCTCTGAAATTTTTCAAAACAAAGGATCTCCCTCTTGTTCCAGAGAAACGCTTTGCCCTCTGTCTGTTCCCTTCCTCCTGATTCATTCCTTGGTAGCTTGGAGTGGAGGTTCCCAGGTTGCCCCCTTCAGTGATTCCTTCATGGGCAGCACTGTGACACTTTTCTGACACCACAGTGGTGGAACAACCAGGACGGGAGGCTACCTAGCTTTTAAAATGAAATGTTACACCTATACTACCAGCTCTGTTGGTTCTCATCTCCTCCCTGTCCGTGTAGCTCTAGAAACATCTCAGAATGGTGAAAAGAGACTGCTCTCCTCTGGTCTGGGCCATCACTGTGCTGGCTGGCAACCCTGAGTGCAATGGCCAGCCAGTCAGGGTGATTATCTGCTTTAGAGGGTACAGCAAGGACTCAGGCTCAAATTCTATTTCTCACAACCTTCTCCAGTATGACTCTGGGCAAGTTCCTTAACCTTTTGTGTCGGCAGCAGACCAGTTCCTTAATCTCTCTGTCAAGAAGGGATGATAATAATAATGCTCATAGGGTTGTTGCAATGATTAAATAAACACATAGACTCTGCTCAGGACAGTGTCCCCCACAAAGAATAACAAGTGTTTGCTATTATTATTATTATCCAATTATATGCACACTTCTGCCACACCTACACCCTTCAGAGAAGGTTCCAGGCCATGAAGTGACCTGCTGCACTTTACATATGAAAATTATGAATGCACTTGCCAAGCTCTGCCGTGGTGTGGCTCAAGCAGATTTACCTCGCTCCCTTCCTTACTGTCAGCAGGAATTGTATTGAAAAGGGTAACTTCCATCTTCTTTCTACCACCCGCTCTGTCACTTACTCCTCCCATGGAAGAAAGAGTGATAACCCTAGGGAATAAATACAGCAGCAGCAGCAGCAGACACAGTGCAGGCCTGTCCTCATTCAGAGCAGCTTAGTCTCTCTCTGGACATTTGGCTCCTGCCCTCCATGGGGCACACACAGAAGCAGCCTACAGATTTGCAGTGGCCATGCCTTTAACTTGGGCATGTTTAATTCTTGGGAAAGTAGTAGGAGGCCCAATTTTGACCACATATCTGAACTACGTTTTCCATTCTGGCTTCATCAGTGATAAAGCTGACAGTTTAATCACCATCTGTCTGATTCCTGGAGGTATTTAAAAAAATGGCCTGGAGCTCAGGAGGGTAAGAGAAGGGTTTTTTTTTTTTTTTTTTTTTTTTTCAGTACGCGGGCCTCTCACTGTTGTGGCATCTCCCGTTGCGGAGCACAGGCTCCGGACGTGCAGGCTCATTGGCCATGGCTCACGGGCCCAGCCGCTCCATCGCATGTGGGATTTTCCCAGACCGGGGCACGAACCCGCGTCCCCTGCATCAGCAGACAGACCTTCAACTACTGCGCCACCAGGGAAGCTCAAGGGTGTTGTTTATTGGCTTCCTAAACTTCCACGAATGAACTCTCACATCTAATGACCTCAACTGCATTCTCCTAGGGCTATTTCCATGGATTTGAATCAGGAATGAACACCCCAAGCTGCTTCTGCCCTGCCTTTCATAAGGGTAACATTCAGCCAGAATTTTTGAAAGGTATTATTTCTTTTTGTTCTGTGTCATAATGTACCTTTGACTCATCTATGTTGTTCACAGATCTATTGTGTTTTTCATCTTAGCATTCACCACACCCTCCTTACCTGATGCTTGGAATAGAACATTGCTCAAGGTGTTCCAACATTGTTTAATGCATTGCTTTCCTAACTTTAAAAACATGGACTGGGGTATGAAGATACAACTCTTATGATTCAGTTAGTTCCCAGAGCTTAACTGCCACAAAAACTCAAAGCACAACTCTATTGAGACTATGATGTCATGTCTGTGTCCCTTTGGTGTTTATGATTCCTTTCAATACATATGCAACCAACATCTCTCTCAAGTTTGTGAGACAGGATGCTATAGAAAGTGTTAATATTCAAAAATAGAGTAAAATTTGAAATGTGGAAACCCTATCATGTAACAATGTTACACCAATGGCATCAATTTATTTGCAAATTGTTTGGCTGTAACCAGTTTTTCAGCTCATGGGAAGTCACCTTCTTTAAAATCTGGAGTGGGAAGACCCTCTCTAAGGAAGTGGGAGGCAGCCCAGCCGTTGCTGCTAACTGGCTAGTCAAAGGCCCTAAACTAGGAAACACGGCATGGGCTTGCATGGGGATAGACAGGTGGGTGAGAATGGGAAAATTTACTGCAATAATTAGTATGGTTTAATAATTTAGTATTGTTTCACCCTTAAATACATAATTTAGTCTTTTTTTCCCCAAGAATATAACCAACATTGACTTGAAAGACCACAACAGTAAAAAAAGGCTTTAAGGATATCTTATTTGGAACCAGACTGGCAATCTTATAGGGTGGAGATGTTTCAAACTATTGTATAGGTGAAAGTGTTGTGAGGATGATCCATTAGCTAGCCCAGTGTGTTTTGAACATGGAAGATTCTTTAACGTTTTCCTACAAAGTCTAGCATGAGTGGGAGAGCAGTAGGATCTGATCAGCCATGAATGTGTCCTGTGAGCATCTTAAAAAAATGCATCAGAGCCGCTAAAACACCAAATACCAATGACAGAGAAAACTGGTCAGTAAGAGTGACCTGATGGAAACAAATGAATGTAATGCCACTGAATGTGAAAATAAATAAATTTTTTAAAAGGCCAGATGTTTCATTCGCCGACTTCAACATTCTTATTTGGACCTAAAATAAAAGTTAAATTACTCAATTCTTTCCACACACTTTTTTTTTTTTTTTTGCGGTACACAGGCCTCTCACTGTTGTGGCCTTTCCCATTGCGGAGCACAGGCTCCGGACGCACAGGCTCAGCGGCCATGGCTCACGGGCCCAGCCGCTCCGCGGCATGTGGGATCTTCCTGGACCGGGGCACGAACCCGCGTTCCCTGCATTGGCAGGCGGACTCTCAACAACTGCGCCACCAGGGAAGCCCTTTCCACACATTTTTTGCATTACTAAGACATGGCTGTCATAAATAATTCAAAAGAAATAAATGTGTAAGGGCAGTTATAGCATAGAAAACAGTCTGGCAAACAAACATTACCAGAAAGGTATGTTTGTCCCTTGTATAATTTATAAAATGACAAATTTCTCCAATCTTATAAGCAATGCAATTTTGTAAAATAGTAACTGCTTAGTCAGGTCACAGACTGGTATCCAGGCTTTATAAATAATTCAGTTCAATTCAATAATTAAACACTGAGCATATCTGATGAACAACTGTGAGCATGGGTGGGCTGGGGTGTGAAGGAGTGGTGGCAGTTGGGAGAGAACAAAAACAAGCTATAAATCAAGGTAGAAACTGTAAGTAGCTTAAGGAAAAGATCACCAACATTCCATAGGATTCAAGTAAGAGAGATAGATATTGCATCTGATTAGAAGGGATTCTTAACCTGTGGATCATAATGGAGTTCAGCAGGTGTGGTGTATATCTGCTGGTTCATAAGGAGAATGTTCATAGGTTTTAGCAAAATACTCTGTGATTAAAATAGCTAATAACTTGAGTGGCAGATGACTGCCAAATTAGGTGGATGTGGAATGGCCTCATGGGATTAGAGAAATTTGAAAAAGATCTTGAAGGATCTTGAGACTCTACAGTTTCAACAAGCAGAGTTGGGAGGATGTCTGGCAGAATAAAGGGTGTGAACAAAGGCATGGAGGTGAGAAATGTCAGAAGCATAAACTCTGAGAGAATGAGTGGTAGGAGGGGAAGGTCTGGTAAGTGGTGGGATGCAGATCTGAAAGGCTGGTATATTAAGGAGTGGGCCCATTACCCTTCATGTTAGAGGTCAGAAACCCAACTGTCTTGGGCACCAGAACAAACATGTGACGTAAATGCATGTGAAACCTTATGAATAGAGGAGACTGAGGCTGACCTAGGGAGTGTATGCCCCACATGATGACATTAAAATTAAATTTTATTGTTTAGTATTGCTGGACAACCCGAAACATCTGCCTGTTGAGTTGGTCTTCAGGCCACCAGTTTGGGAATTGTGCTTGGAATGTTAATGAAGTGAAGTGACATTACCCAATTCCTCTGACACTGAACTGGGGGGAAAGAAATAAGGAAACAAGCAGCAGGGCCAGGAAGAGATGATGAAGTCCTGAACCACAGAAATAGGAGGTAATTGTTGCAGGACTTTGGGGAGGATCGAATGTGTGGGGATGGGGAATGGAAAGAGACAGAGCTGACTCCTGGGTTTCTAAAGTGGGTGACTAGAGTGAACAATGAACAGAGCACATCTGAATGCAGACCCCGTGAATTTGAAGTTGATCTGCAAAATTCAACTGGTGAAAACAGTTAACATCTATTGAGTTCTTACTGCTTTAGTCTTCAGAACAAGTAAGTCAGGCAGGCACTATCATTATCCCCCTCTAATACACAGGGGGACTGAGGCACATAACAATTAAGGCCAAATACTTAGTAAGGAGTGGAATTAGAATATGAACACAATCAGAGCAGGATCCACACTCTGAACCACTATGCTCTGCATAGTGGTCCAGTGGGTTGGCAACTCTGAGTCTGAGATGGTAACAGAAATGTGAGAGCCATCATCACAGAAATGATGGGTGCCACTACAAGAGTAGATGATTGTTGCAGGAAGAATAGGTAGGCTGTTCAGAATGGATTATAATATGAGTGCTTTTGTCTTTTATATTTTCCCTTATTAAGAACAATGTTGACTGCCGTATTTCCAGTGCCTAGGGCATAATGGATTTTTTATAAGTATTTCTTAAATGAATGAATGGATGAATGAAATCACAGGGAACACCATTAATTAAGGGAAGAGCTCAGTACATAAGAAGAACCCACAAAAGGAGACAAAGGACCAATCAAAAAGGCAGGAAATGAACTGAAAGTATTCATTGCCATAGAAGAAAAATGTTTGAAAAATTAAAGAATTGAGGGGCATTTCAAGAAGGAAGAGATGAACATGGTCCATGCAGAAAAGAAGTTCATAAGATGAGTAACTGAAGTGTCTCTTTTGTTGATGTTGCTGTTGGTGATTAGGAAACCTTTCCCCTCAGACCTTTGCCAATTTTCTTAAGTGTGTATAGGAAGGTTTTCTATCTTTTTGAGAGGCTCTTCTTAAAGGAAGTTGGGCAGGAGGTAGTTGAGCAGGGACTAGATAGGAAGTAGTCTCTGGTGAATTCCTCAGTCAAGCCAGGCTTCACCAGCATTCTCAGTGCTGTTTATGAAGCCCAAGAATGAGCACAGAGCGTGGAAGGGTGGGTGGGGAAGGAAAGAAACAGCTTCCTGTTTGTGCCTTGTTCCCCCATAGTTCAGTTTGTTTTCTTCTTCCTGCCATTAAACATTTCTATTCACTCAGTTTTTAAGAGTTCAATAGATTTCACTTTTTGATCCCAAATGACCTTTTTACTTATAAATTAGAGTTGAAATTAACAAAAAGGTGATACCACCAGCACATGCCTGAACATTTAAATGAAAGGGCAGATTAATTTTTCTATATTTGATACATTACATTTATGCAAATGCAGACAATATGATAATAGTGACTAAATCTGGGTCTCCACTTATTTAAAAAATCCTACTTTGATTTTTATAGGAGAGATGGTTTCAATTTCTCCTTCTCAGATAATTTCACATTTTTCTACAACATGCACTTAAATTTGTTTTTAGAATGCAGCAATTTTGTAGGCATTGAGAGCAACACCTCAGATATCATTTTTTTCTCTAGTTATCTTTGTGACATAGAAAAATTGTGATCCTATATACATATTAAAAGTCTCCTATGTTAAAATGACAGCAAGAAACATAGAGCATAATTTGTATGAGCAGCTCATCAATATTCACTGAGGTGACTCAGGCTTAACACATGTACAACAGAATGTTGAAAATCAGCCATGTTTTATCCTATTACCGGTTTTGTTTTCTCCATAAGAATCATGGACCTACAAGAAGCCTGTTCTAAAATCCTGTGATCGATTATCCAGAACTACCAGACTGTACTGCATTACTAAATAGCTGATATATTTAAGACTAATGTTTAGTTTACTGATAGTTTTTGAAGCCAATACCATTATAAAACCACAGGTTTTAAAAAATTATTTTCCATTTTCATTAATGTACAATTTACCTATAGTAAAATTCACCCTTTTTAGCATATAGCTCTTTTTTAAAAATTCAAGAATAGTTAATTGACAATGTTTTGTTTACTTCTGTTGTACCACAAAGTGATTCAGTTATACATATATATATATATATATTTTTTTTTACATTCTTTTCCATTATGGTTTATCACAAGATATTGAATATAGTTCCCTGTGCTATACAGTAGGACCATGTTATTTATCCAATCTATATATACTAATTTGCATCTGCTAATCCCAAACTCCCATTCCATCCCTCCCCACTCCCCCTTCTCCTTGGCAACCACAAGTCTGTTCTCTGTGTCTGTAAGTCTGTTTCTGTTTCATAGATAGGTTCATTTGTGTCATGTTTTAGATTCCACATATAAGTGATATCATATGGTATTTGTCTTTCTCTTTGACTTACTTCACTTAGTATGATAATCTATGTCCATCCACGTTGCTGCAAATGGCATTATTTCATCCTTTTTTATGGCTGAGTAGTATTCCATTGTGTTTATGTACCGCATCTTCTTTATCCATTCATCTGTCGATGGACAGGTTGTTTCCATGTCTTGGCTATTGTGAATAGTGCTGCTATGAACAGAGAGGTGCATGCATCTTTTTGAATTATAGTTTTGCGTGGTTGTACACCCAGGAGTGGGATTGCTGGATCCCACTCTATTTTCAGTTTTTTGAGGAACCTCCATACTGTTTTTCACAGTGGCTGCACCAACTTACATTCCCACCAACAGTGTAGGAGGGTTCCTTTTTATCCATACCCTCTTCAGCATTTGTTATTTGTAGACTTTATAATGATGGCCATTCTGACTGGTGTGAGGTGGTACCTCATTGTAGGTTTGACTTGCATTCTCTAACAATTAGTGATGTTGAGCACCTTTTCATGTGCCTGTTGGCCATCTGTATGTCTTCTTTGGAGAAATGTCTTTTTAGGTCTTCTGCCCATTTTTCTATTGAATTGTTTGTTTTTTTGTTGTTGAGTTGTATGAGCTATTTGTATATTTTGGAAATTAAGCCCTTGCTGGTCACATCATTTGCAAATATTTCCTTCCTGTCTGTAGGTTGTCTTTTCATTTTGTTTATGGTTTCCTTTGCTGTACAAAAGCTTGTAAGTTTGATTAGGTCCCATTTGTTTATTTTTGCTTTTATTTCTATTGCTTTGGGAGACTGACCTACAAAAACATTGGTATGATTCATAGCATACAGCTCTTAGAGTTTTGATATACAGTCTGTAACCACCACCATGATCAGTGTATAGAACAGAGTCATCACCCACAAAAGTTACCCCGTGCCTCTTTGTAGTCACCCCTTCTTCAAACCTCAGCTTTTGGAAAGCACTGACTTTTTTTGTCCCTATAGTTTTGCTTTGTAAGAATGTGATATATATATATTTCTTGACTCTCTATTCTGTTTTATTGATCTAGATATCTATATTGTCTCTAGTACAATACTGTCTGGACTTTTTTTTAACATCTTTATTGAAGTATAATTGCTTTACAATGGTGTGTTAGTTTCTGCTGTATAACAAAGCGAATCAGCTATACATATACATGGGGATATATGTCTGGACTTTTTAGCTTTTATAGTAGGTCAGAAAATCAGGTAATGTGAATCATCCAACATTGTTCTTCAATTTCAAAATTGTTTTGGCTATTCTAATTCCTGGACTTCTATAAATAAATTTTAGAATCAGCTTTCCAATTTCTACAAAAGTCTTGCAGGGATTTCGGATCAGAATTGCACTGAATCTGTACATCAGTTTGGGGTGAAGTGACATCATAAAAATATTGCATCTTCCAAACCACAAATACTGTATATCTCTACATTTTTAATATCCTTTTTTATCTCTTTCATCAGTGCTTTGCAGTTTTTAGCATAAAGATCTTTCACATATTCTTAAATATTTCATGGTTTGGTTGCTATTTTAGATGGTAATTTTTTAAAAAAAATTTTAATCTCCACTGTTCATGCTATTACATAGGAATGCTGGCTTTTATAATGTTTCTCTTTTATATATAAAAATATTGTATATAGAAAACTGATAATGTTTCTATAGATGGAATCATTCGTTTTTTATGTTGACCTCATATCATGCAACTGTTATAAATTTACCTATTAGTTTTTGTAACTATTTTGTAGAGACTTTGGGAACTTTTACATAGACATTCATGTCATCTACAAATAGAGTTTTATTTCATCCTTTCCAATCCATATGCCTTTTATTTATTTTCCTTGCCTCACTGCACTGGCTATGAGTTTCAGTACACTATGCCTTAGGACTGGTAAGAAGAGATATCCTTGCCTTGATATCCTTGCCTTGTTGTTGGCCTTAGGGGGAAATCATTTAGTGTTTCACTATTAAATATGATGTTAGCTATAGGTCTTTTTCAGATACTCTTTATCAGGTTAACAATAGTTCCTTTTATTCCCAGTTATCTGACTGTATCATAAATGAATGGTGAATTTTGTCAAAGGCTTTATCTGTACCCATTGCTATAATTCTATGGCTTATACTTTGTTAGTGTTTTGTTATAATGTACTATGTTGGTTGATTTTTGAATAGTGAAATAGCCTTGCATTCCTGGGATAAACTCTATTTGGTCATGATGTATTATCTTTTTATATTGAATTTTATTTGCTATATAAAATGTTGTTGTTGAGCATTTCACATTTATGTTCATGACAAATATTGGTCTTCCTTCCTTGTATTTGTCTCATTTTGGTATTTGGGAAATGCTCATAAGATTGGTTAGGAAATATTTCCTCCTCTTTTAGATTCTGGAAGAGTTTGTGAAGAATTACTTTAATTCCTTAACTATTTAGAATATTAAATGAAGCCATCTGGGCCTGGAGTTTTCTTTATGGTAAGTATTTACTACATATTCAATTCCTTTAATAGATAAAATACTATTAGTGTTATCTTTTTCTTATTGACTGAGCTTTGGTAGTTGTTATTTTTGAAGGAATTTATCCATTTCATCTAAGTCATCAAAATTATGGCCATAGAGTAGATTATGGTATTCTGTTATTATCTTTTTAATGTCTGTGTAATCTGTAGTGATGTTCCCCTCTTGAATTCCTGATATTTATAATTTGTGTCTTCTCTCCTTTTTCCTTGGTTGGTTAGGCTAGATGTTTATCAATTTTGCTAATTTGTTCAAAGAACCAGTTTTTTATTTCATTCATCTGAAATATTATTTCTAATATAAGTATTTTGTGTTATAAATTTCCCTCAAGGCACTGCTTTAGTTGCATCCACAAATTTTGAAATGTTGTATTTTCATTTTCATTCAATGCAAAGTATTATCCAATTTCCCTTATGATCTACTCTTGACCTAGTCAATATATAAGATATTTTCCAGATATCTTTTTTAAAATTGATTTCACTTTTTCATTTATAGATTCATAGATTTCATTATGATATGGGAACATATTTTGTATAATTTCAATTTTTGAAAGGTTCAAATTTTGTTTCACAGCTGATGATTTGAGATATCTTGGTAATTGTTCCATGTACACTTGAAAATAATATCAATTCTACTGTTTTGGGATAAAGTGTTCTATAAACATCAATTAGGTCAAGTTGTTGATAGTGTTTTTCAAGTTTTCCATATCCTTACTGATTTTCTCCCTACTTATTCTATCAATTACTGCAAGGTGAATGCAAGTCTTCAATTATAACTGTGGATTTGTTTATGTCTCTGAAAATCTTTGTCTTTTAAGTGGCATGTTTAGACAAATTATATTTAATGTAATTGATAATATGGTTGTATTAAAATATACCATCTTGATAGCTCTTTTCTATTGTTTTTGATCTAAATTTTGTGTTTAAAATTTTTCCTTTCTTCTTTTGAATAAATTATTATTCAATATTCCATTTTTGTCCCCATCCTCATCTCATTTATGCATTTTTTCAAATAGTTTTTTTTTTTTTTAGTTTCTGCTTTATAACAAAGTGAATCAGTCATACATATACATCTGTTCCCACATCCCTTCCCTCTTGCGTCTCCCTCCCTCCCACCCTCCCTATCCCACCCCTCCAGGCGGTCACAAAGCACCGAGCTGATCTCCCTGTGCTATGTGGCTGCTTCCCACTATCTATCTACCTTATATTTGGTAGTGTATATATGTCCATGCCTCTCTTTCGTTTTGTCACAACTTACCCTTCCCCCTCCCCATATCCTCAAGTCCATTCTCAGTAGGTCTGTGTCTTCATTCCTGTTTTACCCCTAGGTTCTTCATGACATTTTTTTTTCTTAAATTCCATATATATGGGTTAGCATACGGTATTTGTCTTTCTCTTTTTGACTTACTTCGCTCTGTATGACAGAGTCTAGGTCCATCCACCTCATTACAAATAGCTCAGTTTCGTTTCTTTTTATGGCTGAGTAATATTCCATTGTATATATGTGCCACATCTTCTTTATCCATTCATCCGATGATGGACACTTAGGTTGTTTCCATCTCCGGGCTATTGTGAATAGAGCTGCAATGAACATTTTGGTACATGTCTCTTTTTGAATTATGGTTTTCTCAGGGTATATGCCTAGTAGTGGGATTGCTGGGTCATATGGTAGTTCTATTTGTAGTTTTTTAAGGAACCTCCATACTGTTCTCCATAGCGGCTCTACCAATTCACATTCCCACCAGCAGTGCAAGAGTGTTCCCTTTTTTCCACACCCTCTCCAGCATTTATTGTTTCTAGATTTCTTGATGATGGCCATTCTGACTGGTGTGAGATGATATCTCATTGTAGTTTTGATTTGTATTTCTCTAATGATTAATGATGTTGAGCATTCTTTCATGTGTTTGTTGGCAGTCTGTATATCTTCTTTGGAGAAATGCCTATTTAAGTCTTCTGCCCATTTTTGGATTGGGTTGTTTGTTTTTTTGCTATTGAGCTGCATGAGCCGCTTATAAATTTTGGAGATTAATCCTTTGTCAGTTGCTTCATTTGCAAATATTTTCTCCCATTCTGAGGGTTGTCTTTTGGTCTTGTATATGGATTCCTTTGCTGTGCAAAAGATTTTAAGTTTCATTAGGTCCCATTTGTTTATCTTTGTTTTTATTTCCATTACTCTAGGAGGTGGGTCCAAAAGGATCTTGCTGTGATTTATGTCATAGAGTGTTCTGCCTATGTTTTCCTCTAAGAGTTTGATAGTTTCTGGCCTTACATTTAGGTCTTTAATCCATTTTGAGCTTATTTTTATGTATGGTGTTAGGGAATGATCTAATCTCATACTTTTACATGTCCCTGTCCAGTTTTCCCAGCACCACTTATTGAAGAGGCTGTCCTTTCTCCACTGTACATTCCTGCCTCCTTTATCAAAGATAAGTTGACCATATGTGCGTGGGTTTATCTCTGGGCTTTCTATCCTGTTCCATTGATCTATCTTTCTGTTTTTGTGCCAGTACCACACTGTCTTGATTACTGTAGCTTTATAGTATAGTCTGAAGTCAGGGAGCCTGATTCCTCCAGCTCCGTTTTTCATTCCCAAGATTGCTTTGGCTATTCGGTGTCTTTTGTTTTTCCAAACAAATTTTGAAATTTTTTGTTCTAATTCTGTGAAAAATGCCAGTGGTAGTTTGATTGGGATTGCATTGAATCTGTAGATTGCTTTGGGTAGTAGAGTCATTTTCACAATATTGATTCTTCCAATCCAGGAGCATGGTATATCTCTCCATCTATTTGTATCATTTTTAATTTCTTTCATCAGTGTCTTATAATTTTCTGCATACAGGTCTTTTGTCTCCTTAGGTAGGTTTATTCCTAGATATTTTATTCTTTTTGTTGCAATGGTAAATGGGAGTGTTTTTTTGATTTCACTTTCAGATTTTTCATCATTAGTGTACAGGAATGCCAGAGATTTCTTTGCATTAAATTTGTATCCTGCTACTTTACCAAATTCATTAATTAGCTCTAGTAGTTTTCTGGTAACATCTTTAGGATTCTCTATGTATAGTATCATGTCATCTGCAAACAGTGACAGCTTTACTTCTTCTTTTCCAATTTGGATTCCTTTTATTTCCTTTTCTTCTCTGATTGCTGTGGCTAAAATTTCCAAAACTAAGTTGATTAAGAGTGGTGAGAGTGGGCAGCCTTGTCTTGTTCCTGATCTTAGTGGAAATGGTTTCAGTTTTTCACCATTGAGGACAATGTTGGCTGTGGGTTTGTCATATATGGACTTTATTATGTTGAGGAAAGTTCCCTCTGTGCCTACTTTCTGCAGGGTTTTTATCATAAATGGGTGTTGAATACTGTTGAAAGCTTTCTCTGCATCTATTGAGATGATCATATCGTTTTTCTCCTTCAATTTGTTAATATGGTGTATCACATTGATTGATTTGCGATTATTGAAGAATCCTTGCATTCCTGGAACAAACCCCACTTGATCATGATGTATGATCCTTTTAATGTGCTGTTGGATTCTGTTTGCTAGTATTTTGTTGAGGATTTTTGCATCTATGTTCATCAGTGATATTGGCCTGTAGTTTTCTTTCTTTGTGATATCCTTGCCTGGTTTTGGTATCAAGGTGATGGTGGCCTCGTAGAATGAGTTTGGGAGTGCTCCTCCCTATGCTATATTTTGGAAGAGTTTGAGAAGGATAGGTGTTAGCTCTTCTCTAAATGTTTGATAGAATTCGCCTGTGAAGCCATCTGGTCCTGGACTTTTGTTTGTTGGAAGATTTTTAATCACAGTTTCAATTTCAGTGCTTGTGATTGGTCTGTTCATATTTTCTCTTTCTTCCTGATTCAGTCTTGGCAGGTTGTGCATTTCTAAGAATTTGTCCATTTCTTCCAGGTTGTCCATTTTATTGGCATAGAGTTGCTTGTAGTAATCTCTCATGATCTTTTGTATTTCTGCAGTGTCAGTTGTTACTTCTCCTTTTTCATTTCTAATTCTATTGATTTGAGTCTTCTCCCTTTTTTTCTTGATGAGTCTGGCTAATGGTTTATCAATTTTGTTTATCTTCTCAAAGAACCAGCTTTTAGTTTTATTGATCTTTGCTATCGTTTCCTTCATTTCTTTTTCATTTATTTCTGATCTGATCTTTATGATTTCTTTCCTTCTGCTAACTTTGGGGGTTTTTTGTTCTTCTTTCTCTAATTGCTTTAGGTGCAGGGTCAGGTTGTTTACTCGAGATATTTCCTGCTTCTTAAGGTGGGATTGTATTGCTATAAACTTCCCTAGAACTGCTTTTGCTGCGTCCCATAGGTTTTGGGTCGTCGTGTCTCCATTGTCATTTGTTTCTAGGTATTTTTTTTATTTCCTCTTTGATTTCTTCAGTGACCACTTCGTTATTGAGTAGTGTATTGTTTAGCCTCCATGTGTTTGTATTTTTTACAGATCTTTTCCTGTAATTGATGTCTAGTCTCATAGCATTGTGGTTGGAAAAGATACTTGATACAATTTCAATTTTCTTAAATTTTCCAAGGCTTGATTTGTGACCCAAGATATGATCTATCCTGGAGAATGTTCCATGAGCACTTGAGAAAAATGTGTATTCTGTTCTTGTTTGATGGAATGTCCTATAAATATCAATTAAGTCCATCTTGTTTAATGTATCATTTAAAGTTTGTGTTTCCCTATTTATTTTCATTTTGGATGATCTGTCCATTGGTGAAAGTGGGGTGTTAAAGTCCCGTATTATGAGTGTGTTACTCTCGATTTCCCCTTTTATGGCTGTTAGTGTTTGCCTTATGTATTGGGGTGCTCCTATGTTGGGTGCATAAATATTTACAATTGTTATATCTTCTTCTTGGATCGATCCCTTTATCATTATGTAGTGTCCTTCTTTGTCTCTTCTAATAGTCTTTATTTTAAAGTCTATTTTGTCTGATATAAGAATTGCTACTCCAGCTTTCTTTTGATTTCCATTTGCATGGAATATCTTTTTCCATCCCCTTACTTTCAATCTGTATGTGTCTCTAGGTCTGAAGTGGGTCTCTTGTAGACAGCATATATATGGGTCTTGTTTTTGTATCCATTCAGCCAATCTGTGTCTTTTGGTGGGAGCATTTAGTCCATTTACATTTAAGGTAATTATTGATATGTACGTTCCTACTCCCATTTCCTTAATTGTTTTGTGTTCATTATTGTAGGTCTTTTCCTTCTGTTGTGTTTCTTGCCTAGAGAAGTTCCTTTAGCATTTGTTGTAAAGCTGGTTTGGTGGTGCTGAACTCTCTCAGCTTTTGCTTGTCTGTAAAGGTTTTAATTTCTCCATCAAATCTGAATGAGATCCTTGCTGGGTAGAGTAATCTTGATGCAGGTTTTTCTCCTTCATCACTTTAATTATGTCCTGCCACTCCCTTCTGGCTTGTAGGGTTTCTGCTTAGAGATCAGCTGGTATCCTGATGGGGATTCCCTTGTGTGTTATTTGTTGCTTTTCCCTTGCTGCTTTTAATATGATTTCTTTGTGTTTAATTTTTGACAGTTTGATTAATATGTGTCTTGGCATATTTCTCCTTGGATTTATTCTGTATGGGACTCTCTGTGCCTCCTGGACTTGATTAACTATTTCCTTTCCCATATTAGGGAAGTTTTCAACTATAATCTCTTCAAATATTTTCTCAGTCCCTTTCTTTTTCTCTTCTTCTTCTGGAACCCCTATAATTCGAATCTTGGTGCGTTTAGTGTTTTCCCAGAGGTCTCTGAGACTGTCCTCTGTTCTTTTCATTCTTTTTTCTTTATTTTTCTCTGCATCAGTTATTTCCCCTATTTTGTCTTCCACCTCACTTATCCATTCTTCTGCCTCAGTTATTCTGCTATTGATCCCATCTAGAGTATTTTTCATTTCATTTATTGTGTTTTTAATCGATGCTTGATTCATCTTTAGTTCTTCTAGGTCCTTGTTAACTGTTTCTTGCATTTTGTCTATTCTATTTCCAAGATTTTGGATCTTGGAAATAGAATCTTGGATCATCTTTACTATCATTATTCTGAATTCTTTTTCAGGTAGACTGCCTATTACCTCTTCATTTGTTAGGTCTGGTAGGTTTTTTTCTTGCTCCTTCACCTGCTGTGTGTTTTTCTGTCTTCTCATTTTGCTTATGTTACTGTGTTTGGGGTCTCCTTTTTGCAGGCTGCTGCTTTGTAGTTCCCGTTGTTTTTGGTGTCTGTCCCCCGTGGCTAAGGTTGTTTCAGTAGGTTGTGTAGGCTTCCTGGTGGGGGGGACTAGTGCCTGTGTTCTGGTGGTTGAGGCTTGATCTTGTCTTTCTGGTGCACAGGTCCACGTCTGGCGGTGTGTTTTGGGGTGGCTGTGGCCTTATTATGTTTTTAGGCAGCCTCTCTGCTAATGGGTGGAGTTGTGTTCCTGTCTTGCTAGTTGCTTGGCATAAGGTGACCAGCACTGTAGCTTGCTGGTCGTTGAGTGAAGCTGATGCTGGTGTTGAGATGTAGATCTCTGGGAGATTTTCGCCGCTTGATATTATGTGGAGCTGGGAGGTCTCTTGTGGACCCGTGTCCTGAAGTTGGCTCTCCCACTTCAGAGGCACAGCACTGACTCCTGGCTGCAGCACCAAGAGCCTTTCATCTACCCGGCTGCTGAGCTTCCTGGAGCCGCTGCCTGCTCACTGCCTCTGGAGGTGTGGGGATGTCCCCTCGGATCCCGGCCCTCATTCAGCAGCTTTGCGTCACGAGCTTTCAGACTCTGCGCATCTTTTTTTTTCCCCAAACTGGGTCCCGAAACCAACTGGAGTTGGCCTAATTCCGACCTAGAAACCGGAGGAGGGCTCAAATAGTTTTAAGTGGTTTTAATTATTGCCCTAGACATTAAAATATAATTTATTTATTTATTTTTAAATAAGAGTTTTGATATTTATTGCCTACTTTGTCCCATAATAATTGTGGGGGTTATCAAACTATTTAAAAATTTAGTCAGCAAAATTTTATACCACTTTATACATAATATAAGGACCTTACAATAATATACTCCAACTTATCCTTCCCATCCTTTGTGCTATTGTCATATTTTATTTTTACATGTGGTAAAACACGAAGTACATTGTTATTTTTTCTTTATAGACATTAGTTGTTTTCTAGCACAATTAAAGTGAGAAAAAATTACATTTACTTTATTTCTTTTCTAGTGTTCTTCATTTCTTGCTGTAAATTCAAGTTACTTTTATCATATTTCTTCTTCCTGAAGAACTTCTTTTAACATCTCTTGTTCAGTTCTGCTGGTAAGGACTTTTCTCAATTTGGTTTGTCAGAGAAAGTCTTTATTTCTTCTTCAATACTTCTTTCTAATTTTGAAATACATTTTCACTAATTACAAAATTCTGGATTGACAGCTTTTTTCCCCAGCACTTTAAAAATGTCACTTCATTGTTTTCTGGTCTGTACTGCATTTGACAGGAGTGTTCTTTAATTCTTGTTTTTCCTATATCTAATATGTCTTTTCTATTTTTCTCTTTGTCTTTGACTCTTTGGTTTTCAATGGTTTGAATATGATATGCCTAGTTTCTATTTGTTTGCTTGTTTTTTATTTCTAATGCTTGGTGTTTTCTGCACTTCTTATATCTGTATTTGGTGTCTGTCATTAATTTTGGAACATTCTTGGTTATTATCTTCAAACATTTCTTTTATCCTATTTTCTCTCCTCCTTCTGGTAATTCAATTATACATATGTTTAATTTTTAATATTGTCTTACAGCTTTTGCATTCTGTTATTCTCACTGCTTTTTCTTTGTCCTTTCAGCTTGGATAATTTCTATTGACCTGTCTTCAAGTCAGTTGATTCTTCCCTTAACTGTGCCCATTCTACCAATGAACCTATTGAAGGCATTCTTTGTTTCATTTTTCATTTCTAATGTTTCCATTTAATTATTTCTCATATATTCCATCTCTCTACTGAAATTGACTATCTGCTCTTGCATGTTGTCCACTTTTTCCATTATAATCTTTAATATATTAATCATAGTTATTTCAAGCTCCTTGTCTGATAGTTTCAATATCTGTTTCATATCTGAATCTGGTTCTGCTGATTGCTTTGTCTCTCTCTTTTTTTTCTTGATATGCCCCACAATTTTTGGTTGTTGATAGCTTGTCTTGTATAGGATAGTATAGACTGAGGCAAATAGTTTTTATACTTGTAGATAATGGGAATACCTTTCTTTCTTCCAGGGCTTGGGAATGGTGGAAAGGTTAAGTCGATCTAGTTACAATTTTAATTGATTTTAGATTTGTTGTTTCTGTGGTTACACTTGGGTCATCAAGGGCTTCAGATTCCCTAGTGGTTGCCTTGTATTTGGGGGATGGCTGGTTTGCAAGGTGGGTATTTTCAATGTATGCTTCACCCTCAGCTTAGGTCTCTCCTTTGCACTGCACCTCAGTGGTGGGCTCTGCTTTTGCCCCTCTCCCAGCAAGAAAATACTGTTAACTTTTTATAGAGAAATTGTTTTTCAGATTAAGCTTTAATATTAGGTACACACTGTGTGTCTGGTTTCTCAGAGGTGGGGCTTTCTCAGTGATTCTATTCCCACCCTACTGTAGGTCTATGACCAGCAGGTGGATCTGCCCCTCCCCAAAGGCAGAGGGTTTTTCAGCTCCCTTCCCCCAGCTTCACAGGGTTTTTACCAGAAAGAAAGCATAGTGTTTTACTCTTTTCTTAGTACTTTGAGGATTCTGTCCCATAGAAGAAATGGGAGAGAAATCCAGGTAGAATTTCATGCCTTTCCTGGAGGCTTACACAAGTAGAGAGGCTTTCTTAGGAACCTTGCCAATTGTCTTTGTGAGTACCTAGTGAGGTTCATGGAGAAAAGCCTAAGACTGGGTGCTATTTCTCCTTTTCTTTTGCATTCCAGAAACTCTATATTCTCTTGGTAGACAACACTTGCTTTTAACAATTCATTTAAAAATTTCTAGCTAAATTCTTCTTTACCAATGTATGGCAGACTCTTCCTTAGGTGAGTCAGTGCTTATGTCCTGTCTCTTCCAAGAGGCAACTGTCTTTTCTTGGATTTTGTATTAGTTGTTTTCCCTGTAACCTGAACTCTATGATGTATTCAAGAAAAGTTGTGAATTTGTGGATTGTCTGGCTTTCTTTCGTTCTTTCGCTTTCTTTCATTCTTTCTTTCCTTCTTTCTTTCTTTCTCTCTCTCTCTCTTCCTACCTTCTTTCCTTTCTTTTCCCTTTCTTTTTTTTCATCTTAAGCAGAAGCCCCACAGATTTTTAAAAGCAAGTTTCCTTAGAAATAACTATTTGAAACCTCTCATTTAAAAAATTAAGAAGTCAAAACCTACAGAGATCACATCCCTAATTCAACAGTCATTGAGTTGTTCAACACAGCATTCATGAGATAATATGTACAAGTTAGAAGAGCAGAAAATTAGAAGTAATCTAATTGGCCACTAGGATATTGGTTAAATAAATTACAATATACCCATATATGTTAATATACTAATGATTATTTCATGCTATTGTGGATATGTACTTATTGATACTAGAAAATGTTCATTTCATAGTTAAAGTAAAACCAGCATACTACAAAATACTATAAATAATAGGATTGCTTTTTATTGTAAGAGAAAAATAAACAGCAATGTATAGGGGCTTATGGTCTCTACTTTATCAGTATCTTTATTAATATTTTTAATTTTATATATACATACATATATATATATTGTGTGTGTGTGTGTGTGTGTGGTACGCGGGCCTCTCACTGCTGTGGCCTCTCCCGTTGTGAAGCACAGGCTCTGGACACACAGGCTCAGTGGCCATGGCTCACGGGCCCAGCTGCTCAGCGGCATGTGGGATACCCCCAGACTGGGGCATGAACCCGCAGCCCCTGTATCGGCAGGTGGACTCCCAACCACTGCGCCACCAGGGAAGCCCAGTATATATTTTTGTGCATTTTAGATATGTTCTGTTTGCAGTCAAATAAAAGTATATGTACCTATGGACAATGATTGGTGGGAACAGAAAAAAATAGTATTAAAGTGGTTAGATTTTGGATGTATTTTTCCCTTTGCAGTCTCCTATATTATAATAATGAACATTATTTTGGGGGAATAGACATTGTGCATATTTAAGATGCCTCCCTTAAAGTTTATCCAGAGGTCTTGAGGTAGGTGAAAGGAGATGATCGTGCATACTGCAGATACAGTTTATGCACACACAGTTAGAGCAGTTGATTCTTAGGAAGAGTTCACCCTCTGGTTATCCTTCCCTTCCTTCTTTCCTTTTGTTGTCTTTGCTCATTTTAGTAATGAAGATCTCTTCTAGAAGTAATATGCATCAAGGAAGAAGAAGTTATAAATTTCTATCAAGGACTCTTAGAAATATACTTGGAGGGCTTGATGATTTCTCAAGACAATGAACACTGAGGTGCAACCACATGGAGAATCAGAGCTACCACTCAAAGGAGGAGGAGAGCTTCCTCAGCTGGTTTATGGCTGGGATCCTTGCCAGGACAACATACACAGCAGCTCAACCTTGGCAGTGGAAAAAACACTGTCATCTTCTGCATGTTTCAAATATTTGGCATAATTAAAAATATATATATAAAATGAATTCAGTCACAAAGAGAAGGACAACATTTATTTAACTAACAAGTTGGGACTGGAAGTTAAATTCTCCTCTGAATCTTACACAAAATTAAATTTCCAATTAAAATTTCCGAAGATTGACATCACTGAATGAAAGAACAGGGGACACAGACACAGGGATCTTTGTTTTTTATTCAGTAGGAAGGAGCATTTCTTTTTCCTCTGAATAAACTGAATGCTTTTTGCTGAGTACTGTCACTGTGCTTTTTCATTGTTACACTCTATCAATCATTTTCCTCAGCAGGGCACTAATTTATCAGTTGAAAGCCACTATACGATGACCTGCAACCATTACCTTGGAAGCAGGTCAATATGATTGTTGTCACTTTGTAACTGAGAAAGCTAAATTGCACAGAAAATTGTCTAGCCCTAATCCCTGGGAATCCATGTGTGTTTGTTTTTCAGGGTTAGGTATTTCCTTTTTCAGTCCTATAGGCAACTTTAATGTATTAAAAAATTGCACAAGGATGAGAGCCCAACAATTAATTATAGAGAATGTTACTGTATGTTCATTTGAATATTTCTAACAAGCATTTAGGTCTAGTTTCTCTTTTAGGGTCAAGGTTGTGGTACTAAAAAGCTACAAGGAGCTTTGCTCTGGCTCACTTAAAATAATAAACGTTGCAAAATAGTTTTCTGCTAATTTGGAAAGAATAAACAGCTTAAGCCATACTGGAATCATAAAGCATATGCATTATTTTTAGGTTAGAAACATTTGCGAGGGAGGAGGAGATGGCAGCATGGCAGCAAAATTACCCGCCAACCTGGCAAGATGAAGAAGAAGCATGAGGGTTGCCCATTTATGCTTGGAACACAAAAGAAGAAGGTAATAAATGCAAGAAAAATCATGTTAGCAATAATCAATACCATCCTTCCCAGAAGTAGTCAGCATAGAACCTATGGTTTTCTGACCCAGTCCATCCTAATCCTTGTGTCTACTGGTGTCATCAGATGTGTTTTGGTTCTGCATGCCATAAACATCTTAGGACTATGCAAAGAATTAAGGAATCCATAGAAATATAAGCAAAGAAAAGGAGAGAGGGAAGTATTTTTCTCAAGTCTTAATTGTTGTCATAGAGAGGGCAGAGATCCTGTGTGGATTTTTAAAGAAGTGAAATAGAATTCAAAGAATCAAAAAAAAAAAAAAAAAAAGAAAAGAAAAGAAAGATGGAAATTAGGGGGTAAGGATCTTGATCAACATATCAAAAAGGTAAGGAGATTCTTTCTCATAAATCGGAACTTGGACAGTTACATCTCTTAATCTTTGTAAGTATTTCATGTGAAAGCTGCTGTTTATCCATTTTTTCTCCCAGCATTCTTCCTTTCCTCTTGTATCTCAATACTTGGGCCAGGTTGAATTTGCATTCTCCACCACTCAGCAAGGGGAGGAGAGGAAGAAAAAAGGTGAAAGATGAGGTTTAAGAGGAGGCTGAGGAAAGAAGTAGAAAAGAAGATGAGGAAAGGGTAGGAAGAAGGGGGACATTAGAAGAACAGCAAAGGACAACTCTCTTCATCTGAAAAAAAAAAACACCAATATTCTTTATTTTATTTTGGCAGGGGACCCTCTAAAGAAAACTGTAATGGAATACATATATATATTCATATATATATATATATACACATACATATATTCACATTCCAGATGTGAATAAATCTCCAAGTGTCTACAGGTAATTTCATCATTCAAATCATTGATGTTGGCAAAGTTTGAGGCTTTTTAGGGAGTCAATTTAGAAGATCATATATAGGCAAGGGATAAGTAATTGTCTGTAAGAGCCATTATCTTTTAGAAAAAAAGAGGTATTTGGGTAAAGGAGGTAAAACCCACAATACCTATACATTGGTCATGTATCTGAAAACAGCAAAAAAGAAATTCATGCAATTATACACAATTATTCAAAGTACAGAAAAATCATCTGTTCTTGGAAATCAAATTCTCTCAACCTCATCGATGTCAAAAATCCAAGTGAATGTTGGGGAGGTAGTGAAAAATGTCTATACTTTTTGCAAGTGAACCTGTATACACTCCAGGAAGTTTCTATCAAATTTATCCAGCGAGTTACCAAATATTTTAGAAATTTAAAAATGCTCTCCAATATCATTTTTGAGACATATCTACTTTACAAATTCAATGATGTCTTGCAAACACTGAGCCATGTCAATTATCAGTATTTGGATATTTCACTTGCAAATAGAATTCGGGGCAAGAGAAAGAGAGTAGAAGAAAAGAAAGGAAGTTTTAGAAATGTCTATCTTAAGAACGCAAGTTCAATTTATGTGTCTGTTTTTACATGTAGAAGCAAATCAAGCATTCAGTGAGTTAATAAATCTATTTGACAGCTATGACGGGTTTATGATGGGTGTGGATAAAAAGGTACTTCCCATCTCTACATTACTTCAGGTTTTCATTTTCAAAGCTTCATTACTTTTGGTAAGCTCTGCTTAAGTTATCTCACTTGAGTCTCCAATTTCTTCTGCAACCTATTTTATATAGCTGCTTAGTGCTTCTATACTTGGCACTTTTCTTTTGTGGATTTTATGCTCTGTCTAAAATGCAAAAGCTGTTTTTATCCTTCCACAGACCCAATGTCTGACTGTTTTCTTACTTGCCAGTATCAACCTAGCCTTAAGAGAAAATTTATCAACCTACAAAGGGCTTTTCCCTAAGGAGGAGGAAAAACTATAGGGTAGCATATACTAGGGGTAAGAGATCTTTCTCAGTTGGAATAGCTTCCCACTTCCTTTTCTTCTCATTCTTCTTTTTACTTACATTTCTTTTACAGAAGCAAAATGTTCATTTTTGAGAGGGAGCAAGAATAGGCCTCCATATTTTACTTAAACAAGAAAAACAAGTGATTGATTGCAGTCTGAACAGTGTTTACCATACACAGTAATCTTTCAAGGACAAGCTGCTTTCACTATCTTGAGGTTTTAATGTCCTTTTGCAAGAGGGCATCTTCTCCAGTACAAGTTGTAACTTTTATTTATGGAAAATTAAGTAAAACCTTTTCCATCCTTAGTCTAATATATAGGTTGTGCGTGGCCTTAAAGAAAATAAGTGCCTGCCAGCAACCAGCTGGAAGTAAAATATAGACTATGAAAAAAGTATTTTTCAAATCTTTACAACAGTAAACACTTGGAAGCCAACCAGAACCCCTGAGATCCTTGCCTGAGTGATGTGTGTAATTAAGGAAAAGATGAAAGCTAATGCTATTCTAACACTTGCCTCTCTTCACACATGCCCATGTACCCATGTACACATACTCTTGCACACAGGCCCTAATGGGCACTGAATACCACCAGCCTTTTCCCTTTAGCACAGAAGCAGCATTAATTTCCCAAGCCCCAACAACTTCCAAGATCTACTGAAAGTGGATGGCATGTCAGGAGAGACACTGATTTTATTCAGCAAGTGATCTTTCATCTCTTCAGGTACTAAAGGTTTCTTGAAATCCTTCCCGATTTTCTTTTCTAATGGAGAGAGAGAATTAAATAAGGTTTCCTCAAAAAATTGACTAAATTTAACTTGAAGTTATTGACTGAATAGGTATTGGCTGATAACAGTTATTTAGGAAGGAAGCCACCTTGGGGAAAATGGAAGAATTCACTCTTCTTTACGATTCACAGATTAATGATATATTTAATGGGCTCTTGTGGCCAGTGTCACGACACACTTGCATGTCTCGTTGGGTTGTTAGTTGTACATAAAACTCTGTTACTGATAAAATACAAGAACCAAAGACTGAAACCTATTTTGGCCTAATAAACCAAATAAATTAAGAGTGGATTTAAGATTATCTTTATTGTAAAGTCACTGTCAATCGCTTGCTTTCTGGTATCCTTTCTGGAGTGGGATACAAAAGGAGGTAGACTTACAGCTAATTGGCTTGAGCAGGATCCTGGTCACAGTGGTGACTGTAGCAGTAGCACTCTCAGGAACAGCAGTAATAACTAACATCAATAATGCTGACAAAGCTCTGTGTTACCTCGTTAAACCTCACAACACTCTGTTTTCTAATCCCCATTTTACAGATGAGGAAATCAAGGCAAAGAGAGGTGCAGGTACTTACCTAAAATCACACATCTAGTAAATACTTCCATGGCATGCACTGCCTACATGAATGCAATCTGTGAAGGATATCATGGCAGGTATAAAAACAAAGTCATTTGGCATCTATTAGACACCCATTTGTGCAAAGGTTTAGGTAAGTTTAGGTAACTTGCTCATGCTTTTTTGTTGATCTGCTATTTGCCTTTGGAATATTTCAATAATTGTTACTCAATCACTACTGAAGATAAAGACGTAAAATTCACATCAGTGTATGTTGCTACATATAAACACTGGGAAATGTTCCCTTGAGGAGGAAGTGGTTCTTCACCAGGTTGCACAGCAGAATATACTGGGAAAGCATTTTCAAAATGCATATGCTAGGGTGTAACCCCAAATCTATGGAAACAGAATATCCAGCATTTACAAAAGCAATCAAACAAAGAAAAACCAAGTGAAAATGATACAGTAAGTAAGAATAGCTGATATTTTAATAAGCTAACAGATGTTTGTTTATCCATCTTATTATCATAAATAACTGAACAACAGCCTTTAAAAAAAGCCTCTGGTTGAATACAAAGAATAAGTGAACTGGGCCAACAAATCAAATATGCATGTCTTTATAATACCAGAGTAATATAAATATGCCACTGATGAAAACAATTTCAAATTTTGTTTTTGACTTAATAAATACTTTTTTCTTAGAATATAGTATGGTAACTATCAATGTATCAAAGACGATGGGAAAAGATGCACATTGAAGCTATAACCACTCCACTGCTATCTGGGCAGAGGGAAGATGACAGAAATGGCTGGCCAAAATAGTCTTAAGAATGAGAGTTTTTCTCATGTCCAAGTTTATATGAGAAGTAGACTATGTACAATAAGTCCTTATTAATTTTAAACAACACAAATTTAAGATTATATTTGTACTGAAACTACAGTATACTTTTCCACTATTTATTAGCCGAGAGGATTTTAAACGTTTTTAGGAGTATCTCTTTAACCTGTTTAAATGTACAAACTTATTTTGAGTACCACCGAGCAAACCATGCTAGTTAAAGAAACAACTGAGGCTAAACATCTGCTTGAAAATTACATCTATAGCTGGTTTGATGTTTTATATAACACTTATATTAAGTGTTTTATATATGCACTTAATAAAATAGCACTTCTTTAAATGAGACTTCACTCATTCACATTGAGTTTATATGTAATCATTTTGAATTAATGAAGTTTTATAGAATAAAGTTCTGGACCTCTGCTACTCATTATAAAGCCAAAGAAAAGAATGGGAAGATGTTCTAATGAATTTAGGCCGACAACGTAAGTAATAAAGAATTTCAAACCACTTCAGATGGCTGGGAGTGCCTTAATTCCCCCATAAGAAGTGCAGTTTAATACTGGAAAGACTGCCCTAATATACACTAAAGCTCCCTTTCTTGTCCAACCATTAGTAGCTCCAAAAACACAGGATACAATTCCAACTAAATGATTTTAAATTAGAGCAGGTTAACCTAATTGGTTTCCTCTGTTCAGTCTGTAAACTTGAGAATCTCATAATTTTACATAAAATATATGAATAAATATTCCTCTTTCAAGAATAGGCCATTTCCATATAAAATTCTGGGCCCTACAGATATTTGTAGCATAATCTAAATGATTTGTATTATATAGGACATGCTATTATTGATAATACATAGTCCATTAAGTTAAATCATTTCCAGTCAACATGCTTATCATAACCAATGACCAGTGCTTAATCACCAGGCTTCAAGAAACCAGCAACCAGTCCACAAATGTGTTTCTCTTCTTACTCTGGGCCAATAACACGTGGGGGTTTTTAGCAATGAACTATATCTGGCACCTGATTCTTACTTCAGGACCATCTCACCTAAAATTGCCCACTCTTTCCTCTTAAATAAGACATCTTGGTGAACTAATAATGACTACTCAGCCCAATGCTCACATATAACTGTGCTGTCATATATTTGGTATTTTTATATTTGTGAGGATACTGTGACTCAGCATTTAAAGCCATCAAAGGCCTTAAAGCAGTCAAGCAACTTGTAGCTGAGTGCACACTGAATATTATTCACCAACAACTGCTGGACTCAAGGTGCCAGTTGCTGATGAGGCTTTGAGACAGAGGACTCCGATGAAAGACCAACATATGGATTTCCACTAATCCATTATCACTATTGAGACAAGGAGTTTGGGCAGAGGGGTATCACACAACCTCCCAAAGGGGCTATAAACCTGTTCAGAATACATGATGGGAGACTTCCCTGGTGGGCCAGTGGGTAAGACTCCATGCTCCCAGTGCAGAGGGCCTGGGTTCGATCCCTGTCAGGGAACTAGATACCACATGCATGCCGCAACTAAGAGTCCACATGCCACAACTAAGAAGCCCGCATGCCACCACTAAAGATCCTGCATGCTGCAACTAAGAGTCCGCATGTCACAACTAAGAGCCTTCACAGTCAAAATAAATAAATAAATTAATTAATTAATTAAAAAAAAAAAGAATACATGACAGGGACCAACAGGTAGAGTCTGGTGCAAATGAAGATGCAGGTTTTTTACACTGGGGACCCAGACAGGATCTAACTACCTATCCCTTTACCACTGAGCTTGTGCTCACTTCTTGAGATAGGCATTAATCAATTGTCTGCATGCAAATAAAAATGGGTTAATTGAGGAAAAATGTTATTCTTGAGCCCTCCTTGGTGTTGACCAGTGCTTTAAAGCAGCCTTTCAAATTAAAGCCTATCTAGCTTCTAAAATTAACTCTTCATCCAGTCTCTACATACTGAAATGTTACTGTGATTGCCCACATCATAGACCTGCCATATATATTCATTATAAACCCCTAAATATTCTACTCCTGTGTTGGTATATTATTGGTGCCCTAGCCTAACCTATGTTCCACCTTCCAATGTCCTAATCAAATTAGAGTAGAGCCCCTTTCCCATTCAACACAACTCTATATGTCTTAACTCATGCAGTTGAGCATCTTATTTAGTTGAAACTAAACACTCGCTTTTTCTCTTATCTGTGAAGTCCATCACTCTGTCTTGGAGAAAAATGAACTCAGTAAAGTTGGAATTTTTCTTCATAAACCCGTGCTAGGGCCATCTTTTTCTTACTAGATACCTTCCCATTACTATTCTGGTACTGAATTTCCCAGGCTATTTTCAAGCACAGGTTTTTAAAGCAAGACAAGATGTCATTTCAATGATTTTCCCTGCTTAGAGAGTAGGATGTTCATAATATGCTGTCAGCTACGAATGCATTAAACACTCAAATCACAGTGTAATCTCCACAGAATTACAAACTGCTGCCATGTTGCAGAATCTGTGTTATTATAGAATGAAACAAAAATAACTGACTTTAGAAAATGAGTACTAAATCTGACCCTATCAAGAAGCCACTGATCTTCACATATGTATAGCAAGGACACAAACATTTTATAATTCAGGAAAATGGCTTTCATGTTCTACTCCAGTGCAAATATACTTTGCTGGGGGACTGAAAATTTGAAACTGGTTGTTAGAGTTCTCTTCAGTACTCTAAGACATCCAGACATTACCCAGGAAATATACAGACTGCTTCTAAGGGGGAGCCAGATATTCAGGAGACTCAAGAGAATATATGAATTGTAGTATACAATAGTTGATATAATCATTTTATATAAATATATGACCTGCAGGTGGGCCCTCACACAGGGCTGTGTGAGGTGTGATGGAGAGTCTTGTGAGGGATTCTCTTTTCTCTTGAAGATTTTTCAGAGTATATTTCTTACACCCTGGTCAGCAGAACATCCCATACCCTGGGAAAGCACCAGGAATGTCACATTATTATCTGAGGCATTGGAATAGCAAGGGGGAAGGAGCAGTGGGAAAAAATTCTGCCCCGTGGTAAGCAATAGGGGATGCGCTGTCTACAGAGAATTTGAAAACAGTACGAAAACTGACAAAAAGTCAGTTTGGTTCACCTTGTTCCAGCAATTTCAAACAAATTCCATGATCATTCCTCTACAGGTGGAGGATTTTATTTATCCTTCCCCTCCCCATTTTATTCCCTTACGCCCCTATGCTGAGCCACTGCTGCACTGCTCTGAGGATACTGAATGCTGTGTTGCCCTGTCTTCTTTCGATCTGTCTATATTTGTGCTGCCCTGGGCTGTGATTTCTAAACTGAAGTCAGTGTAAGTAGGTAGAAGTGCATGTGTGTGTGTGTGTGCATGTATAGAGGCAGAGCAGCTCATAGTTAACCTGTGAACTTACTTCAGTGTTTCAGATATCACACATTCACTGTTCAGGACAGGTTCACTAAAATCTCCAGTTCTGTTGCTTTCAGTTGAAAACATTTAAACTTAGCAGGATAATGCTAAGGCAGGGAGCTAAGTGGTATGTACACAGGCTTTGGTGTCAGACTGACCTGGGTGGGGTCTTGGCTCTCTCACTGACCAGATGCAGGCCCTGGGAGATGTGGATATTCATGCCTACTTTGCAGAGAGTTTAAAGAGGATAAGAGAAAATATATGTAAAATACCTAATATAGGGCCTAAGACATGGGAGACGCTCAGTTTTTACTGTCTGTATACTGACCAAAAGTTCTTATTGAAAGTTATTTATTTAAAAATTATATATATATGTGTATATATATATGACTTCCTAGTGGACTATATTGGTTCCTTAACAAGTGGAATTTATTAGAAAAAAATTCTCTCAAAATATAAGACCCATGGGGAAAAATATAATGACATCTTTGCTAGAGAAAGATATTCTAGTATAATGGTTCTTAAACTTGAATGTACATCAGAATCACCTGCAGAGCTTGTTAGAACTCAGATTTCTGGCCCCAGAGTTTCTAATTCAATGGATCTGTGTTGGAACCCAAGAATTTCTCAAGTGATACTGATGCTGCTGATACTGGTGCTGGTCCAAAAATCACATGTTGAGAACCATTGTTCTAGAACACAGTGACTTTCAAACTTTAACATGCACACAAATCACATGGGGCACTGTATTAAAACTTAGACTATGATTCAATAGGTTGGGGGTGGGGCATGAACATTCTGCATTTCTAATAAGCTCCTAAGTGATGTTAATATTGCTGGCCTGCAGAGCACAGATGGAGTCACAGGGTTCTTGGGCTGCCTTGCCCAAAAAGGTAGGTAATAACCACGTGTGGCTACTGAGCACTTAAAATGTGGCTAGTCCAAATTGAGAAGTGCTCATAAGTGTAAATTACACACTGGATTTAGAAATTTAGTATGAAAAAATGTAAAACATCTCAATTTTTCATATTGGTTATACATTGAAATGCTAATATTCTAGATGTATTGGGTTAAATAAAATATTGATATTTTTACATTAAAAAAACTTTCTTAATGTGTAGAAAATTTTAAATAACATAAGTGCATTTAATTACATTTTTACTGGATAACACTGCTGTAGACAACATTAACTTATCCTCTGCCTCCTGGGACCAACATTATTCTTGAAGCAGCTCCATTGAAGGACTTTCAAGTACTACTGAATTCATGTATAAATATCTCCTTCATGCTGTTTTTAACTTCATCTCTCTAAAATACTTCTTTCATTAAGTCAGGGTCAAAAATCTTCAATGGCCCTCCACTGTTTAAAAGATAAACTTAAAACTTTTAAACTTAACATTCCAGGCCATCCACAGTCTCTCTAATCTCCTTTTCCAACTTATGTATAATTGCTTCCCTAAGCACAAGGCTCAAAAGTATTTGCTGATTGTTTGATTAAAGATGATTTTGATCAGTACTGAAAAAGTAGATTTCTCAATTGGCCTTGCCTAACATTGGTCCTTTAGGGTAAATTCTTCAATCTCTACTCAGTGGTAAAAGTCAGGATGATAATTTCTACCTTCAAGGGTTGATGTAAGGATTTAATGACATATATATGTATACATATATGTATATATATGTATACATATATATGTGTGTGTATATAAATAAATAAATAAATAAATATATATATATATATATATATATATATATATATATATATATATATACACACACATACATAGTGAGTTTCCATTCCCTGCCCTGTGATATCAATGAAGATATGAAGATAAATTCAGGATCAAATCTTATATGTAATTGCTCTTCTTGAGGTGGTGGCTGGTCTGCTCCTCTTCCTACCCAGTTGTTCCCTGTAGGTCAGGAAGCCCTATAGTTTGGGGAAATAATGAATCCTCTTCTAGCGGCATGTAACTCACAGCTGGTCTTTCATACAGGTTACACTCAGCAAGTTGTGCTTTTGACACTAGGCACTGTGTATCCCTAAGACTCCAGAGAAACTTACAGAGGTTCCCCAAGGAAGTTTTCCAAATGGGTATAAGTTTTAAGTGTTTCTGTAAAATTGTTGACTTTTTAAACATGCTGAGAGTGCCATATCCATATATCTATATCTCTATCTGCAGGGCTTGTTCCTATCTTTCTTTATATCCACTAATTATATGTCATTTCACTCTGTGATGGTCTTTTCCCCCCACAAATTCTCAAATAAAATTAAGGGGTAATAGAAATCCACCACAGTACCATCTAAATGGAAAGGGCAGTGGAGGTATTACTTTATTTTACCTTAACTTGGATAATAAAAATAGCAAAAAGAAGTTGAATATTAATATAAAAAGGAAGTTGAATATTAATATAATGCTCAATAACTCCATCCTTAACACAACTATTCACTTTTAGCATAATTTGTCATGTCCCCTAATGAGGGCAGTTGGTTATAAACTATAGTATGTCTTTCTTTACTATGGTTTAAACATTTCATTAAAACATCATTTTTAATGTCAATAAATAGGTGTCTACACTAGATGTACTAGTTGAACTCTAAGGCAGAGGTTCGCAAACTTTCTCAGATCACAGCACACTTAGTGTCTCAATAATTGTTGCACAGCACCCCTAGTTGAAAAGAAACACCTAAGAGTTTGATTTATTAAGTAGTTAGGTCCAAATGACTTCATTTTTCTTTATCTCCTGACAACTTAGTAGCCTAAGAAAAAACATTGTTTTTTTCATTCTCAAATAACTACAATTACTTATTAATGGTATATGTGCACCTGTTTGGCACAGCTTCTCAAACCTTGGCATCACATTGGATACCGCCTTATTTCCTGCTCCACAAAGATCTTTGCTCCACCAAAAACCGAGCTTCACAAAGAATGTTAAATTATGAACTATTTCAAGATAGTAACTTCTGTGATGAACAGATCAACAATTTCATTGTGTTTCCCTTGAAAATTTAAACTATGGTGTAACAACTTCAGGAATTTGCAGCAGTGTTGCAGGGTGCCTCAGTGCACAGTTTGGGAACCACAGCTTCAAGCTCTCTTCTGACTAAGAAGTTATGATTCAAAGGATTTAAAAGGTTGAATTTTGAAACTCCTTATTTCCCCCCTTGTTGAGACTCAAATCCCACTGCACTGTCAAAAAAAAGCAAGAGTGTCAGAACAGACTGGGACAGTGTGCAGAAGGGCAGGGAGCATTGGAGTACTTGCTGTTTTTCATATGGTATAGGCAAAATGGATTCTTGAGATGAAAGGAAATCAACAGATGTCATCCAGAGCTCAGATCCTGGGGTGGACCACAAGAACTTCCCTACCAAGCCCAAAGACTCCCTCTCCTAATTCCCACTTTTCTTCTCCAACTTGTAGCAGGCTTCTGAAGCCAAAGTAACTTGGCTGACTTAGCACCACAGTGCATGAAACAGTGACTGAAGACTTGGGCAGTCTTCTTGATGATGCACTACGACAACTGGCTGCCCATTTTTACGTCATGTGGAATCCATCTGGGGACACGTACAATGGTCACACAATGTGTTCCTGAAATGAATGAGGCTATATCCTCACTGGCCCCAAATAATAAAAGCAGTCCAACCCCACATTGCTACCATATGCTTTATTTGCCAAATGCAGTGAAAACCCACCATAGGCTGTGTGCTTCTGAAAAATGAGGAACTAAAGAGAATAAGGGAGAAAGAAGCTGAGTAAAAAGAATTATCAATATATTAGACTCTAAACTTCTAAAACCAAATAATTAGATGCATGTATTATTTAGGAGAATTATGACTAGGAATATTAATAAAACAAACTGAATACTGTGTGCTCTTTCCCTAATTTTGATTTGGGGGTCAGAGGACAAAAAATAACTGCAGCTATTTTCTAGATGGCCATAAACAAGATTTTGGTTTTATTTCCAGATAAGAACAAGGAGAAGACAGCTCCACAAGTCTTGCCTGGGGCATAGAGATATTACAGAAGGGAAACTGCTTATTTGTCAGAGAATCATTCTCATGATCCCCTTAAGGGACTCTAATTAGAACTTTAATGGGTCTCTCTTTTTACTTTCTAACATATTACATTGGCTAGATCGTTGAAATGAAATTAAAAGAATAAGCCTCTCTGCTTTTTTTTTTAAAACAATGAAAATTTAAATTTAACTTGAGATTCTTTTTCATTTTTTCTTGGAAAGAATAGAAAAGTTTCATAGCTTGCAGTGTTGACAGTATTCTAGAAGACCCTAGACCCCTGTGGCTTCTTGATGACGATTGTGGAGCCACCATCTGTCAGCACAGCTCAGAGTGATTACCCATAAACAGGTGCTTGGTGACAATTCCAATTCATTATCCACATCAGAACCCAGAGTGTGAGGAGAAAGTGATGTGATTGGTTTCTTGGCAGTTGTCCTGGGATGGATAATTCGAGTATTTTTAATAAAATATGAATTCAATTTCAATATACTGGTTGATCATATGCTATGTGGTAGGTACTATTCTATATTTTATAAGGAATTAAAAAAATAGGTATATAATCACCACCCTTCATTAAGGGAAAGCTGGGAAATGAAAAACTACACAATAGCTAAAACAGCAAAAGGTAACATGAGAAAGACACAGCATTTTATGAATATTCAGGAGAAAGAGTACTAGTTACTGAAAAGCTATTCAGTCCTTTCTATGTTTTTTCATATAATTTCATGCAGTCTTTGCAAAAGCCCCCAAAAATAGTGTAATTACAATTTTATAGATTAGGTAACATGTTTCAAAGATTATGCAGTTTAGTCATGGACACATAAGGGATCTGAACTCATGGTTTCCCAACTCTGAAATCTATCTTCTTTGCATATCCTACTTGAGATTAAAAAAAAAAAGAAACATATTATCCACTTATTAAAATGAAGGCTTTAAAGAGGAGATGGCATTTGTGATAAAATATGAGGGATAGAGTTTCTTATTAAAAATTTCAATTTTTCACTAATATAAAAGTAACATATATATATTTCTAGTATCGAGGAGAATAAACTCAACCCTTAAATTAATCCTCCAGACACATCCACTATGGCAAACACTCTCGGTTGGTTGACCCAGCACCCAGCCTCAACTCCTTCTCCCTAGCCAGGGCTACCAAGGAGAGGTAAGAAAAGTACCTGGGTAGCACGTCCTTTCCCTCCCTTTCCAAATAGTCTCTAGTAGGAGAACCCCCTGTTCTCTGCCTTTTGTACTGTTGTCTTCCCCACTATTTGCTTGCTGAAACTACAGGTTTTCAGCTACCTTTTGACCATGATGCAACAAACATGAGGAGGAAGGCAGAAAGGCAGAAAGACTCAGGATCCTTGAGCCACCATGTCAGCTCTGAACTGTTTCCCCATGGACTTTTTGTTTTGTAAAACAACCAAACTCTGATGTATTTAAGCCACTGTGAGTTTTAATTGTTGTTATTTGTAGCTGACCATATTCATAATGGATATATACACTATTAACACTATCTACATGTATATATGTACATATATATCCTCTGCCTATAGAATTTTGAAACTTGTTCTTTTCATTAAGTATTTCTTGAAGACATAATATTTAATGCCTTCATGATATTTCATAAAGTGCACGTAGCATAATTTATTTTACCATTCTGTTGTTAGAGTCGTAGGACTTCTTTTTCTTTCTTTTTTAGCCATTATAAGTAAACCTTTGTATATATTTCATGGTTTACATCACTAAGCATGTGATGGGTAGAAATGTCCCCAGGAAGTATGAGTAGGGAAAGCATTCCATGTAGAGGGAAAAGTATGTGCAGAGACACAGAGATGAGAAATGTGAATATTGCCCAGGGAATAGTTAGTAATGTTATTTGGCTGGTGTATAAGTCCATGGATGTTACAGTTGGAAAGACAGGTGCGAATGAAACCGAGGAAAGCTTTGAATGTCAGGCTGAGGAGAGTCACTGGAGGTTTGGAGTGTTGAGCACTGGAGGGGTATGATTAATTCAGGAACATGAATCTGTGTGTGGAGTTTAGGACTGATGACAATAGGGAGAGGCCAGAAGCAGGAAGACCTGACTGTGGGCTAATCAGTCCCAGGACAGACTACTGAGGGCATGCTCCAATGTACACATAACTGGAAAGATGTCTATATTTGTGGGAGGCATAGTGAAGACCGAAGATTTATCACTTAGAAATCAACTGGATGCATGGAATGGGAAGAGGGAGAGAGTGAGAAGTTAAAGATGATGGCAGTTTTGAGATGAACTGGCTAAAAAAAAGTAAGTCAATGTACGTAGTGATGACAATGAAAAAAGGAGCACTTGTGGAGGGTGAAAGAGTGCAGCCATGTTTATTTTTAAGACAGAGATAAGGCTTCATGGTGGAGCATGCAGAGGGCAGAAGTGTATGTTTGCAAATAGAATCTAGAGTTAGGAATGAATTTGAACCTAGAGATGCTTAGATATAAGACAACACTGGCATAGAGATAAGATATCAAGTTGAAGCAGTGAGTGTGATCATTGAGGTAAAACTTAAGGCAGAGAGAGGTTGAGAAATATAACCATGAGAACAGCTACAGTTAGGAGGACTGCTGTATACAGTTGGCCACAGTGGGGGGTGGTCTCAGAAGATGAACACTGATGGAAGCCCACAGAGTGCAATAGTTTGAAGGGAACTTTGGGTTACTTGGTAAACAGTATCTAGCTATTTTGATATGGGATTGTAGAAATATTTCATAATTCAGACAGACTGAAGGTGCCAGTTTGAACTGTGGAAAGTTGTAAAGCAACTACTAGTTTGAAACTCCCAAGTACATAGAGAAACAAACTGATTGCAGAGCATTTCCAAATAGATATCCTGGCTACATTATCAAGTGAAAAGAAAAATGTCTTTTAAAATCAAAAGCATTAATTGGAAAAAAGAAAAGCACTCTGAAGAGAGCTGGGTTGGTCTGACATGGTCTGTGGTGAGCAGTGCAGGACAAAAGATGTGGCTATAGTTTTGTTTGATATTGAGCTGCATGAGCTGTTTATATATTTTGGAGATTAACCCTTTGTCAGTTGCTTCATTTCCAAATATTTTCTCCCATTCTGAGGGTTGTCTTTTTGTCTTGTTTATGATTTCCTTTGCTGTGCAAAAGCTTTTAAGTTTCATTAGGTCCCATTTGTTTATTTTTGTTTTTATTCTTATTACTCTAGGAGGTGGGTCAAAAAAGATCTTGCTGCAATTTATGTCAAAGAGTGTTCTGCCTATGTTTTCCTCTAAGAGTTTTAAAGTGTCTGACCTTACATTTAGGTCTTTAATCCATTTTGAGTTTATTTTTGTGTATGGTGTTAGGGAGTGTTCTAATTTCATTCTTTTACATGTAGCTGTCCAGTTTTCCCAGCACCACTTATTGAAGAGGCTGTCTTTTCTCCATTGTATATTCTTGCCTCCTTCATCATAGATTAGGTGACCACATGTGCGTGGATTTATCTCTGAGTTTTCTATCCTGTTCCATTGATCTATATTTCTGCTTTTGTGCCAGTAAAGAAACTATACTCCAATAAAAATTAATTTAAAAAAAAAAGAATAGAGTTACAGATGTAGAAAATAAACTATGGTTTCTAGGGAGGAAAGTGGGGGGATAAATTGGGAGATTGGGATTGACATATGCACACTACTATATATAAAATAGATAACTAATAAGGACCTACTGTATAGCACAGGGAACTCTACTCATTACTCTGTAATGACCAATATGGGAAAAAAATCTAAAAAAGAGTGGATATATGTATATGTATAACAGATTCACTTTGCTGTATACCTGAAACTAACACAACATTGTAAATCAACTATACCCTAATAAAATTTTTTTTAAATGTCATAAAAAAGATGTGGCTATAGGATTTCAGAGTTCTCTCCAGACTGGGGTGGAGTGTTCATTAGTCAGTCAATATGTATTTATTGAGTACCTTTTAGGTGTCACTGCTCTAGGTTCTTGGGGATATGTCATTAAACAGTAGAGAGAAAGCAAATCACTGTCCTCAAGGAGGAGAGTTTAATTCTAGAGGAGGAAGACAAGCAGTAAACAATGGCATAAGATAATGTCAGGTGCTGATACATGCAAAGAAGGCAAAATTGGGTCATGTGTAGAGAGTGACTAAGTAAGCTGGGGAGGTGAGGGATGGCTGCTTCAAGGAGGTGGCACTGAGCAGGATAAGTGATGGAAGATATGGGAGAAGAACTGGAGCAGGATGAGGGGCAGATGCCAGACACTGAGAAGGGAGCAAGCTTCACGTGTTCAAGGAGCAGAAAAAAGGCCAGTGTCTCAGGAGTGTAGGAGATGAGGAGGAAAGTGGATCAGGTTGAGGTGAAAGCAATAGGTGGGGGCCAGAAGCTGCAGGGATTCCATGTGGAAGATTCAACTCAAATGTACTGCTCCATGAAGCACTCTCTGGTCTCCCATGCAGCACTGGGCATTTCATCCTTCACTGTGCTCTCTCGGACCCTCTCTCTATTCCTATTTCAGGATTCTTCACAGACTAGGTGCACCTCAAGGACAGGACCGTGATCTATTATCTTCGTGCTAGCAGCAAACAGTGTCTGGCACGAACATTCATTTGATATATGTCCACTAATGGAAACTTCCAGTTATTTAGTCTAAAACCGTTACAAGACAGAAGATGGCTATATCTGCTTGTTGTTATAGAACCCAGAGGAAGCTTTAGTACAAGGTCATCAACCACCAATTATGTTAGTACCTTAGGAACAAGACAATCATGAATTTTTGCCTCTGCTGGGTTTTCACAGAGTCTAATCCAAGCATCTCTGTGAAAAGCTGTGGACTTATTTCACATGGAATCTACGGATTTCCAAAGGAGTTGAAAAGTGGACAAGTGACATAACCAATGGGGAAATGCGTGGGGCACTGGATTGGAATAAGATGTACCAGCAAAAAATGAAATTAACACCCAGTGGTGCCAGCCAAGGGCTCCTCCTGATAGCTTTAATCCACAGTCACTGACCATGGGAACATTTCCAAGGCAGAGTGACCTGTGTTAACTTTTTTCCTGGAGGAATGGTAAGCATTCATCTCACCTGCTTTTTTAAATTCGGATTAGGAAACTAAAATATAGTTTATATACAAATTCAAGAAAGTTAAAATAATTTTTTTTAAAGGAGGAAAGAAAAGAAACAGCTGTGGAAAAAGAAACAAACTCAGATATGTGTAGAAAAAAGAGAGGAGAGAGAAGAGGTACAAGACAGATGAAGAAGAATGAGAGAGCTAGAGCCAAAGTCTACAGGCAGAAAGGAGAAAGGAGAAAGTGCAGGCTTAACATGGATTTCAAAAGAGAAGAGAGAGAGTAAAGGAGAGAACAGGAGGTCCAGAAAGGAGGAGGAAGGGAGGGAATCACAGACTAAACAAACTGAGGGAGACAACAGTCAGGGTGGGGGACAGTGAGGAGAGAGCCAGAGGGGAAAGGAGAAAGAATGAGAGAGGAAACTCCCACCTGCAACACCCTCACAGGAACATCTATGAAGTATCGTGTGGCACTGCCAAACAGGGCAAGGTGCATCTGCGCACGCCAGCTGCCTGCCAGCCTGCATGAGTCACAGATTTAGAACCTACCTAATTGACATTGCCTCTTGGATTCTTTGTAGGTATCTTAAAAGTGCAATGTCCAAACCTGTGCTTGCCACCCAGTTTTCTCATCACCATTGCTCATGGCTGTCACCGCCTCTGTTTCTCCAGCCCAAGCATGCCATTTGAGTAGGTCTCTCGAGGCAGGCTGCAAACCCATTCTCTTTTCCCACCTCCACTGCCACCACGCTAGCGAGAGTCTCTTTACTGGTCACAGATTGTTCCTGTTCTTTCCCTTTCTCCATGTGGAGGCCAGAGTGATCTTCTTACATGTAATTCAGATTACTTCATTATTTTGACTTAAACCCTTCGCAGCGCTTTCAACAAAAGCTCCGAGAAGGATGTCTTCAGGAAGAAAAATGAAACTAATAAATCCCTGCAGTGTCTGATCATGTTTGGGGAAAAAGCTCTTCTCAAAAGCAGAAAAAAGTTCATAAGAACTAGGCAAGTGAGAAAGGATGGTAGTTTTAACTTTAGGCTATGTAATAAAGACCAGAATGTTTAGAGGAACAGAAAAGGCAGTTAAGTGGGTTGCCTAAAGTACTGAAGACACTGAAGTCCTTGAGCAGGAAGGAGGTGGTAGG